>NC_092072.1:13961001-14288501 GCF_039877785.1 Chaetodon trifascialis | reverse complement strand
ATCCATGTCTGGGAAAACACAGACGGACGAATGGCGTGCATGTAAACTGATGCGTGTGAAAAAAAGGGGATCTGACTTTCTCCCTCGGTTCTGTCTGGGAACACTAGTGCTCTCTGAGCCTTTGCACTGCAGCCTCTACCTGCTTAAATTGCTTTATCAACGTTACCGAGGTATAATGTCAGAGTTTAGTACACATCTGTCACAAAAGAATGATCATTATTGGAGACTTTGATAATACGCCAGCAGCGTCTGCAGTAATGGTATTGGCTTTGTTTTTAACAGTGGATCCACGGTCGCAGCAGTGCGCTTTTGTGCCCCCTTCCACCTACTTGCCATCAGCAGGGCCCTGCTTTTAAGAACAACCTGCTTAGTTAATAAAACAATTTGTCTTGAAATGACAGCTGATTTGATTTGCCACTGAGGAGAGCTGTATGCTCACGTTTATTCCCTGTCCATATTTCTCACAGTTCCTCCGTAGCTCTCTCTCCAACACACACACAAATACATACTGGTATGATAGATGCCATCATACCAGTATGTATTTCTGAGTTCTGAAACCAAATGCTGATCTGAGTCCTTTGTATCAACTGTTTTAGCTTCTTGGGTTTTTCCACTCATGGCTGACGGGAAGAATAACATTTTTGCAGACTACATTCAGCCAGTAATCTAAACAAGCTTTTCAACCTTTATCAGGTATCTCTGGCTCTTGCCAATTTTAAGGAATATTTTCCTTTTCCTGGGTATTATTTTGATAACCGGCACTTTGTCATTGAACAGCTTTTCTCCTTCTCAGTGTGTTTCATCTATAGTGTTTTTTCTCTTGTAAGTACATATAAGGATGCACGTGAGCACCCACATGCAAACCTGAAACACTCCGAGTCCAAACAACACCTCTAAATTTCATCAGTACCATAATTAATTACAGTAAATAGGAAAATGTAATCATTGCACCCCCACCCCTTTCTCCATTCTCCCCCATTGGAAATTGAAATAGGTTTAATAGATGGATGCTCGGGGACGGCTCATTAGCACTGACCCCTCATGTAATTATCAGAGCCATTTGTGAAATTCATAATGGACTTGTGGCAACTGTGAACCAGGGCCTAAATAAAGGCTAGACTGTGTGGTCCGGTTCTCCACAGCAGGATTCTCCCACGGGGGCTCTCAGTGGGTTCACACAATAGCAATGTTTGTTTTTTTATTTCTTGTTGATAATGCATGTGGGCATTTGTGTTACTATACGGAGAGAGGGGATAAACTAGTGTTTATCAGAACGCTGACAGACTTGGAAAGAGAGGAAGTGATATAAAGAGAAAACTAATTTGTTTTAATTGCTTTCAACTTGTGTTTCAGCGTCGATGCAGACAAATACATTTCGATCATTTGAATTTTTTTCCAGCTTGGCGTCTCTCGACTTTCATTCTGAACTGCATATTATTTTATATTTATATTGAGTAGAATTCGATTTCCCTCACTGGCTCCTAACTCCCTCCTTGCCTGTCTGCTTGTTTAAAATGGCATGCAAAAATATAAAACTTCATATTTAATACTTTCTTGTTTTTCTGTGAAAGTTGGCCCTCTCTATACCAGCTGCCAGCTCAGACTGGGAACACACACTGAGCTTTTTAAAATGTTTTATTTTCTTACTGTCACACTCGATGAGTTTATGACATTACATATGGAATAACAGACTACCGGATAAAAGGCCGCTTGAATTACGCGGAGTGCAGATTGATAGGTTGTCTAAGTGTGCTGGTTTGCCACTGTGTGGCAGTAATTACAACAGAGTGTAGTTTAATGCAGTGTTAAAATAGCTTGTTTTTTAATTGAATATTCCATTTTATTAGTGTAACATTGCTCAAGCCTTTATTATGTATTATATGACTAAAAGGATATCAAAGACTCAGTGTTTCACATGTGTAGCTGCTTAAATATTTCACACGGGCAACTTGAAACGTGAATGTATTAATTCAAATAACATTTACCAATCTTTTGCAGTCTTACCTATTGTGCTTCTTTCTGCTCTTCTGTCCTCCATCAGGTTGATCTCCTTTCCAGAGTTTGTGGCGTTTGAGTCAGTGCTGTGTGCCCCAGACTCCCTCTTCATGGTCGCCTTCCTGCTGTTTGATAAAGCAGGCAATGGAGTGACCTCTTTTGGTGAGTAACTCTGCTCATTTACAGGATTATATTGAATAATACTGTAGTCAGTCTTGCACAGATGTACCTAGAATCTTACTAAGCCATTAGCATGAATGTGGTAGGTGCTGTAATGTGCATTGTGTAGATATGTACATGCTTACATAAAAATAAAGTTAAAAATTAATAACTGTAATGCTGTTGCGTAACTTGAACTAAAAGTTCAAGCCTCAGCACATTGCTTTTGACATTTACCAAAGACTTATTCAGCCAGTCCTGACAGAGAGCATGTTCCTCTTAAGTGCACCACTAAAGAAGTTTTCATACAAACTCCTCTTTTATTTATGTGAGGGTCTGACCTCCACTCATCTATTCTTTGTGATGGTTGCATCCACAAACAAAAATACTCTTTGGTGTCCTGTATCTTATCTGTAAAGAAGAGGTTAGGTTTGGAGGTGGAGAGGGCTGGTGGCAACTAAAGGATGGAGATGAACATGGAGCGAGGGGGTGGGTAGCTCTGCTTGTGTGTATGTACGTGTGTGTGCATGATTGGCACCATTACTCTGATGCCTGGAAGCTCCGAGGTGAAAAGGGAAGACATTTGTACTCGTTGCTTATTTCACATTTGCCTAATTGATTTAAACAAGTCTAATGCCAGCCTTCTGTAGGTGTGCGAGGCGTTAGCACATTAGGCTTGATTTGAAATGCAGTGCACACATCCCGCTCGCAAACAGGGAAGAGTAAGCGAATTTCATTTTAATTGTTGCTGTCGACAGGGTGCAAGATCATTGTGGGTGATTATATATGCACATATGTAAATTTTCATATTTAAAAGGATCAATTAGAGTGACGTTGTCTTGGTGGCAATTAAAAGGTCTGCTGTTTTTCTGCGTCTCCCAAAGGTTAATGAATATCCCAATGCCTGTGAGTTATGAGACTCACATACAAGTGGAAAATTGCATGAAAAACATAACACACATCACACAAACACTGACTGCAGTGTCTGCCACTTGCATCGGGCTAACATTTCACCAAAAGCAAATAACTTGTGACTCAGATTATAGACTTGTCAAAGTTGCTTTATTGTGATACATTGCAGAATTCCCCCATTTTCTACCCGGCTCCCTTTTTCTCTTTGCCGTTCACTAGATTAAAAAGCCTCACCAAGGCACAAAATAAAGAACTCCCTTCTTTATTACCTATTAAAAACATTAATAGCTGCAGCTTACGTTGCATTAAAGGCCCGTTTGTTTTCCCATGCTATAAACGTCTGCACTCTGATTTCTTTTTATTTCATTTTTCTGTAAAGCCATTTTTATTTGATAATAACCTGAATAATTTCTGCTAAGTACAGGCGGCACAGTGCTCTGAATTTTTAGCGCTCGAAAAATAAATGAATAATTTGGTGGAATTTAGAGTTCATAAAAATTGCAATGTAACACAACATACGAAATGCAGTTTCGCCTCAGCCAGAAAAGACCAAGAAAGAAAAAACTAAAGAGGACTGAGTGTTGACAGGTCTATAAAAGCTGATAATATAAACGGCGGGCTCTGAGGCCGCCTCTCCTTTAAAGAGTTAAAGGCTGTATATTTATTGCCTCATTAAAGTGTAAAAAAACAATGCACAAGCTGTCTTCCTTCAGAAGCTAAAGCTGACTAAATATCACCTTTCTCTCTCTCTTTTCCCCTCCCTTTCTTTCTTTATAAAAAAATTGTTTCTTTCCTTTCTCCACTCGTTCAGCACGGCTTGTTTGGTAATAAGAAACAGGTCGCTCTATTGGTTTGTTTTTGTTTCTTTAGTAAGGCTGTAATTTAGGACTCATGTTCAGTGTCTCTCCACTCCACTGGCTGTAGAGGCTTAGAGGGTTCAGGCAGAGGAGCATGAGTGAGAAGAAAAGGCTTTCCCTCTGAATACAGAGCCGACACAGCTCAAACAAGTTCTGCCATGTGTCATTCAGGACTGATTTGGAGTTGAGGAACTTAAGTCTCAATCAGAGCTGAATTGTGTTCTGGAGATTGACGTTGACATTTTGTCACAAACAGTCACAGGCATTTTTTTCTCTCCCCCAAAATCAAATAATTACAGATGTTAACCACAAGATGGGAAACACAGGCTATTTGTTAAGAGCGGACTGACTTTGTGCTAACAGATTTGTGGTCTTTATTAGAGCAAATGAAAAACTTTACACTTGGCCTTATGCGTGGTTGATGAATGGTCGTTAGCCTTGAAAGCAGGGTGTAATCTGTAAAACCTGCACAACTGTTGTTCTGTTGTAAAGGATTTGATGACAAACTGTTCAGCTTTAGACTCATTGCTTTCTGATTTTTTTTTTTTAAATTGTGTCTATTTTACATATGTCAACACAGGAAATCAGTGGTGGAATGTAACTGAGTACAGTTACTCAAGTAGCAAAGTGCAATTTTTACCCTGCTTCCATTTTATTATTTCAATTTCAATATTTCAATTCCACTCTTATTCCACCACATTTCAGAGGGAAATATTATACTTTTTAGTCCCACATTTATTAGAAATGAAAACTAAGAGTTTATAATGTGGTTAAAGTTAGATACCAAGCTAGTTCGCTTTTCTCAACACACTAAAAAATTTCTACCTGCTGTCACGTCTCCGTCATAGACTAAACAAATGAGAGGACTCTTTTTCTCCTAATGTTCTCCTCCACCCTGATGTCAACCCCTGCTGCAGTTACTTTTTTGTGCAAAGCAAAACTCAAACTGTGTTATTACTCCAAATGAAATTCTGACAATTTCGCTGTACCTCTGCAGTGGACATACTTCTCTCTTATTTCTGAAGTGAAGTTGATTGTTTCTGTACGGAAATTTGTAGACAGGTGTCCTGTGTTGCTGATGGTTGCTGGGCTCTGAGGAAAACGGAAAGTGATCCGGTTGTGTTTGCGACCGTGGCGCCAACAATAATACCACCTGGAAACGCTGGGGAGAGGGGAGTTGTTTCCACTTTAAGTACATTTTGCTCATGATACCTGTGAACATTTACTTTATTTCTGAATGCAGGAGTATTTTTATGCAGTTGTGGTGATACTTTCACGAACTAAAATACTTCCCCCGTCACTGCAGGCGAGGCTGGTACGCTTCCGTATTGAGTTGCATCTTGTTGTTCGCCTGTCAACAGCAACTTGTCATCGTTCAGTCATAATATAAGCAGCTTGCCTTTTTTTTGTCTCCGTTGCAGAGGATGTGAAGCAGGTCTTCAACCAGACCACCATCCACCAGCACATCCCCTTCAACTGGGACTGTGAGTTCATACGACTGCACTTTGGCACAGAGAGGGACAAGCAGCTCAGCTACGGAGAGTTCACCCAGTTTCTCCTGGTAGGTTTCGTGCGGATCACCTCCTCTCCTCATCTATCACATGCCATTTTTTTCTCCACTCTCGTTGTTTTCCCTCTACATTTCTGTCTTCAGCCGTTTTTGTCAGTCTATCTCACTAACTATGTCTTATTTCCATTATCCAGTGACCGTCAGTGTTAGTCAGTAAATCTTCATAAACCGATTTGTGTGTACACACTGCCTTATCCTCACATATTGTTCACAAGATGTTCATACAATCCTGTCATGTAGCTGTATTGTCAGGTACTTATCTAAGCTTGGCCAGACAAACGTGCGTGCATACAGACACACAGGTTCCTTCCCCTCTCAAACACAGCCCTCCATATTGACCAGATTTGTCATTAATGAAACACTGAGGTTATATATTTGGGACCTTTTCTGCATTTGTTTTCCATTAGCTGAGGTTCACCTAGCATTTCTTTGCTCCACCTCCTCTGAAGCAGGTAGAGACGCAGTTCTACCACCATAAATAGTATAGCTGGAATATTCTTGGTGTATTTGTGGTGTGTGAGCCATTTTCCAATATGATGTCTAGACTTAAATCAGGACTAAGCATGGAGAGGTGGTGGAGGGGGTGGGAGCGAGGGCCTGAGCTGTGCCAAGTTTGCATCCACACTCACCATGTATCTGAATGAGCTTTTTATATTACACTTAACTTAGACCAGATGGCTTACACACAGTGGGCAGCAGCGCATGGATATTGGGACATTGTTATATGTGCGTGCGTCGTTGTGTATGTGTGCATGTGTTTGAACATGCAGTATACGTGTCTATATATATGCGTGGTTCCATATATGTGTGTTCTTACTTATCTGCTTTACTGTATGTGTGCGCAGTGGCATGCCAGCTTTGTGCATCTGTGTTTATGTCTGTGTTTGTGCTTGTTTTTCTGTGTGTGCGCGCGCACATGTGCGTGTGCATGAGTGCAAGTCTGTGGCGTTGTGGCCAGTGGATGCTGTACTTTTGCATTGACAGCATGCCCGATTCTCTCCCAGTCAGTCACTCAGTGGTTTCCAGCTCCTCACAGCAGCAGGCCAGCAGCCAGCCACACTCATTGCTCAATATGAAATGCACATTTCCTGCTTACGCTCTCTGCATTTGATCATTTCTCATAGCTTTCGATTCATGCCTTAATAAGTGACAGAGGAGCGTGAGTTTCACATTATTGTAGGATCCCTCTCTGTGTAGGTAAGGGTGAGGGATGATGTTCAACAGAGAATTTATTTAAAGTGTTGTAAATATTGTCCTGCATTTCGTCCTTTAGCACTTGCTCCACTGCTTTAGTGATATTTTCCTTAAATAAAAATATAATTAATAACATTGTAAATATTTTGACTTGAGAGGTCTAATACTACCATAGGTTTTATTAAAGTGTCTCGCGTTAATAAGACACATTAATATCACTGCCATGGTCTGTTACTTACTGCAATTATAGTACTTACTGAGGGTACAAGTAAAATTCAGGTATTGGCAGCTCCCTCTTATAGTGTGTTATCAGCTGCTCCAGTGATTGATTACAGGGCAATTAGGATAGGCACAACAACATTTCCTGAACCAGAATTTAAGCCTGTGCAATTACTACACTGTGATTGCACTACTACTCATGATACATGATACTTTTATTAACAGACAGAGCATCCATAAATGTCAACCAGAAAAAAAACTGCACTTCACAGCTACGAAAGTTCTCAGAGTTGTGAAAACCAACACCAAATATTTTTCAGTTATTTTTATAATTCCCTACCACCCAGCTTTCCCCCCCAAGAATGTTCCCATCCTTTACTTCCCCCTCTTCCTGCCATACGTGCATGTGTGTATTGTGTTTTTCTGCCATTGTAACCACGCCACTGCCAGATGCTCACAAGATGGGATTATCGGGGAAAACGTTTGCACCGCATATTTCTCACAAGGGCTCTCTCTGGCCAATTACTGTCTTGATGGAAGCCAGAGATTCTCACCAATTACATGCATTTTTCCCGTCTCACGCGTGGACGCCGGCCAAGGCTCAGCTTGCACTGTCAGTGTGGTGTTGTCTCTGGCAATGGTATTACCAATGTCCAGAGAGAGAAGTGGCACATAGTGGCACATAGTAGCCCATATTATAAATCCTGGCAAGTAAAGGGCTTGAATTACACGGAGGGGACACCACATGTCCTACTCCTTTCCTAAGCACTTGAAAAAAGTGAATTGTTGGCACTGCTCGGATTTTAAAAGTCCCAATTATATGTTTGACTCTCCCAAGAATCAGTGGGCAGCCCTTAACATCACTGTGTAGAGGGCTCACTGGCACACATGTAAATAGCAGTTGTGCTTAAGCTTCTCCTTGTAATAGCTTTAGTCTCGTGCTGATGGGAGGCAGAGATCGAGAAAAGAGTGAAACAGTCCTGCTCCACTCATATCTATTGTTTAAGTTTTGAAAAGAGGGGGGAATCACAGCCGTTGAAAACAAACAGAGGTGGCTTGTCATGTGTTTTTATTCTCGTCCAAGGACAATTAAAGCGACTGCAAATGCCTCAGCGGTTGTTGGCTGTCTTAAGCCCCCAGCTTTATGTCTCCCTGCCTCCCTCACTCCCCTCCCAAATAAAAACCATGTCCCTGCAACACTCATACAATTGCAACAAGTTAAGGTTTTAAGAGACTGAGACTATAAACTGCTCCATCCCCTGGACCACAGTTGTTTTGTTGCTCTGTGTGGTTGGTGTGTGTGGCTTTTCCGACTTTTGACTTGTCCAGTGAAACAGCATCTAATTTTCTCTTCTTCATCTACAGATGGACGCAAACACACAGATAAACGCTGACCCTTGTTTTTGCACATGCACACGCGGTCATCCGTACAAAGCATAATCTTCATCACTTTCCTTTCGTTTTGGCTTTAAATATTCAGCTCTCCTCCTCCCGTTCCTCTTCCCAGTTTATTTCACACCAAAGTGTTTTGACCTACTCACAACCAGCCGGAGAAATGAGTCACGACACACAGGATGCTGACACCAAAATATCTCACCTTATTTACTTTGGGAGTGTTTACGTGTGTCAATCTCTCTTCATTTCCTTGCCTTCCTTTCACTTATACACTCTCCGGAGCCCCTGCTGTGCTCATAGGTGATACTGACACATGGTTGCTACATTTGCTGTTTTTGCAAATCTGGCTCTTTTGTTGCAATGTCTATTCTTACTCCCCTCCGGTCTCCACTCAGCTTTGTGTAAATGTCACTCTTCCCCAGTCGTTTCTCTTGGGCGCTGCAAATTTAGAGTTCGATCAGTTATGCTGTCAGTGAAATATCACTCAAATTCAACACAACAATAAGTCATAGCCTCATAGGGTTTTGTGTTGTGGTAATACCACTTTTTTGAGTTCCATTTAACATCTGAATCAATCAGTTGAATAATGCCATGCATGTTCAAGATTTAATCAGTCCCCCTTCAGGATTTTTTGTCCGACGTGTGTGGCTTGGAAAAGAATGTCCATTCTTCTTGGACAAATTGATAAGCATTTATTTGAACTGAATTACAAACTTACTTATTGTGCTAAAACTACTAGCCAGTAATTACATTAAAAAGCATCAATTAATTTCCCCGACGATGTGATTCTGCACATTTACAAATTTCTGACATGTTTTCTTTCTGTCTATGTGTTCCTATTGGATATAATCTTTTTTTTTTTTTCAGTTTTAGGATATTTATGGGATATGTGTGATAAATGTATTTAAAGCTTAACTTTTGTGCCTTTTTAAATTTAGAAATATTTCATAGTCTTGTAACACATGCATGTAGGTTTGCAACTAACGGTAATTTCCTTTAACTTGCTGATTATTTTCCTGATAAATTGATTTAT
The DNA here is from genome assembly GCF_039877785.1 of Chaetodon trifascialis. Taxonomy (NCBI): domain Eukaryota; kingdom Metazoa; phylum Chordata; class Actinopteri; order Chaetodontiformes; family Chaetodontidae; genus Chaetodon; species Chaetodon trifascialis. The sequence continues at coordinate 14,279,167 of NC_092072.1, read as the reverse complement.
CATTTGGTCAATACAATATCAGGAAATAGTAAAATAAGCCTTTTTAAAGATTAATCAACTATCAAAATTGTTGCAGTTGAATTTTCTGTTGATCCATTAATTGACTAATCACTTGTACTCTATGTAAAGCTCTTAAAACGTCTTGCATGAATGCTTCAGTTGAGTAAACACATTGATGTGTGCTTAAAAGTAACTAAGCTTGAATTGGTCATTGAGGCTATTGGTATTGTGTCACTTCATGTGACAAACCTCATGAATAAAAATACATCAGCCTCAATGATTTTTTTTGACCTGAAGGCCATAATATACTGCAAGTGAGTCAACAGCCAAACCAACTAGTTTTGGCTTTAGTCCTCAAGTTTACCGTTGTATTTCACCATGACTCTTTGTGGAGTATTATTGTCCTGATATCCCCATCTTATGCTGCAATGGAGTTTCTTTTCATAAGACAGAGGGAGCACCGATGGCAGTGGTTTGTTTACAGCCTCCCTCTGTAGACTTGTGGTTGCAGGTACCGATAATGGCTGCTAATTTCAAAGGCCTTGTGGGATCTGTCCCCACCACAGCATGCTGTTGTCCCCGTGGACCTTTGTGTGTATGTGTGCGCAAGAAGAGAGACAAAGTGAGCAGTTGGATGATCAGCCGTCTTGCCTGTGTGTGCATGTCTGTGTGTGTGTGTTAGTATGTTTCTCCCTCAAGTGGGTTTAATGGGGATTCAGGGAGGGTGTGAAAAGCCCAAGCGACGCTTCACAGTAGGCAAGCTGCTGTTGGGAGAGGAGACTAGAATAAAGGCTGGACAAGGCTGGCTCCCCCGTAACTCAGAGGGGGCCCATCAAAGCAAACGCGGTGTTTTTATGCATACGAATTATATGAGTGAGTATATGTGGATTTTAATTCACGAAGGCAACTTAAAGAGGGGTAAGACCCGCATATGTGTGCAATAATATGCATTTCCCGTATGATCTAACATCTACCCTTCCCTCCTTTCTCCTCTCCACTCCCTTGCGCAGGAGATGCAGCTGGAACATGCGCGGCAGGCTTTTATCCAGCGGGACCAAGCCCACAGCGGCTCCGTGTCAGCCCTGGACTTCAGGGACATCATGGTCACCATCCGGCCGCACATGCTCACGCCCTTTGTGGAGGAATGCCTCGTGGCGGTGGGTGTTTGTTTGGCTCTGCGGTTCTCTCCTCCATTTGTTTTACTGTCGTCCACAGGAGCCAAATTGAGGCTGGTTAAAAAACTGCGAGATCGGTCACCGCTGTACACCTGGGAGTTATGGCGCTTTGTCACTATATGTTTAGGGATTTTTTTTTATTCAGCAGCATCTAAAATGAGGTCACTGCGAGATTTAATTTCACATCTTAGCCATATTCATCGTGTGTTAGCGATGTATATTTAATAAAACCTTTGTATGATCAAATGTAACATGAAGCTTTGACATTTCAGAAAAGGAGGGGGGTCCATACATATATATACTGTACTTTATAAGCAGTCTTCACTACTGATTCAGTTGCTAATTCCAGATGGGAAGACCAACAACAAACATTACTCTCCGTAAGAGTTAAAGGCAAGACTGTTTTCTTTTCTGTCTGTCTTGTCTTTTCTCTTCCCTGTGCTCGGTTCTTTCTCTCACACCCCCACAACCAAACACCGTGGCTTTCTCTTTCCCTCCAGCTGTCCATCTCTCGTTCCTTCTTCTTCCTCTTTACTTTTTCTGTCACCTCTCATCTGTCCTCTCTCTCCTCTTCCCTCCTTTCATTTCTTTTCTCCTTCTCTCTCTCTCTCTCTCTCTCTCAGCCGCCCCCTTTCTTTTCCTCCTTTCCTCCCTCCCCCGTGTCTCTGTCTCTCTCCCAACATGTCATTAAGTCTAACCTCTCTGGCAGTGTCAAAGCCAAGCAGGCCAGCTGAATGGGAAGATAGAGACAGAGATAGATGGCGACTGGAGCTTTACAGTCCATCATCTTTGTCTGTGTGTTTGTGTGTGAGCAGCTGTGCGCGTGTACTCTATTTGTTTTGAACTCTGAGATGTTTGTCTTTTTTGTGTCTTGTCTTTTCTTAATGTGTGTCAGTGTTTTTGTTGCGCGTGTGTGCGCCTTGTGTCTGTGTCCATGTCTTGCCCCATTTCATAAACACCTTGTAGACTCTGTCATTTTCTCCGCTGTGTTTACCTCACCGACCAGACATCTTGGTGTGCTGTTAGTAAACTCTCTTGCACACACGCTCACACACACACACACACACACACACACACACACACACACACACACACACACACACACACACACACACACACATATCAAAACCCCCATAAACACTGCAGACACATTAAAGGCAGGACTATGCCAGAACACTGTGAAACAACAACCTTTAACTCACTCACCAAACATGGCAAATGATCAGCGCCACAGTCTTTTCACCAAATATTGTTCCCTTCTCCTCTTTTGTGAAAGACTCAGTTTTGGATATGGTGGGAAGATCCATGTCTATAGGCTCATAGATGTGATCAGAGACAAAAGTGTCCCTCTGTTAGGGCAGTTTCACCCAAGCCAGAGCTTCCACCCCTGCAAACACAGCAAGCTGGGAACAACCTTCTTGAATGTGTCTGTAAAGCAAACAGTGCCATCTAGTGAAAGGAAGCACTATATTTTCTATTGCCTCAACCCTCAACACTGTTAAGAGCTGCAAAGCCACCAGGCTCATCTGATACTCTGGCCTAAGCTACCTAAAACAGGCAGCATTTCTGAAAGGTGCTGGAACACACATTACTAGACAGACAGCAGTCAGGGCTGCTTCTGATTTGATGACAGAGGGATGCTGGTTCACATAAAAGAGTTTGTCTGAAGCCTGGAATGTCCTCAAGACCCCAGCGTCTATTTTTAATCCCTTACCTTTTTTCTATTTTCTGTTCTTTTACCACTTCCTCCACCTCATAAAGAAAGTTAATTAAACTCCCTGAGAGTGTTCGTTGTGTGATGGAAAAAGCAGTGGTTTAAATAGGTTTACTTCTCCCTGTGGAGCAATGGTAAAGAGCAACGTGGATGATTAACCACTGGTGTTTTGTCAAGGTTTCCTCTTGACGTGTGATGTTTTGGCATAATTCTTCAGAGTTTTCTTGCATAGTTATTAGATTTGGATGCATCTTGTGTGATTGTGTAGTGTATTGTGGTTGTGTTTGCGTTTGTGGGTGATTCTAAGATATTATTGTATGTTTAAATGTGTGTCTCAATCCTTGCCCAGGTTGCAGGTGGCAGCACATCTCACCAGGTCAGCTTCTCATACTTCAACGGCTTCAACTCGCTTCTCAACAACATGGAGCTGATCAGAAAGATCTACAGCACCCTGGCTGGCCACCGGCGCGATGTGGAAGTAACCAAAGGTACCTGGCCAGGAAAAAAACCCACAAAAACTCCCACACAAACTTTATATGAATACAGGAAGCCACACGTATTTATGAGTACATACACACTCGCATGCAGCAGTGTTCTCTCCAGTCAGCATACAGGACACACACACACACACACACACACGTGCAAGACAAATGCATGCATGCACTGTACGTGCTCAAATGCACAAAGTGATCCAACCCGCACTACAGGCAGCATTAAATGTGTTTTCCAGATAATGCATGTACATCTGTATTTGAGGGAGGGTGGAAACTTGTTTTTGTTTGGTTTTCTTCCTTCCCGGTGGCATTTAAATGGGCACGCTGGATCCGACCCAGCACACGTACTGCATACCCACAATCCCTGATGGAGCCTGTCTTGTCTATTAGACATCCTGGCACTGATCTGAGGACCAATTCATTTGTCCTGGGGTGTTTGTGGTTTGTAATGATGTTTCTAATTCTTTAAAAAACAATTTGGAGGATGAGGTGCATAATCTCAGCCTGTAGATCAAGTGCATGTTAGAGAGTTAAAACCATTTAGAAGCTTGTTCTTAATTCCATCATCTAAATTACTGAGGAGCAACGATGTAAATCTACAAGGTGATGAAAACGAGGTATTTTTATCTACTGATCCAATAGCCGTTGTCTCTTTCAGACCTTTTCTCTATTTACCTCTGTCTCCCATGGTTAGTTTCTTTCAATCCTTATCTGTCTCACTTCGTTGCCCCACTTGCTGTCTCTCATTCCTTTCCTCAGTGCTTGGCACGAAGCCTGGTTAGCTGTCTCTTTCGTTCTACCTTTCTCTGTTTCTTTCTTTCTGACTCCCTCTCTCCTGCTCTGGTTATCTTTAAGAAACAATTCTGACCTCTCTCTGCATGGCCCAGGGCCACTACTGTAGCCTCATGATGCTATCTGAAGCCTTATCAGGGGTGTGGACCATAGCGACCCAGACCAAGAGCCCATGGGCTCCCCAGGCTGTTCCCACCATGGGCACACAGAGGCTGGAATTGGCTCGACCCGTGGTGGCCCGTAGCCAGCCAGACCTCCACAGCCACCACCCATCCACCCTCCACTCCCTGAGTCATTAAGGCCTCCTTGGGGACTACAAGTGCTCGGCTCCATGTACTACTGGCTGGCCGACAAACACACACTGTACACACACCCGCATGTATCAAGTGTGCCCATATATTGCAACACACTATTTCAGACATTTCTCGGGCACACACAAACAGTCAAATACATTAGCACAGCCGAGCGTGCACGCAAGCGTAATAATCCTGATTGATTCCGCATGTGCTACAAGGCCACTGTTTTACCTCGGGGACGCCATTACAGTGCTTAACGCCTACACAAAAGGGAGGGCGCATGTGTGTGAGTGTTTGTGTGTGTACATGTGCAGGAGACCTCTTACTGAGCCAGCAGCGTACACCACAAGGCAAGTCATGACTGTGCATGTTTGTGAACAGGTTAAATCAACTGTGTGTCGATGAAGTTTATATTACCACATAATGCTGTGAATGCATCTTCATTAGTTAGTGCCAGACCTCACGATGTGTGAGTCAGTTCACTTCTCAAGTTCCTGGGAGCGAGAGCAGAGATTGCTCTGAAATGTTTCTTGACCATCTCTCAGGAATGGTAAAGTCAATCAGTTTGTCCACTACTTTGGTCCAGACTGAAATATCTCAGTAAATATTCAGTTGATTTCTAAGAAATGAGACGTTAAAGGTCCCGTGAGGATGAAGCCTGTTGACTTTGGTGATCCCCTTACGTTTTGTCTAGCGCTACCATGACATTTGTGGTTTTGAGTCATATGTCTGTTGGATGGACTGCTGTAAAATTTTGTGAAACATTCATGACCCCCTGACTTTTTATCTAGCATCATCTTCAGATCAGAATATTAGTTTGTCCCCTACATTATATCTAAATACCTGAAAAATAAGATGGTCAACATGATAAGAATTATGTGTGCTAACATATATTAGCATTGTCATTGTGAGAATGTTAGCATACTGACGTTAGCATTGAGCTCAAGGCACAGCTGTGCTTAAGTACAACCTCACAGATCTGCCATGCTAGGCTGTAGACTACTGTTAGTGTTTTTTACTTCTTTTCTTTTTTTAAAATCCATTTATAATGTGCTTTGTAATTGTTTTCACAAGGGCTGTATAAATAATAATTATTATTATAATACTTTGAACACACCTCCATTAAGCACTCATTAACAACAGAGCACCAATTGCCTTAACAAAGGATGGTAAAAAGATTTTAATTTGAATAACATTAATAATAACAATATTTTGCTTCTAAGTATAAGTTGTGTCAGTAATTGTCAGTCCAGACATTTCAGCAGCTATGTCCAGCTTTGCTTTGCTTTTTTTTTTGTACTATATTTTTTATAAAAGGAACATAGACAACATACAGAAGAGCAGAGAATGAACATTTGGTCACCTATACATTCATTCAGACATTATACTGATGGAGTTACAAATACATGATGGCTCGATGAGCATCTCTTGTAGACATGTACACAATCCATTTTTCCCAATAGTGTAAATATTTATCAGTCTGTAGATTTAACGAGAAGGTCATCCTTTCCATATTTTGAATATTGGTCACAATATCGATCCAGTCTGACTCTGCTGGAGGAGTGGGCTGTAACCAGCTCCGAGTTATGGTTTTCTTACTGGCTGCTAATAAAATTTTCAAAAGATATTTGTCTCGTCCCGGTATATGGGGTGCAATATTCCCCAAGTAGATTGTGGAGAAAGAGCTGTTGATTTCATCACCAAAAATATTTTGTATTACTTGTGTGATCTTTTGCCAATATGGCTGAATAGCTGGGCAGCTCCAAAATATGTGAAAATGTCCAGCTTTGCTTTTCATTTTCATACTCTATGAGAGAGGCAGGTAATTATAAAATGTGTACAGAGGTCAGTCAGGTGTGTGTGTGTGCATGTGTGTGTGTAGTGGTGACTACAGGCTACAGGTAGACAGGTTATCAGCAATGTGATCTGTGATCTCCCCAGACAGAACTCTGTCTATGTCTGAGTGTGTGTGTGTGTGTGTGTGTGTGTGTGTGTGTGTGTGTGTGTGTGTGTGTGTGTGTGTGTGTGTGTGTGTGTGTGTGTGTGTGTGTGTGTGAGAGAAAGAGCTTATTCTTGTGTAAGTATGCTCTCTCTCATGCTTGTGAGCATTACCTGCATGCATCTATGGATGTGTGTGTTTTTATATGTGTGTGTGTGTGCATGTGCGTGTGTGTGTGTGTGGGAGAAAGACAGCATGCCTCAGGGGTAAGCTGAGCCTCGACGGGGTGAATGGCTCCAGTGTAGCACGACTTTGTCACAACCCCAGCCTGCTGCTCTTTGAATAAAGCAGGTCAAACAATGCTGACTCCTCCACTGTAAGCCAGCCTACAGTCAACCTGTTCTTTATTCCACCAACAATAGACCAGGTCTTAAGTTACGGCACATTAAAGCTGCCTTAGAAGAACTCTTGAAGTCCATAACTCTGTAATGGCCATTTTTTTATTCTATTTCCTCATGATGAATTCAACATGCTTTGACACTGCTCACTTGTAAGCTACAACCAAGTCACAGAAGCTAACTGGTTTGAGTGACAGAGCTTCAGGGGCAATTCACCGTAAAACAGCCTGACATCTAAAAGAGATACTGGCAATGGGTTCTGCATGCCAGGGTCAACTTTATCAATCTAATTTTACATCCTTTATGTACATTGACAGGAGCCAGAATAACATAATGAAATGCATCATTTTACCAGGAGTATGCTCTAGTGTTCCTTATCTAATTACCCATCTATCTGTATGAAGATGAAAAATGCCCAAAGAGTTGTCAAAACTCAGGAAATCATTAGATATAGATACATATAGATGACAGCTTACAGGAACAGAGAAATACCCAAAAATGAAGACTACTGAATTAAAGGTACAGCACACAAAATAATGCGCCAACACAGTATCTAAGTGTAAATGTTTGTACTTCCTCCACTTGATAATTGCAATGAATGTGCAAATGAACACTTCATCATATTATGTTGGTGTACTGCAACATAATGTCAATTGGTGATATTGAGTCTGTGATGCAGTATCATGAAAGCTTAGTAAAAGAATAAAAGAGATGTCAGTCACAGTTGTTAGTCACAGGAAACAGCTCTTGTTTGTCACAGATTGAAGCTTTAGGTGGTTCATTCAGCTCGTTGCTACATATTTTGACTCATTTTCATGTTGTAATTGCAGCATTTAAAATATCACATAATAATGAAAATATATCATGACAAAGTGAAACATACCAACAGCAGATTAAAATCAGTGTGTGCTGCTTTTCGGGCAAGTTGTAGTTAATGGACTGTGACAATGGCATTGAAATATTTTTGTTTACTCCAGGCAGATTTGCTCTGCTGCTTTATACCCAAAACCCTGATAAAAAACAGAAGTGGATTAGTGAACTGTCATGTTTCTTTGCCATGGAAAAAATACCTTTATCATACAGCAATCCCTTAACATAAACTGAAAATTATGGAATTTACAAAGATTTTGGTGGAGCAGTGTATATTCTGTCTTGGTTGTCAAACAGTGGACCAGCTATTTACCCTTGCATGGAAAATGCTGCCACAAAACGGGGTGCCGGTCCTTCTGTAACTACACTGAGAGATGTGTCTGCATTCTCTGTGGTAGGTCAGTTTTTAGTCGGCTTTGAGATCCACCAGAGCTGTTCCTCATCACCTATTCTGTTTGTAATTTCCATGGACAGAATCTGAAAACTCAGCCAAGGAGCTGACAGTGTTCACTTTGTAGACACCTCAATTGCATTGCTCTTTGCTGATGATGTAGTTCTGTTGGCTCCATCAGGCCATGACCTCCAGCATGCCCTGGGTGAGTTTGCAGCCAGCTGTGCAGCTTTTAGGAACATTGTCAGCACCTCCAAATGTTAGACTGGAAAAAGACCAATTGCCCGCTTTGAGTTAAGACAGAGTTGCTGCCTTGATTTAAGGAGTTAGAGATATGAAGTTGCAGTGCCCTGCTCACAGTCTTGTGGATGTTGTACCCTTGTACTCTCATGGTGACCTGGAAAATAAGCCTGAAAGTGAGGCTCTTGAGTTACCTGTTGATCTACGTCCTTGTGTCAGTGGTCAGTTTGAGTTGGTATCAGAGAGCTCAGACATGCTGAAGGAACTTGGAGACTGCAGCTCCTTTCCATTGAAAGGAGGCAATTCAGGTTGTTCAGGCACCTGATGTCTCCAGACCCAGAACACCCTGGAGGAATTATATGTATCCCATCAGGCCTTGGGGTCGAGCTTGAGGATGTGGCTAAAGAGAAAAACTCTCTGCCACCACGACCTGAACACACATGGACACAAAATGAATGGATTTGGAATTGAGATCTCTAATATCTCTGGTATCTCTCAATGTCGTTTGGCGTCATAAAGTGTGCTGCTCATCATTTTAGTAAAAACTAAACCCAAATCTCTCTTTCTTTGCAGAGGAGTTCATTGTGGCAGCTCAGAGGTTTGGCCAGGTGACACCCATGGAGGTCGACATCCTCTTTCAGCTGGCTGACCTAGCAGAGCCCCGTGGGTAAGACAGACAGAAACACACGTACTGTAGGCAAAAAGCATCCTGAAATCTTCAAACAAGAGCCAAAAGGCACATACAAAAATCACGCTACCTTTCATTTAAAAACTCAATTTTGATGATGTGACAGTGTTTTGGGTAAAACTTTCTTTTCTATATTCAGTGTAGTCTATGGGTGGATAGTAGGATCCCTGAGAAAATCGTCATTAGTAATGCGGACGTGATAGGTGTTCATTGCACATTTCACTGAGAACAGGCAAATAGGCAGTAATCTCCCAACTGAATTCATACCTAAGTCATTTAACTGTTGTGCAGAGTAAGACTATCCCACACTTGCCCCCCAAAGAGCACCTTTAGCCCCAGGGTCCATACCTCAGAGAGACGAGCGCTTTCTTCCCTCTCAAACTTCTCTGCAAAGGATCAAAAGAATCAGACATGACTACATCAGTGCCAGAGAATCCTCTTTCAGTCCAAAACCAATCCAAACTCCCATTTATCTTAAAAAAAAGGGCAATTCCAGTCCCTATGATCCGTGGCACACAACAACTGTATGCGTCTCACATTCCCCCACTTCCTTTGCGTCTGCCTCGCAGCCCGACCAGTGCGCTCATAATTTCTAACCCCGGCCTGAGACACCACCTGATTATTATTTCTGGGCAATGGGATACTTTAATAGCCCTCTCTACTCCCCTTGATTGGAGATGCGGGAGATAATAGCCCCAATATTCAGAGGAGAGGGGTGTGTGGGGGGGATTTGGCGTTCCCCGTTCCCTCAGCCTGGGAAATCTGGGACCGTCATACAGATGCAATGGAAAGACTCAAAAAGGCAGCACTTTTACATCCAAAGGTTAAACATTTTTGTTATACTTGGATGAAGGGATAAAGGAGTGGAAGCTGTCAGTTCTTATAGATCGGTTGTCTTACTCAATCATGCCAAACACAGGTCTGGATTTTTGAATGCCACAGTGTTTTCACATGGAATGATGGCAAAGTATCCATAAACTTTGAGTAACTGCAGGCTGACAGACGGCGCTTCCAAAGGTCATGGACTCGGAGTTGCATCGACAAAATATTATAATACTCTGAGGGTTTTTACAACAGTTGAGAGTTACTTGAAACCTCTCACTCTCTCCGTTTTCTCTCTTCGTCAGACGTGTTGGTTTAGGGGACATTGAGAACATCGCTCCGCTGGAGGAAGGCGCCCTGCCCTACAACTTGGCTGAGGTCCAGAGACAGGTACAGAATATGGAGACTTGCTGATGTGGTTGGTTTCCTCTTCCACACTGGCAGAGCTTTTTTTGTCCCATATAGATGACACTATGCAGAAGATTTATCATATAATTAAGAATAATGGCATCTCCTGTTCACAAGTAATTAATCCCGCAAAACAAAGCATCTGTTTGATTTGTGATCATTGTTTTAAAGTTGGGTGTAAGTGAAAAAATAAATAAATAAATAAATAAATAAAAAATACACAGACACAGATCCAAGCAAGATTTGTCAGATGTAAAGTGGAAACTTTGCCCCCAAAGTGCCAGTTGGCCAGTACTCGTCAGTCGTGCTCATTTTCAGAAGTTCATACCGAGGTTCAACTTGTGTCCACGTAACTTCCCATCACAGACTTAAACTTAAAGAGACTTTCTTGAGTCAAAACACCACCAGACCTCTCCCTGACATGTGGTTGATGTCTTAAAAAAACATACTCACCAAACTCACAAATCCAGGAATATGAAGGAAAGCAGAGCCATCCTCAAGACCTGATGAACCTCAAACATGCTTCAGTTTGCAAATAATAGATGTGAAGAGACTTTGCAGCAGCTAACAAGAGCAATTTGTAATGTAGAAGAGGGAGAAGGACGTATGGACAGCCAGACAGATGAGCAGAGGACTGTTTTCCTTGTCGGGCCTGTTTGGTTGGAGTTGTGTTGCCTGGTGGGTTCCAGCGCTACAGTAAAGGCTTGGCCAGGCCGTATTGGAGCAGGCGGGGGCCAAAGGGGAGAAAGCAAAGGGGCCCAGCACTGCACAGACGCCAGTCCCACCACAATGAGCCACTTTAGGCCCTTGTGGTTTGGCCTCAGGGGCTGGCCGCCAGCTAGCTGGAGCTCTCTGTCATCTTTTGCTAGTTCTCTTCCATTTCCTTTTTTGATCTACTTCTCTCTCTCTCTCTCTCTCTCTCTCTCTCTCTCTCTCTCTCTCTCTCTCTCTCTCTCTCTGTCAGTTCGCCCTTTCTCTCTACATATCCCGTTAAGTTGTTGCCTCTTTCTCTCTCAAACATCCTGACAGTTGGTATTGCCATGTCTCACCAGTCAACGGGCAGACAGAGCTGAGTAGGACGGTAGAAGTGGAAGAGGTTGCGTTTAAAGGCAGGAAGAAAGCTCTGGGGATGAATTGTAAAGGAGGGTGGGAGTTCACTCTGACAGGTGGATCTGTTCTAGATACTCCCATCCCCCTCACACACACACACACACACACACACACACACACACACACACACACACACACACACACACACACACACACACACACACATACTTACAACACTCCATCCCCCAAACTCTCCCCAGGGTCGAGACGCCAGGCCTAGGCAGACCAGACGAGGCAACAGGTACCTCAGGTGGTGAGGGGGGTGTGGCTTATGTTACTGTGTGGTGAATGCAGGCTACTAACACTCTTCTGCTCTTTGCATAGCGTGGTGATAATCACAAAGGTGTACTAAGATCACTTTGCGTATGCGTATTTGAAAGTAGTTCTAAAGTGAATGCAAAGGGAACTGTCTGTGTTAAATTTACACTATCCATGTGATACCATGCATCAGAAAGTTTCAAGTATCTTCCCACTCCTACTCTCTTGTCAGCATATTTTTACAAAATGATCATTATACTGTATACCGGTGTCCATTATGAAATTGTGACTTGCTGTCAAACACCATACAGCAGGTGTGACAGATGATTGATTTAATAGCCTGTAATCTATCTTGCAGGGTACTGGAATTAGATGTGTGGCATGCATCATATAATGCGAAACTGTCCTGAAGTGACCTGTCTAGAGTCACGTCTCTCTTTCGCTGCTCCGTCTCACAGTTTTAGTTTACTGTGGTCCACTTCTGCTCTAACGTCTGTACTGTCTCTTTTCCGTTGTGTAAGCAGCAGTTGGGCAGTGATGCCTCCCGCCCCATCTTCATACAGGTGGCAGAGTCGGCCTACAGGTTCACCCTTGGCTCAATTGCAGGGGGTAAGAGTCACGTCCCATTGGCTCCCTGCATACCTTCACCCTGCCAACCACCCACCTACCTGCTTGCATGCCTATATGCCCCCCCCCCCCCCCCCCCCCCCCGCTTTCCTCATAAGAAAAGGGTGAGAGCGAGACAGAGGACAATGGCCCCTCTATTGCCCTGTCCCTTGCTTACAAGAGTAACTGTTGCTCTCTGCTTAAAGAGAAGTGCTCTCAATTTTTCTTGCTCAATCTCTCTCTTTCTCTCTCTATCTCTTTCCCGCTCTTTATCATCCCCCTGTCTCGCTCTGTCCTGTCTCTCGCCTCTCTGCGTGCCATGAGAAAACCTTCCTGCGTGGATTCTTTTGTACCTGTGTGAGTGATCAGAAGAGGGAGGATGAGAGTGGGGGTGAAGGGCGGTGCCTGGGTCTTGTGTTTGGACTCAGACTCCCCACTGTTTTTCCTCCTCCTCCTCCTCCTCCTTTCCTTCATTCCTCCCTTCTCCTCCTCCTTCTATCCCAAGGGAGACAGCTTAATAAGGAGGTATGGGTCTACCGTCCCTTTTTCTCTCTCCGTCTCTCTCTAATTAAGTCTGTCGCCTTGGGTCGGTTCTTTTTGTTTGTGTCCGTCTGACGGGCCGAAGACACTGGGACTCAAAACACTTTAACGTCTTTCTTAGCATTACCCCTACAGACTTCCCTTCCTCCTCCACCTTTTTCCTCTTCTTCCTCTTAAAGGATCACTTCACCCAAATCACAAAGTCATATTTTCTCACCTATCTCCGGTACAATGGAGATGAAGAGAATCTTATTTGCAGTGCTTACTCTTATCCTAAACCTCTCATACTTCTTTCTGTGAGGTTTGCTTGTACCACAGCTCCAACTGAGATTATCAAATTCTCTTAACCACACAAACATAAATTTAAAATTTGGAGCTTTTTGCTTTTGGAGTGAGACAATTTTCCAACAGCTACTTAACTGCATAAGTTCCTGTGTAAAAAGCAATTAAAATACTTGTGTTCAGAATGTTTTTGTTTAATTCTCACATTTATATCGATATTGGATGATTTTTTTTTAAACTCCAAACTCATCAAGTTTAGGGCATTACAGTTCTTAAGTCAAGCAAGTGATTTTGCCCCGTGGAGAAAGGCAGACCACTTGTTCATGACTCTCAAGACAGGCCTGGACCGCTGGTGAATTTCACTCGTATCTAAGAACAAAGCCCATGTCCAAGAAAATAGACGGATGTGACCATTTCTCTTAAATCACTATAAGAAATCTATTTGTTTGATTGGCTCTTGCATAAGCCCATTGTTAACAGTACTGGCAAACCGACCATGTAATCTACATGTCTAGTTTCAAAAGAAACTGCAGCTTAAAGCCATTAACAGAACTCTGTTTTGTCTTTACTCCAACTCATCTGTGGCGCTTTGAAACATTTTTTATTACTCTTGTCTTCACTTGCAAAACACAAATATGCATTATAGGCAGAGGTTGGGATGCAGAAGCTGATTAAGGCAAGCAGTGGACAGTGGTGGTGTGGTCATAACAGTAAACCACTTAAGTGAATATGTGTATTGAAATAAACTATGCCCTCATAATGTGTCACAAGTATCTAAATAAGCTTCTTTTTTCATTTTCTGTAGCTGTGGGTGCTACAGCGGTGTATCCCATTGATCTGGTGAAGACACGTATGCAAAACCAGAGGAGCAGTGGTTCCCTGGTGGAAGAGCTCATGTACAAGAGCAGCTTCGATTGCTTCAAGAAGGTGGTGCGCTATGAGGGCTTCTTCGGCCTTTACAGAGGTCAGTGTGCTTGACCATAAATTGAAACTTTGTTTATTTAATGTTTAATGTGAAATATTCACATGGTCTTAGTTCTGCATGTAAGCCTCATCATCATCATCTCTGAGCTTATCATGCAGCATTTGTTCTGCATTAAAAATACAGCAGCTTGCATGTGTTGGAATGTTTATTATGCATTCACTGTTACACATCACTTATACTTTCCAGATCTTTCCATTAGGCATGTAGAAATCACTCCATGAACAGTGTTTCCAGGAACATGGTGGTGGTAGGTTCAACATACGTATTATTATGTGAGAACGAAATTTTAAATTTACAGACAGCCTTTAGAAAAAACAACTCACAGGTAATCAAATCCACAAAAAGGTTTTGAAAAAAAAGGGGGCAGAGAGAGAAGAAAGAAAAACGAGTAGTAGGGACGATAAAAGAGGAGACAAGAGGAGAAGAAAAGTGCAGGCTGGATGGAGGGCGGTGTAAGTTCACCTCTCTGTTGACCTGTCTCCTTTGAAGTGATTACCGGCTGGCTGGGGACTTTCAGAGCAGGACAATGAACGTCATACGCGAGGCCACATACCTTTAGGCCTGTGTCATGATGTGGTGATGTCGCATGTCTGGCCTTACACACTCATACAAACACATACGCAGACACCGAGCAGACTCACAAGTATGTAGGCATGCAGGTGACTTCTTGGGCATACAGGTACGCACATACCGGGGCATGACATCCCTAATGACTACTTGCCCTATCCTCAGGGTGTGTGTGTCCGTATCGTGGGGGTCAGATTGAAAAAAAGGTCCCCAGGAACAGTGTCGGGGCCCTTTTAAAAATCTCATGCTTTTGATTGACAGCACCGGGCTCCCAAGAGGAAACTTGAATGCTTGAATTTCTGTGGGAAACACAAAGGCCCTCAAAAGTGGAATGGCTTCACAGACACAGAGGCAGATGGGTTTGGCGACAGACAGGCAGGCAGGCAGGCAGGCAGGCAGGCAGGCAGGCAGGCAGGCAGGCAGGCAGGCAGGCAGGCAGGCAGGCAGACAGGCAGGCAGGCAGGCAGGCAGGCAGGCAGGCAGGCAGGCAGGCAGGCAGGCAGGCAGGCAGGCAGGTAGGTAAGCCAAACTGTAGTTATGTAATATAAGATCAGAGTGCGTTTGCTAAAAACCACACAAGAATGTATGCTTAGTGAAGAAGACGCAAAATTGACACAATTGCTAATCTATCATGATGCCAGGATCTCTCAACAAAACAACAGAAGAGAAACAGGAGGATCTTTTCCACCTTTCTTTTTTTTTTTATGGGTTTTAGCAAAATGAATTTGGTGTGGTTTTCCATGTCGTCTTGTGTGTTTATGCTCGTACAGTATGTTGTGTGCTGAGGAAAGAGTGTCAGCGTTTGGAAAAAAAGTATTTAAAAAATGATTTTACTTTTTTTTTTATGAGTTCCAGGCAGGTACATTCGCCAAGCTCCAAATTGAGTATATGATTATGTGTGTGTGTGTGGCCTCGTTATACACAAACTACTGTAGATTATTAAATGTGTTTGCTACTTTGAGGAAATTGTGTGTTTGTGAGTGTGTGTGTGCGTGTGTGTGTGTGTGTGTGTGTCCTTCTTGCCTTGGGGCTGGGTAGGGGGCCAAGTTTCATTTTGCTCTGTTGTGATTATTTTGTTTATTTTTATCCTGCTCCGGGTTGTAATTGAGGTCTGCGTAAACTTTTGGTCGGTTTGTTTTATACTCTGCCCTTTTTTCCTATTCTGGGAAGCAGTTTCTCCCTCTTCATCCTCTCTTTCTTCCTCTCTCTCTCTCTCGTTGCTACTCTGATGTCCCCACACTCCACATCAATAGATTTCATTAGCGTCTGGGGGATCTTGCAGGGGTTGGACACATGCGACGGGAAGCCACACATCATGTGGACTGTGTGGAAGTGGTATATGTATGTATGTATATGCATGTATGTGTGTGCGTGTGTGTGTGAGTGAGTGAGTAGGGGTACCACAGCACTCTTTTTTTTCCTAATCATCTGGTCTTTTTCTAATGATAGGTCTTGTACCACAGCTACTGGGTGTGGCGCCCGAGAAAGCCATAAAGCTCACAGTAAGTCACTGCGTTAGGAAGCACATAGAGACACACATGCACATTCACACAGACAGAGACCCATGAATCTATTTCGTCACTTCAATCCTTTGGATTGATTTTATATTTTGCAATACTCCACACAAAGGTAGATGACCTACTGTGTAGTTGCACAGGCTCAAAACCTGCTTAACCTTCCTGTATTCCTGACATCTGTTAACTGTCAATCAAGCATCTTGACAAACAGCATCTACGGCACTTAGTATTTGTGGTGCAAACAGCAGCACTACAACATGTCAGTGTATGCTGACTGATGCTGAATGCTTTAAATGTAAAGTTAGAAACTCCTGTTGGGAATTAAAACAATGAAACATTGTCAAAATTAAGGCACATTAATATTTATTCCATTAATTTTCTGCATTTTCAGGTCCTACATAAAACATTGTATGCTCTATAATGACTATATATTCATATAGTGTCCCACCTTACCTGCTTGGTCTTTTCCTGATATTGTAACCTTTGTTGTTTCAGGTGAATGACTTTGTGCGAGGAAAGACCAGACAGAAAGATGGCACAGTCCCCCTGGCAGCGGAGATCCTGGCCGGTGGATGTGTAAGTCAAGTCAGCTGTTGGATTTTGTAAGAAGTAAAGTGTTAAACTAGATCGGTGATGAACACCAAATTGAGTGTTACATTCAGGAGCTTTTTTAAACTTTTAAAAAGACACAACCGTTTTTATGTTTTGGGGTGTGCCGTATCATATTGTTCATGATAGTGCTTGCAGAGTTTTCAGTGAGATTAAAAAGAAATGTCATATCATGGTAATGACTGAGGAGGAGCAGCAAGCTCGGCTGAAAGCTGATGTAACATTGCTGCAGCCCTGCTGGTAAGGAGCTGAGTCCAAAAAAGGCAGCAGCTTTGGTAATATGGAAGTGGTTTGGTTATAAAACGTCTACAACAAAAAACAGTTATATGTGTACAGTATGTAAAAGAACGGCAACTGCAAAAAGGGGCAAAACAACAAACTTAATTCACCAAGACATGAAAAATCCAAAATGTGCTGATAGTTTTTCTTGGTTATGTCAGAGTCAAATGCTACCAAACAGCCATACCTCGTCACCAGGTAAAGGCTCCCGTCCCACATCTCTCCTATGAGAGTGTCGTGAATATATTGTAAAACTGGCCACAGATAATCTCCCTGTTTGTGCTTAACTCAAATTCAGTCAACATTTCATATTTCAGTGTTTGCTTCCCCAAAATCCCAAACATGCAGCCCCTCTCCTTCCCTCTTCATCATCCTGGCTCTTCAAACTGCACTGTGCTGAAATGATGCTGTGCAGTATATGGAAAGTATATGCAGTACTGAGGCAGCATACATCTCTCAGCTATGTTTACCTGTTTTCTGAGTGCCGCCCCTCTGACAGTTGAGCAGACAGACACGGAGCTGTTTGGATGCCAGAAGTCACCGTTTGTTGATGGAACACGTAACGATCACACATGAAAGAGAAAACAAGCGTACTGTACATGCTCGCACGAGTGTGTGCATACATGACAAACAGAAGAGCATGCGGGTACATGGACGCACACACACACACACACTTCCAGGGAGGACACGAAGATTGACAGCGGCTGCTACCTGAGACTCCCC
The DNA here is from genome assembly GCF_039877785.1 of Chaetodon trifascialis. NCBI lineage: Eukaryota > Metazoa > Chordata > Actinopteri > Chaetodontiformes > Chaetodontidae > Chaetodon > Chaetodon trifascialis. The sequence goes on along the minus strand of NC_092072.1, from coordinate 14,261,464 downwards.
CACCGCTACCCCCACAAGTCTGTTACCTGCTCCCCTCCCATCATAGGTTTTGATCACTGAGCTGTCACAGTCTCCCACCAGTGCACGTACACACACACGCAGACTGTGAGTCCACCAAGGCCGGCAGCTTTAGCCTGAGCAAATGAAAGAAGGTCTTTCACTCAACCCTCTTTTGATGCTGATCACTAAAGCAAAGTATTTCAGGATACACAAGTCATTATGGATTTAGCTCCACTCAGGCACAATCAATTGACCTTATTAGTTCTAGGAATATGTTGAAGAAATGTTTTAGCACCGCACATTTGCTGCAACTTAAATGTAGTGTTCCATTTTGGATGGCAACAAAATGAAGAAAAGAAAAGGGGAGTAAGTACAGGAAAGCAAATGTACTGAAGAAATGTTCCACACGGTACTGGGTGTGAAAAGTAGTGGTTGCCTTTTTTTTGTACAACCCGTATGGATTGAGAAGCAGAACCATAACAGATGCATAGGGAGAGGAGGGGATAAATGTAGAGGAGAGGAGCGTGGATGGATGTATTTTTCCTCTTTTCCTCCGTGAGCCGTCGTGACAGCTCCTTTCATCCTGGCTGAGGCCCCGGTGTTAGTGCTGGCACTGCACTCTGCCAGCCACTTTATCTTACACACACACACACACACACACACACGCACACACACACACAGAAGTCCAACCCTCCTCAATCCCTTTTTTAGTGAGGTTCCAGCCACAGCACATGAAATCTGTTTATATCATTTGGTAGCTGTGAAAGTGTTGGTTTGGACCACAGTGTCAGCCTCAGGTCCACAGTCTATAAAGAAAAGACAGAAAGAGAGAGAGGGAACAGGGGAATAGTCATGTTATATGTTCCCTTCTGTGTCCTAAACGCATCGAAAGCAACTGCTCTAACGTGCTGCTCCTCTCCTCTTCTCACCTACTTTTTCCTCTCCTCACCTCCTCCTCTTGCTCCCTCCTCTTTCCCTCTCTAAGCCCCGCGGCTCAGCATCATTAAGCTCCCATGCAGGTTGCCAGTTTCTAATGATTATTTGGTAAGAATGGCATGCTCCGTTGACTGAGCTGGCTCGATGCTTATCTGGCAGTCACTGGCCTGCATTTTAGGACTTAAGTTACGCAAAATACTCGCCGAGGGGAGGAGCGGGGCAAGACTTAGAGTCAAAATAAAGTAGTACTTTGTTCGCGTTCATTGTGAATGTATCACAGTTTGCATGGCTGGTTTAAGTCTTAGTAATAGGTTTCTTATTCAGGCCTGAATTATGAAAACATTATCAGAGAATCTAATACGCACACACAAACCTGCACATATAGCATGATGGGCGTTTAATACAAATGAAAGTGTGATTAGTATTTATGGATAGCGGCTAACGCTTTCAGTGGGTGCTAATCTGTTGTATGGCCATAAGTGAGAAGTTGGTGTGTGCATTTGTGTTGTGAGCGGGGTGGGGGTGGGGGGGTGGTTCCTCAAACATTACTAAGCTCTTTCTGCACCACACACATACATACACACACACACACTCAGCCAGGAGCTGTGATGCGTGCATAAGGTGCTGACGTCCCAGGTTTCTAAGGATCACCTTGCCTTGTAATTACCTGAGAATCATGACAGAGCCGCCAACGCTGTCACTCCATAATCACAACCCTCAACCTCTCCACCTCAGCCTCGACCTTCCCTCACTTCTCTTGTTTTGACTACTCCTCTCTCTGTTTCTGTCTCACAATCTTTTTCTCTCTCATTAGCTCACTTTGTTTATTTGTCCGATTCTCTATTTTCCACTCTTCTTCCCCCCCGTCCAGGATGTTCAAAGTTTTCGAGTGATTTTCCACAGTTAAGTAGGAATGTGGGATGGCGGAGCGAACAAAAAGCTCCGCATTGTCACTCCTTTTATCTCATGTTGTCAGGTCTAATTGTCAGCTCGTCTCTCTGAACAATGTTGTTGTTTACTCTCCTCAAGTAAACAACATCTCCATCTCCTCCATCTCCAGTCTCATTAGTATCCAATTGAAGCAGCCAACACCGCTAGGGGCCGGAGCCAATAGCCTCTTAATGCTGGCGCTATTAGCCAGCATGTAATCAACTAGGTTATTTCCATAAAACAAGTCATAAAGAGTTAGCTGTGAGATGTAGCAGCCCTCCTGCTATTCACAGCCTCTCATTGGGTCTGGAAGGGAAGCTGTAGCCCACTATAGCGACTGCACACACCTTCAATGAGACTATTATGATCTCTGTCCCTCCCTCCTCCCTCTCGTCTCTTATGGTAACACTTAGAACTGAGGGACATTTAGCAAAAAAAAAAAAAAAGAAGTTGCAGATTGGAGCTTGATGCTTTCCCACAAGGCAACAGACAAGACGCACAATCCATCATTCATAATGAAGCGAATGGACAAGGGTGAGACAAGGAGAGAAACAACAACAAACAGACCAGGCCTATTTAAGACAGACCCGGCGCCATGGCAACCAATTGCTGTCTAATTGCGATGTGCCGCCCTTTTGCGTGTAGCTACGGTAACCACTGGCAACCGTAGCAAAGGGAGACAATATTAGAGGAGATGAGAGAGATCGTTTGAGGAGAGGTCAGAACAAGAAAAGCAGCGAGACAATGCTGGAAAAGAGAGTGAGAATTTAAGGGAAAAACCTGCCAAATAAAGAAACGATCTAAACATTTCTCAGAGCTGTGAAGCAGTTTGGAAATGCCGTCATGTTCCCTGACTAGACACAGTCAACCATTTGTCTTGCCACAACTCCACCACAGCAGCTACCTCTTATACTTAAAAGCCTGACCGACCTGAAAGGCACACAGACCTGTCTGAACTTGCTGCGGTGTTGTTGCCCTCCCCTCACAAGTGCAGGTTTGAGAGGTTAGCGAGAGAAAGACAAGTACCCGCAGGGTCTGCATGATGAAGACAAACAGCTGACAGACTCGACTGCATCAGCTGCATTTCCCGGTACTCTCCTGTGCTCTCCACATGCTGTTTGGCAGCTGGTTCCTGAGGTGACAATGTTGTGAAGTTGCATCACTTGCTGCAGTGGGTCCCAAGCAAGATAATAGTTACATTTCCAATCTCGATTGTATTATAATGGGTTTGATTATTCAATTAGTGCAGCATGTTGAAATGAACACTTTGTCTTCAGTTAAACTCAGACATTCAAAATCTCATATTAAAACGGGGAAGATTAATTTTGAAAGTTGGTGTGGAATTTGTGGCATCTTATATGTCAGAGTCAGTTTCTGTTTAAGTATCCAGTTCATTTGTCTCTCTTTGACATTCATTCTATTGATTTCTTTTATCTTTCTCTTCCTACAGGCTGGTGGCTCCCAGGTGATCTTCACCAACCCTCTGGAGATTGTAAAGATCCGTCTGCAGGTGGCAGGAGAGATCACCACAGGGCCGAGGGTCAGTGCCCTGTCTGTCATTAGGGACCTTGGCTTCTTTGGACTTTACAAGGTGAGAAACGCTGCAGGGATCAGACCTGCTTGTATGTGTGTGTGTGTGTGTGTGTGTGTGTGTGTGTGTGTGTGTGTGTGTGTGTGTGTGTGTGTGTGTGTGTGTGTGTGTGTGTAACATTGTGCAACTTATTTTCATGAAATACTTTTTGAAACACTACTTCTTTTGCAAAAGAAAGTACAGTTTCAATGGTTAATTTTACTTCCTCTGATACTTCTTGGTGGCAATTTTTAACTGTTCAGCTAATAGATAGTAAGGCTAACACTCATATTACAGCTGAATAGGAACACTACAATCCCAATTCCAAAAAAAGTTGGGATGCCGTGTAAAACATGAATAAAACAGAATGTGATCATTTGCTAATCCTTTTTGACGTATACTGCAATGAAAACAGTACAAAGACAATATAAATGATAGATTTTACCTCATCAACTTCAATGATTTTTGTAAATATCTGCTTAATGTGAATTTGATGTCAGCAACATGTTTCAAACAAGTTAGAACAGGAGCAAGAAAGAACTGGGAAAAGTTAGGTAAGGTAAACAGGTTCATTGGTAACAGGTGAGAGTATCATGATTGGGCATCCTGGAAAGGCTCAGTGTTCACAAGCGAATGATGGAGTGAGGTTCACCACTAAAGGATATTAATACTTGGGCTCAGGAACACTTCGTAGAACCGTTGCCGGTAAACACAGTTCATTTGCAAATGATTGCATTCTGCTTATATTTTACATTTTCCACAGCGTCCCAATTGAGGTTGTACTTCAGAGTGCGCTGTAAATAAACGCAGTAGTCTTAGTCCTCTCTGATATTTTCTGCCAGTAATCCCGTGGAGTCAGTCAGTATTGTTGTGTTACATAATTGTGGGAATTAGATTTTCCTCCATTCCTCTCTACAATAAAATGCCACCATCATAACTTTCACTGATTGTCAACGCCAAAGTCACTTTGAAAATGTGTTATTGTTCAGTGTGTTTAGGGTCATGCTACAATTTGTTTATGAGGACTGTTACAACCTCTTGGTCTCCTGCCCCAGCATTTCAGAATAGTCACTGAATCATCAGCCAAGTCATGCCTCTGAATGGGCTGAAGAAATGAACTCTGAGCAGTTAAAACCAGTCCATTACAACATATCAGTGAGACGATAGTAGACATTCAAGAGATTTCTAGCTTGATCATATTTGTCTTTAAATGAGAGGTTGAATTAAAGTAGAAGGCCAAGTTATGTTTTATGTAATACTGAATTCAAGTTAGATGTGTTGCTACTAGATTAATTGGCAAGTCATTACCAGACGTCCCGTATCCATTCTATTGTATTTTCATCAGCCTCACAATTTCACAACAATCCATTAGTTCTCATTCCTGTTATGACTAAATCATGTGCAATTTTTCTATTAACTATTGTACAACTATACATATTACCTAACCCCACATCAGCTATCATTTAAATCAACAATTCCATGTGGTCTCCTGTTCAAGAACAAGAAAAGGCACAATTTATGCTAAAAGCTGTATTTAACCTTAATTGCCATAATTGGTATTTTTCAGTTGCACTGGGCTAAAAATTACAGTGTACTCTTTGAACATATTAGAGTTGTATGATATTATGCACCCAACACATTGTAAAGCAAGCATGAAAGATTATAGTGTCAAAAGAGGCTAATATCAAAATATAGCTGTGTTGGTGTGCTTTATATTTTCTGTAGTTTCAGAGTTATTATTGTAATAAACATTGTGACTTCTAACAGTGTGTACCAGTGATGGTGCGCAGACACAGTATTCTCTGGATGCTATCAAAGAAGCTGCGGCTACCGCTAACATTAGCAGTTAAACTGGCTCGATGAGGACATTAGCCCTCAGGGTGAAACAGAGCATGCCTAATTAAATTACATAAATAAGTCCTAATGGAGCTTGGCAGGGGAGATTCTGCTTCAACTGTAAACACAATCAACTGTGAAAATGTCAATCTCATACCTGCGGTTGGATTAATTTGCAAGTAAGATGATGGCACTTGTTCCGAGTAGTGAACTATTTTTCAATGAGGATCTAGCCTTCCTCAGACTGGACTCAACTTCTAATAGTCTGCTGATTGTTTGCGACGCTGGACCTCATCACACCACATTTCCCAGGTTTCTCTGTGCTGTTTTCTGCGTCTGCTCATGTGACCACCTGTCAGCACTGACAACTTCCATGTAAACCCTCCAGTTCTGTTAGCAAGGCTGTGATAGACTGTGGAGCCTCCCCTTGTCTCTGTCTACCTGCTCTAATTTATGGCTCTGTTGGACTTTGTGTGTCCATATAGCTTCTGTCTCCATTCAACTGTCTGTGAGAATGCTGCTCCATGCTGCATTCCCCGTATGAGTGTGTGTAAACGTGTGCATGCTCGTGCACATGCCTCATTGTGTCCTGGTCCATGCATAGAGAGGAGACAAAGTGCATTGAGAAAGCAGTAGCGGTGTTGGTGGTGGTGGGGAGGTGGGGAGGAGACGAGCTCCAGCCTGCAAGCCCCAGACGGGCTGGCTCCGGAGGGGCTGCACCCAGGCACAGAGCTGCCTTTGTCAGGGTAATTATCCTGACGCTCACCCTCTGCTGGTGGAGCTACCACTTGGTAGGGTGGCTAACGCACTAGCGCCACCATTCATCAGTGGGGGAAAGTTGTCAGTGTAGGAATATCAACCCAGTAGACATGTTTATGAACTCATTGTGTTTATGTTTCTTCTTGCGTGCATCAGATGCATTTTGTATTTTGCTGCTCAACTAATTAATTTATTTCATCTTGGTGTTAAAGTTTTTACGTACACACACACACGCACACACACACACACACACACACACACACACACACACACACACACACACACACACACATACACACACACTCTCTCGGCTGCTACCCAGCCAGTGCATTACCCAACCCAACACCATTACCCTGATATTAAGGCTTCTTGTCCCAGTCCCTGTGACGCTGCTTGTCTGTCCTGCCTCGATAGAATCTCCCAGCTTTCAGCGGCCGCTCGGGCCCCAGCCAGCCAGCAGGAGGGACAGGCAGACAAGAAGTGCCTGAGGAAAGAGAGGGAAAGAGATAGCCCAGGTACCTGCCAATCCTCTCTGTGTGTGTGCGTGTGTGTGCATGTGTGTGTGTGTGTGTGTGCATGTGTGTGTGTAGGAACCAAAGGATTATCCCACAGGAGTTAAATGAAGCCTGTCCAAAACAGGGAGACCCTGCCCAGCTCTTTAAACACCTACTGTTGACTGTAGTTGCTGTATCAAGAAGGTGGCAGCGGGCCAGCAGCCTTGAAATACAGCAGGAAACTCAATAGGCTTGATGATATAGTGTTGTTTACACTGGCAGACAAGGAGTCATCTTCGTCAGCCAGTCTGTCTTTCTCTGCTTTTCCCACTCTTTTTTTCCTGTCAGCTTTGCTTGTGGAGCTGCCGCCCTCACCTGCTGCTGAGGACACTGATCGTTTGCATATGAAGAGACGTTTGTCTGACATGTTGCGGTCGATCTTTCACTCTGCCGTAAGGAGGCTTTTGGAAGTAGTTTCTTTGGCTCGAACATCAGTTGACGCTTGAATAGCTGGTTTGTGAACACACAGTTGATGTTACATATTGTGGCTAGAAAAAAAAAAATCCATCTTGAGCCAGATGTCAAGGTGTGAATCCCCCGAGCCCCATCGTTCTTTCTCTACTCTGCCTTCTGTCTTTGTTTTCCTCTTTCTGAGAGTGTCACTCCTTACCCCAATATTATGAGCATAACGTCTCATTTTGCCTCTGATTGTCTTTCCGTAGGGTTCCAAGGCCTGTTTCCTGCGGGACATCCCCTTCTCAGCCATCTACTTCCCCTGCTATGCCCACACCAAGGCTTACCTCAGTGACGAGGACGGACGGATAGGACCGGTCAAAATGCTGTTTGCTGGAGCGTTGGCAGGTAAAATGCTTCCATCCCTTCAGATTTTTTTTTTTCACAAACTGTACCTGCAGGCTCCTTGATTAAAAAACATGTATGTGTGCTTTCTAGGAAGCTGTTCTTAGGAACATACTGTCCATGTTCACAAGTGTTAGAGGAAATTAATGCACCAGATTTTTCTCTTTAATAATGAATCTGGCGCTTTTGAGACTAAATGTAGCCACTGATCATCATTCATTTCTCTGCCATAATTGGCATGCTAAGGGCATTCTACTGTGTGCATTTAAGCAGGCCTAACATAATACATGCGTGCAACAATAAATGAAAAATCCTTGGAGCAGTGCAAACGAGTCGTCTTAGTCAACTCTCATTTTTGCTCTGGTTTTGGTCTCCACCAACTCCTGAGGTAAATATTTACCTCTTTAACTGCCAGATGCTCTGCTATGTTCACCAGCTAGTTGCTTTGTTGGTGGACAGATAGCGTCATTTTTAGAACTATTTTGCTGCCTGCTGAGGCCAAAACAACCCTGATGAGAGTGGTTAAAGGCAGCTAAAACAGGAAAGTTGTGGGTCGTAAAACCAAAACAATGAGCTGAAAGACGTTAACACACTTTATAGACTTTAAGGGAAGGGCAGAGTTGCGTTATGATCTCTGTGGCTTCATTGCCACGAGGAATCCCTTTCACTCACAAGTCATGTGATTTGTCAATATGAAAATATTGATAATAGCAGCTTTAAGATAGAATTTAATTTTTGAATCTTTGATCTTTTACGCGAGACAACAAACAGGAAAAGTCACTCAAATCTGTGACAACGTAACATTCTACTCGCTGCCATCACTTTAAGTATGAGTGGATGTCATGATGCTAAGTGTAACTATCTGACACGCAGTTCCTTTACAGTTCAGTTGTCTGGACTTTACAATCCTATGCTGCATTTTAGAATATGTCCTGAAGTATTTCCCCCTTCATAGTGAGCCAAAAAGCTTTGTTCAGCCCCTGAGGCAACATGTAGAGCGCCGATGTTTGTGCAGTGAAGTCTTTGGTCAGATCCAGTTTTGAACAAAGTGTGAGAGCAGGTCCCTCTCTGCACTCACCTCAGACCTCTGCAGGCCCGCAGTAACAGTAGCAGAGCTCAGAGTTTGGAAGCCAGGCAGCCGCTGACCGCAGGCTCCATGGCGGTAGCTGCTAATTAGAGCGCTGCTCAGTGATTGGGGACTGGGGTTTTGGAGCTCTGCAGCAGGGAAGCGCCTCAGATGCCTGCCAACCAGGCCGGCAAGGAGGCTTTCCAGTCCTAATAATGTACATGCACATACACACGAAGGCAAACATGCCTGCGCATACTTTATGCATGTTCACCCTGCAAGAATGCATGCAGGCCTGTCTGTAGGTTAGTCATAGTGACGCAATGAGGACCAACAACTAACTGATGACTTAACAGCTTTATCCTCTGCATGAAAATATGATCAGTCCGAAGCTGACTTTTAACATTGGATCCATCTCTAAAGTAAACACTAATAGCAGACCAGCACTCTCCTGCCAAGTTAAAAGACTTTAAAGCATTTGCATAATAGACTTAATATTTGTTTTGAATCCTCAGAGATGTGTCAGCAGCACTCTTTTTCTTCTCGACGCAGAGGCACAGCACAACATGGAAAAATCATAAATCCTGCGTCCCTCCTCCATTTTTACTCTGGTTTCTCACCACAAGACTGGCAGCCACGGCCCACAGACTCCGAGCTGAAACGAGCCTCATGATTTCTTTATTTTTTTCGTTAGTTCGACACATTTATCATCCTTCTTTCACATATATTTATCAGCGGTTATAGCATTCTGGCAATTAGTGTTTTACAGTCAGCACAGGAAATTGAATTACACGCGCAGTTTGCACAGCATTATTTAGCTGGGCATTACTCTGGTCTGTGAAGAACATGGTGTTGGCCATCTCTAACTCGCATTAGCGCCGCATGTGAGAAAGAGTTATGGAGGGAGTTTTTGGCCTCGTTCGTTGTGGGGTGTAAGGAATATCCGTGTTGTGCAGTCTGACTGTTCGTCAATATCCTGACAACTACCGGCCAGACCGCTGTGAGACTTTGCAATACTCAATCTCCAGAGAGGGATTTCCAATATTTCTGATGAACCCCTTAAATGACTTAAGCGCGGCAGCCAGGTCAAACATTTTTGCTCAAGACGGGATAAACAATCATTTTAAATGTAGTCATGTCCAGCTGAAACAAGTCGATCTGATGATAAATGAGTGGACGGAAAATTTTTGTGCAGCTATTTTTCAAGCAAAAATGTCAGACATTCGCTGGTTTCATCTTCTTAAATGTGAGCGTTTGCTGCTTTTCTCTGTTCTGTATCAGTGCGACAGACACCCTGTGGCCTTTTTGACCACTAGTCTCATTACAGAGAAATGTTTTTACGAGTGGGTTCCTGTTTGGGTAGTGACATACAGAGGGACACGCACGCATATGCACGCAGGGGCACTCGGACAGATTCACATCCTGCTGTTGCATTCAAACTGTGACTGGTGGCAGTGATGCGTCAAGAAGCGCAGCGCTGCACCACCAAAGGGGACGATGAAGAAGACCGCTAGTGAGCAAACACGAGGACGGAAACGCACGCAGCGTGTTTGCTAGACCTCACGGATGCACACGATGCAGTGAATGCAAACAGCTTTTGCTTGTTTACAGTAATAAACCTCGACAAACGGGCTTTAAATTCACATTTTTTGGATGTTATGTTTTGGCTATTATGATATTGTCTGCTGATGTATTGCTAGTTTAGTCTATTCTGTACACTTGAGGTCTGTTGCGTGTTTATCTGATGTGGAAGAAGAATCCCTCCTTCCTGAAGTGTCGTCCATTTTTCTCCTGGTTAAAGGGTTTTTTTTGGGGGGGGGGGGTCTTTCATCATCCAAATCGAGGGTTGAATAATAGAGGTGTTAAATGCTGTACAGGTTGTAAAGCCCCTTTTTTGATTAGTTGTCTGCAGGTATATAAATAAAACATCATACTCACAAACATTAATTATGAAGAGAAAATAATACTTTGTCTTTATTCCACACTGTACTTTCCCTCTTCCTCTCCTATCCTCTTTTCTCCTCTCCTTCCTCCTCTCTTCTCCCTCTCCTCCTCAGTTCAGTGCAGGTGGTCAGTCTCCACCGGGTGCCAGTCTGCTACCTAATGCTGAGTTGATTAGGCTTGCTGAATAGCTCGTTTGGCCGTTACAAAAACCAAGAAGTCAGAGTAAATCGTCAAGAGGGCAGTTGATGGTAATGACCGAGCCATCAATGATTGAGTCCATTCATGGCTGAAGTGGCTGGAGAGGGGGTTTTGCAGTCACTCCCTTCAGTCAGCCAGTCACTTTCTCCGGCGCACGGGGCACAGTGTGCATTGCTCTCATTACCGCCCATTGTCTGGCCCCTTTCAAACGCCTGTAAGAAAAGTGCGAGAGGCAGGAAAGGGAGAAAAAAGGTAGAGATTAAATAATGGCCTCACTGGTGGTATAGATTGGTTGATGGTGAAGTGATAGGAACTGGCCCCTACTTGTGTATAGTGCATGTATGTATCAGACCTGCTGCAAGATGGTCAAGATCCAAGATGACGTGTCTTAAAAGAGGGAACAAAGAACGCTAAAGCCACTCTATCAGATGCAGTTATGATGAATCGCAAGATTTCATTCGCTCCCTGATGGCTGCTTTCTACAATCTCGTCTCATTTGTTTGGGACTGATTTTTAAATCTGGGCTTATTTAGAATCAAACACATCCCAAGAAACGTCGCACAACTAAACAGCTTTTTGCATCCCCCTTCCCAGGCATGCCAGCGGCCTCTCTGGTGACCCCAGCTGACGTGATCAAGACCAGGCTACAGGTGGCAGCACGTGCCGGTCAGACCACCTACAGCGGCCTGGTGGACTGTTTCTGGAAGATTCTCAGAGAAGAGGGACCCCGGGCCTTCTGGAAAGGAGCTGGAGGTAATGTTCACTGAGGTCAATAAAGCACCGTGCTCTTCATCCTGACATAAGTTTAACAGATCGCACATGTACAAGTCCATATAGTGTTGATTTTTATTTGCTTTTGCACATGTGGAACTTGAAGATGCATGTTACAGTTTTTTTTATTTTTAATCAGTAGCGTTGTTTTGTTAATCCCATGCAGGATGGGCCAAATGTTTGGCATCACACAGAAATAAAACCTAATTATATAATATTTCTCATTGCATAAATGTACACTGGAACATGAGTTCATCGTGTTTGCGTCACTTCTGAAACCAAATCTTGATTAATCTCTTGTGTAGATTATTGCCCATATAAACAGAGAATCAGCACATTTCTACCCCTTCTTGCAGCGCGTGTGTTCAGGTCCTCGCCTCAGTTTGGAGTGACCTTGGTGACCTATGAGCTCCTGCAGCGCTGGTTCTATGTCGACTTCGGAGGACCGTAAGTCTCGTTCTCTGTTAGCTTTGTTGCTGATCTAATTACAAAACTCTAATCTACCTGTGAAACCATATAAACACACAGATATTCCTTCTTGCCTCACAATATTCCAGCTTGTTCATCCCGTTAGCAAAGAGCATCTCCCTCAGGAACAGCAGGGTTAATGTCAGCAGACAGTAGCTCGTCCTCCCTCCTCTACCACAAAGAAATGCTGCAAGACCAAAAATAATTCCTGTGCACATTAGCTGACACGCTGCAGCCCTCACTCAAAACTCTGGATGTGACCATTTTCTCCAACTGGAGTGTTTTACCACACAGCGATCAGGGCAGGCAGCAGCCATTTGACTTGCACATGTACTTCCTCCACTTTTGAGACTGAAACAAGCTCATTTTCCTCCTCAAAATAGGTCCCTCTCAGGAATAATTCACACTGAGAGAAATGCTTCTTTTAATGGACAGCTGTGCTGCACATGCATGTGTTCGCTGGATGGCTCACGAGTTCGACATGGAGCCGCCGCTCCCAAAGACAGCGAAACAAAGTCAGGCGTGTTGCGATTGGGAGCGAGTCGATGTGCGCTCTGCCCTTCACAAAGCGTCGTGTTAAATCAATGAGGGATTTGATTTAGGTCTGTGTTTATGTTGAACTGCTCCATTTTCTGTGAAGATGTTTATTTGTGTGGTGTTGAATGCGATAATGTTAATGAATGATGATGATAAGCCTCCTGTCTGTGCGCGCTCCCTTTCTCCCTGACGTGGTTAAAATAACACTTTGCGCTGTGTTTATGTTGTTAAACACTCTGACTCTACCGCTCCTCACCTTTCTCTCCCTTCTTCCTCCTTTATTCAACTCTCTCGCTGTGCCTCTGGCTTCCTCCCCCGTCTCTTTTTCCCTCTCTCCACACCGCAGAAAGCCGGCTGGCTCCGAGCCCACCCCCAAGTCTCGGATCAGCCTGCCGGCGCCCAACCCCGACCACATCGGAGGCTTCAGGTTGGCCGTGGCCACGTTCGCTGGCATCGAGAGCAAGTTTGGACTCCATCTCCCACGCTACACGGCGGCAGCAGCACAGGCGGCGGCGGCGGCCCCCTCCACCCCCTGAACCTCCACGGGTTGCAGGGGGGTAAGTGAAAGAGGGGGCTTGAATGTTTTTCAGCACTCCAAGTCATTGTTTGTAGTATTTTAAGTTATTTATTTATAATTTTTCTTATAATCACATATATATAATAGATTTTTATGCAGCCATATGGACTAGTGAGATGTTATTGTTATTATTTTACCTTTGACTGATCATATTGAAATGTGGTTTAGGTTTTCATACACTTCAGCTGGTACAGTATATGCACACAGGGCTGGCAGAGTTTAATCGCAGCTTAACTGCCTGCTTCCTTTTGGAAATATCGACAATGACACACGGTTGCAGCTTTTTCCAGTGTCTTCCTTTTGTTGCTAATCAGAAGCACATTCTGATCATAGCTGTGGCACTTCTGTACATATGAGATATCCAGAGACATATTTTCATATCTATATGGCTATTTTGCTCCTGAGTTGCTCTGTGTGCCGGTTTGATCAGATGTTTCCACAAGAATGTGACCTAAAAGTACTTGAATGTAAAGACACAGTAACATCGGATTGTACACAATGTTTACTGTTGTAAGATGTTTGTTTCAGGTCTAAAATGTAAGCATAGTGTAAATATCAGAGAGATGAGTATCTAAACTTGTACAGTACAGACAATGTAGGAGTTACATATGGTGTGTAATAACTGTGCCTTACTGTACGTATGGCAGCAACATGTGTACTGAGAGTAAAGAGACACTTATATTAGTAAAGTGAATGCATGCTGGAGTTTTCTTTGTCTTCCCAGGTTGAAAACACAACACAGCAGTTCATCAGCTACGCTTTAATAGTAGCAGGTTTCACAGCGAGCACTCTGCGTTACAATATACCTCTTGATAATTGTTACACTTCATTAAAGAATATACAGTTGTTGCTCTCGTTCAGAACAGAAGACAAAGTGCCAATACCACACGTGACTCAGCTCCTCACACCCTGAAACACTGACACAAAGCAGCCACAAAGCCCCACGTGTGAAAACATCACCATAATAACTCCCACGTCTATGCATCTGGAATATTTCAGGAATGTGTCGCATGCAGGCGTAATACAGAGAAAAGAAGCACAGCGTAAAGTGAACATGACGTTTTGTAAACAATACATGAGCAGTCTATGGACCCTGCTTTATTTTTACGGTAGTGCAAAGCGTCGTTACAGTACACATATCTTTGTAAGGCTATAAGACTGCCACTTTGTATATACTGTAGGCTCACGAGTCGCAAGCAACACATCACCTTAAATCATTAAACAAATAAATAAGGGTGGACAAATCAGTAGAGGCTGACAGTTTAACAGACGGTTTGCATTTATAGGAGCGTAAATGCAAAAATACAATAAAAGCACGGCCTCGTTTGGACCTGACAGAAACTGTACATGAAAAAATAAAACAAAACAGAGTGCACATGCTACAGGGACTCCAAGAAAAGCACCCCCGCTCTCTGATTCCCTCCGCTTTGGTTTGGAGTCCTGCTCTATGAAGCCAGCTCCATAGGCCCCTCCTCCTCACCGTCCGCCCGGTTAGCCCGGATCTCCATCAGAGTACGAGCGAAGCGCCCCCAGTCATCAGTGTGAGCCACCGACAGCTGTGGGAAACGTCAGACAAACACAGGTACGTGGCGTTAAGAGCTGGGTCCGCACATCTGCATGGTGTGTATGCACCACATCTGGATGTTTGCTCGGTAACAGAGCTGCAAGTTCCACTGTCATAGCTTGTCATGATCGCAAAGGATCATCTCAAAGGATGGAAGGCAACAAAAACTGATGTTTAGCTGGAATAATATTTATCTTAATTTAGCATTTTAGCATGCTGACATTTGCTAATTAGCACTGAACAGACAGTACAGCTGAGGCTGATGGGAATGTTGTTTTTGCTGTGTTTTGGTCAGAGATGGCTGAAGTTATTATGATTCATTCTGCAGAGAACGCAAATGTGTTTCAGGGCAATCATCCAATAGTTGTTAAGACATTTCACTCAAAAACACGACGTCGTCCTCATGGTGATGTGAAAGGAAGTCAGTCCGGTTCACCAAAATCATTAGGATTCATCCACTGGGGACAATAAATATCTATAAAAAGAATAAAAAATCGTAACAATCTATTAAGTAGTTTTTTAGATATTTCAGTTGAGGGATGATAACATCAGAGCGACACTGTCATCTCTTCAGACATGGCTGAAAATTTGTATGAAGTGCACTGACCATGGGGCTAATACAAGATGTCAGACTGAACACTGCTCCTCTTCAAGCGTCTCCTCTGGAGCCGTGCGCTGCGGCGGCCAGAATGAGTGGGACAGAAGCCGCGGCCGCCACCCAAGCTGTCTGTAACCGCTTTTCAAGGCCAGGCTGTAATTAAACAGGAACCAGGAGGAGGGAGGCAGCCATTTTGGATCCCCCCAACCCCCCACAGAGCTGGGCTGGCCGCAGCGGGGGGCTCTGCCAGAACATCGTGTATATGGTGCTGCAGTGACTTCAATGTTTGCAGCATTTTAACAGACTACAAGAAGCTCGAGTGTCAAAGAGGCACTGCTGGATATTGTATTGTCAGGCTTTGAAAAGCAGCGGGTCCAAAACGTTTTCATGCCATGGAGCAGCACTAAGCCGCTGACCATGATCGGCTGGAGTTTTGTCTCATGGAAGCCATCTCAAAGACTTATGTTTTATGATTTGGACTTTCCATACAGAGCAAAACCAGCTAAAGACTAATCAAAACAGTCCTAACCATGCTGGAACCGAGTAAAATGATACTGAAATAAAAGTATTTGGTATTTTGCTTTCCTGGAACTGTCTGAAGGGCTGCTGTTGGTCCTGTGGAACTGCAGGCATCTCTTTTTTTTTTTCACATGCTGGTCCTGGTTTTAGCCGTGTGGGGGGAGTTTCTAGTGAAGAAAATACCCCATCAGCACCACCACATACACACTTTTATTGATGACTCTCCATTACTGTCAACCCGGCGCGGAGGCCACCAGCTCAGCCGAGCCTCTCTCCAACTCCCCACACAACAAAAAGATGCTAAAATTAGCCGAGCGGCTAGGCTAACGCGCCCTCACATGGGGATCCTAACCAGAGCCCTCCAAACATGAGAGAACATACAGGCACAGGCAGGGTGGTTGGCCGCTTTTGTGGTGATGGCAAAGTCATGTGGAGGCCATTTTACAGGGAAATGAAAGAGGGAGGGGGGGAGGAAAAAAAAAAATCAAACACATACATCCACGGCATCGCTGACAGTTGGGTAAACAGACAGGGTTAAAAGGCCTAAAATGGTCGGTTGTGGTGTGTGTGGAGGTTTCACTGTGAAAAAAATGCACTTACTTCCACTCTTATAGGACGTGCCGTTCACCGAAGCCAGTGAACCAAATATAAACACAACAAGAGCACAGTCCGTATATATTTGCCCAATCATGATTCACTTACAATTACATACGCAATTTCACTATTTGCAGCAGTTTTTCTCCCAATACACGACGGTTTATTTCAGTGGCTTCAGGAGAGAGGGAGGTATCACTGATGAGCCGCAACCGAGGTTTCATCCAGCAACGCCGCGAGCTCGACTCCCAGGCACTAAAATCTCTCAATCTACTGTAGTACAACTTAATTGCAACGGCGCAATAAATTTTGGTCATTGTAGTTCACTCGTGCTTTTGGCACCTAGGGTGTAATTAAATCTCGATTGTCTGAAAACGAAACCCGCGAGAACCACCAGCTGCATGCATTGAGTGAATCCGACAACAATGTACTCTACACGTTTTTTTAAACCAGAGCGGGCTGCCAAAATATTAGCATTGTATGAGAAACACCTGAGTACAACACTTTTTAAAATCCCACAGTTATTATTCTGATGCACTGATTAAGACAACAGAAAAACAGGAGTGCTCACTCTGCCCTCATTTCTGGGAACCAAAACAGATTCACACTGTGTTTGTGCTTTCCAGCACTGAACTTTCAAGATACAGGATTATTATCAGTACCTCTCCAGTGTCGTAGATCCAGACTCGGCCTTCTGAGTCGCCCACAGCCACTTCCTTCCCCCCCGACGACCAGCGGACCCTGTTGAGGGCCGAAGCGCCCTCGATGGTCACGCTGGCAGTCGGTACCTGTTGGACAAAGAGTTACACAAAGTATGAATCCAAATATTGACATGTTCAGCTTCCACACACAGACCACATCACATTCATGCCAATCAGAAGTTTACAGGTAAACTGGGATCTATAATAAACATCGAGACAAAGAACTGGCAGGACCCATCAGAGCTCCAGACCTACAGCACATTAGAAAGAAGTTAAAATACTATGCGAGCCTCTAACGAGGCACATAAACCTTTATGAAAGCCTCTAATATGTCCATAAAAACAACACCTCCAGCCTGCCGCCTGCAGGCAGCTGCTGTGAACGCAGCTTTTTTCTCAGTTGGAGCTGTTTGTTTGACATTTTGGATTTTCCCTCGTTGATAAATGAGGAAAATCCGTTTGTAAGTTAGTTACAAACAGCACTTCACCAGTTTCCTTGACATTAAATTCCTTGTATTTCTAAGCAAAACACAGTGAATACTTACACAACACATTTACTACATTAAAGGTACAACTTCTCCTTCAAATGTGGACACACACACACAAGGCCATTTACTGCATAATAAGGTTTGCTGCTGTGGGTGAGCCGATGCTCCTTTTAAGTAAACAGCAGCGCTCATGTTGCACCTTTAAAAACCCAGAACCATCTGCAGCGTTTCCATAAACTGTTCCTGACATGTGGCAGGCGAGTCTGACACATGTCACCGGTGGAGACAGGGGCCTTGGCATCATGTCGCCTCACACACCGAGCTTCTGCGTATTTAAAGCAGCGCTAACCACAGACTGACTGCCATTAGCCTGCTAGCTTCCACCGCTCCGCCCGAGTGGATCTGAACTGAGTGCTTTAAATTGGCTGTGTATGTCTGTGTGTGTGTGTGTGTGTGTGTGTGTGTGTGTGTGTGTGTGTGTGTGTGTGTGTGTGTGTGCTGGAAATGAGAACCAGGCGCGCCACACTGCTCCGTTAGTGTCGTTATGACTGTGTGTTTTTAATATCATGGCAACAATGGAAGTCTGTTGCTATTAGACTGTGTATGAGTGACTGTGTGTGCATGTGTTTAGTACATCCGCTTGTGTGTGTGTGTGTGTGTGTGTGTGTGTGTCTGGGCAAATGTTTCTCATAAAGCACATTGTTAGCTGAGTTAGGCCATCGATAATGAACTCTTCCTCTGTCAGTGAAAAGGCTGCTGTTGGGGGAATCATGGGAAACTTGTCATCTGCGCAGCAGAGGGAGGTCGCTGGTGATTGGATCAGTTAGTGCTGGGGTTAAAAGATGAGACGTGACAAACTGAGACGGAGCATAAAATCTTGGGAGATGAGTTGTGAATTTTACACGTGGACGGTGCGAAGGGGCTGCGAGGAAACAAGAGGAAGAGGAGTGGAAGAGCGTGATGGGAGAGGGAGGAGAGCACGTGGCGAAGGCTGCTGAAGGTTGAAGGCGCTGTGGGTGAGAGAAGGAGAATGGAGGATCCTTTGATCACGGCTTTTACCTGCGTGATCAAAGGTTTGGTCCCACTATCAGAGTCAGAGTAAGAGAGTGTGGCTTGCAGACTCATGACTGGAGACATCTCTTCCCCATAATGCAACTTTTTCTTCCTTCAAGGCATACATCAGCAATTTGGGGAATGTGCTTCTGCACTTTCTTGCTGAGAGATGAGAAAATCAAACCAAAAATGAAGCTACAGGAGACAGTTAGCCTAGCTTAGCGTAAAGCCTCCCAGCCCCTCTACAGATCATTAATTAACACTTTTGAGCTTTAGAGGTGCCTGTATGTGGATTTAGCCTCCATTGGAAGGGCTTGGGTAAGCTAAGCTAAGCTAAGCTAAGCTAAGCTAACCAGTTGCTTTAAGTCTGTAGCTTCATATTCACCGTACGTCACAGTGGTGTTTATCTTATGTTACTCTACGCAAGAAAGCTAATTAGTTTATTTCCCAAAGTGTCAAACTATTCCTTTAATCAATAAGAAACTGTAAACAAAAAAATGATTTGTAGAATAAAATCACCATAAAATAAACGACACAAAACAGTAGCAATCTCCACTGAACTGTCTTATTTCACCTTTAAAATGTTATCTTACATATTGTATATAATTAAGCTGAATAATAAGATCATCTTTCCGTTCCTGACCTCAAATGCTCTCTCTGAAAATAAATCTTGCCCCACAGCACTGAGAAACTCAACCCCTGGCCTGAACTTTCTCCTTTTATTGCCGTATTTTCATCTCCAGCATGGGACTGCGGACTGAGGGCTGAGGGCTGGGGCTCTCTGCTCGTGGTCTCCTGCACATCTGTGCGCTCCACTGATGGGACAGAGTGTGGGAGGCAGATGAGAGGAGGTGGTGGGGTCCTGAGGTTGCTTGAACGTTGGACAGAGGTTGCAGGAATGTTAGCGGGACGTCTGGGTGGGAGCCGGGATGAGGAGATGTCACTAGGCCTGATTTAAAGCGAGGGCTGTGGGAAACGCCCACGGGGGAATCTTGAATCGTGTTTGTAGGGAGGGATGTGGAGGGGTTGGTGGTGGTGGTGGTGGCGGTGGTGGTGGGGTTGATGGGAGGGAGAAAGCTTGGGTGTTTGGTTGTGCGGTTCGGGCGAAGGCCCAGCAACAGGCCCTGAGGACGCCAAACACACACGCACATCAACACACAAAGAGATGACAGAGCAAACACGCCCATAATGACCTACATTCACACACACAGCAACACTGTACACACACACACCTCAGTGTCGTTGTTGAGGTTCCACAGGTCTAAGCGGCCCATGCCATCCACGGCGGCGAAGATCGCGGGGTGCACGGGCGACCACATGACGTCATACACATAGTCGGCGTTGTCCTCAAACGAGTACAGAGGCTTGTTGTGCTGGAAGAGAGAGACAGAGGAAATCTATGGAAGTGTGTATGGTGTGAAAAGGCAGTGTGGAGAAAGGGATTACAGTGGATGACACACCAGAGATAGAAAGAAAAGAAAGACACAGAGACGGAGAGGGAAGGGAGAGAGGGAGTGAGCGAGCTTCAGACAGAGTGGCGCTGCCTCAGCCTTGGGGCCTGTCTGGGTGCAGAGCCTAATTAAAAAGCCTCGCACATTCACACAGCACCATAAAACCGCTGGGAGAGATGAAAGGGAGGGCCCCTCCACAAGGTGTACTGTAACCTCAACACAACAGCTGTCTGAGGCACGGCGCGAGAGGGATGGGAAGAGGTGGAAACGGGAGGAAGAGGAGGGGTGGACAATGGACGGAGAGGAAGGGGATGTGTGTTTGTGCGTGCGTGTGAGTAGAGGCCGACGCTGACAGCATTGCGTTATTGCAGCGTCTTGTGATATATTGGCCAGTCCTCACAAACAGAGCAGGACACAAAAAACTGATTAATGGTCAGAGGAGGGGGGGGGGGGCATGGTCAGTAAAGGTTTTTTGAATGTACTAAAATCGTGCACACGTACAAACACACCTTGTGCACACACATCCTCCATCATCGTGCATGTGGTGTGTTTTTTTCTAGCCAATGGCCGAACCAAACTCGCTTGGCTGAAAGCTTGTGCTGCGATTGAAGATGGAGGATGAGTTAAATAAGTGGGAATATGGCTTAATGTGTGTGTGTGTGTGTGTGTGTGTGTGTGTGTGTGTGTGTGTGTGTCCGTCTCAGGCGTCTCAGGATTCCAGAGGCTTGCAAACTGCATTCCTGACAGGTAGAGTGGGAGGGGTGGAGGAGAGGAGACAGGCTGGCTGGAGGAGCAAATGAAAGAATGTAGTCCCTCGCTCTTTCTCTCTCCTCCTCCTCCTCCTCCTCCACCTCTTCTCATTCCTCCTCCTTTTCTCCATCACCTTTACTCTCTCACGCCACGGTTGTTCTAAAAGGCTGTGAGACCTGCAGACAGATGGCAGTGCACGCACACACGCACAATAACAAAACAACGCGCAGACACAAACAAACAGAGCTGAGCCAATTTCAAGCCTCGATTGAACCTGTTTTCCAGCCGGCGGGGTGACAGCAGAGGTCATTTTACTCCATCTCACAGTCCTCAGCATTCGATCAGCTGAGCTGCTCCTGTTTATGTTCTCCCTCTCTCATCCCCATTACTCTGGTACTCATCCTCGAGCTCATGAGTATTTTATATTGCCTTGCATTGCACTGAAGACGTCTTTCATAATCTGCCTCTCAATGCAATTTCAAGCTGTCTTTCAATGCGCCCTTGATGGATTCGGTGATACTCTTAAAGTCACACATCACATTAGAGTCGAGGTGAATAAAGTCCTCCTTGTATCTACCGACGATCCCAACTGTAAACTACTATTTTACTGTAGTCTGGCCATAATCTGCCGATCTTAAATAATGTGATTTGGAGCAACAAGTCTTAAAACTAATCTGAAAATGGAGCTTAATCCTCGTGGCGCCGCACGTGAAGCAACTGCTTGTCATTATCTTTCCTCTGCTGAGAAGCTGAGGGCTTCTGACACGTTTCGACTGGAAAACCAATGGTTGAAACACTGGAGACTGACATCAGCATCACGCTGCGATGTCGACGTGACACAGTTTACGAAAGGATAGGTGCGAGCTCGGGTGACCGTTTATTGCTTTGCTGATGTTAAAATACACGCTCGCTGCCTCCTGTGGCCTTGGCATCGATCTCCTCGGCTTTCCAATGCTACAACCACTCGCACCTTTGCTGCTGTCGCAGAACAGAGAAGCTCTCATTGCTTTCAGAGGGATCCAAACCACCTCGTCTCTGCAGCAGTCATATAATTTCACTGGTTCCATCCCGGCTGCATCACGAATATCCCGCTAGCTCGATCGCTCTCGTGCCAGATCTAATAACCGCACGCTGAGATGTTTCACGAACGCCTTCAGTGACGATCAGGACCTCAACAATCACCTGAACTGACAGTTAGGCTTTTAATTCGCTCCTTCAGAGAGCTCAAGTGGAACGATTCTGCTCCATCCAATCACTTTGTAGATGCCAGGTCTGGGGTCAAGAGAGCAAGAACGGTTCCAGTTATGCACGATCATGAACCCGCTCCCAGCTGCCGCGACGTCTTCACACTCCGACCGACTCGAAATGTTTTCACTAACCACAATATTTGCACCGCTGAGTGTAAAAACATCAGCAGACTTCTGTGCGACGGCCTTTTTGAACCGTCAGGGCAAACGTGTGTGTGAACGCAAAGAGAAATCACTGTGAGTGTGTGCGTGTGTGTGTGTGTGTTAATACAGTTGGGTTGAAGGCAAACCTCGAGAGGATTTTAGGTAAGCAAAGGCAAGCTTGCTTTAGGTGCACGTGAGGCATGAGAGCTGTGTTTGCACACACACACACACACACGCACGCGCACACACGCGCACACACACACACACACACACACACACACACACACACACACACACAGGTATTCTGCCTGCCCACACACAAATATGGGTTATGTGGGATAAGAGACAGACACACATTCCTGCGGTGCCCCTCAAAGGAAAGGGAATTCCCAAATCCTGAAAAATAACACACTCTCCTGATGAAAATCCACAGAAATGTTTTAATATGTGTCACGGGACCCTTCGCTCCAGACTTACGGACTGGCTGCATGCAAACACGGGTTAAGATTCATCAGCGCTTTACTGCCTGTCACAGCCAAGTATGCAAGCTGTAACTGGATCTTGCATAAGGCTGGAGGTATTATGCAATATGCATTATGTATTTTCCTCATATTGAATAGACCTCTCTTTGATTTTTGGCTGTGTTTGCTGTTTGACGCCCTGCTCGTGTTGGTCCCTCTGTCCTTCAGCGTTAGCATCACCACCAATATTAAGCATGACATTTTTTTTTTTTTTAAAATGCCTCCTTTTCCATAAGACTCATAAATCATTCCCACTCGGCTCATTTACGTGACTCGAACAATGAAACGTCCCCAGAATGTCCCCTCTCTGTACCTGGGCACACTCCTCCGTGTCTCTCCTCCGCCCCCTGCAAAAGTGCCTTTGAATGCATTAGGTAACTTTTCTATTCTCCAGCACTCACTTTGACAGAAACAGTGACAGGTTGCTTTTTATTGTCACTGAAATGGAATTCGTCACGCCGCTTTGAAAGGAGAACAAATGCCCCGAGTGGACGAGGTCGCTCAAAAGCCAGCGAGAGGAGGAGCGCCCACCTTTGGAGTGTGTCTGAGGCGCACCCAGCCAGTCTAACGCTCGCTGACGTGCACGGTATTTAAGATTTGATGAAGACCGCCTCATATGAGAGACTTACTGCATTGAGCTATTAAAGGGTGAAGACAGTCCTGCAGCAAATGAGCTTTGTGTGCTATTATTTATTTATTTATTTTTTACCAAAGAGCTTTTGGTAGCTAAAAAGTTTCTGGTTTTAGCAGTCTTGACACAAGACTGAAATGAAAGCTTTTCACACCATATTTACGCCTCATCAGTGTTGATTATTCTTTGTCCTGCAGTGACAAATTTCCTGCTTTTACAGTCACGACAGAATCATGTGCATTGGATACCCCCCCCCCCCCCCCCCCCACAGGACACTCCTCCTCTGATGTTGTAAAGACATCCGGCCTGCTTCTGCAGTATCGGCTGTACACCTGTTCTGTACCATCTATAAAAAGACTGCATTTTATTGGTAGATCTTACAGGGGGGGTGGGGGGTCGGCAGCACACAGGCTGGGAGGAAACTGCCTGACAGGCTAAATTCAGGTTCAAATAATCAGGGAACCAATACAATTTGTGGAGCAATAAGTGCAGCTTGTCAAAGAGCCTAATTGTGTCACTACTGTTGAATACCTTCACTACACACCCACATGGTATCCACACACACTGTGACTTACTCCCACACACACACGCACACACACACAAGTAGTAAGAGAAAGACTGATTTTCCAAAAAGTTGCGACCCTACAGCACTCCCCCCGACCTCACTAACTAGTTCATTCTCTTTCACACACACACGCATACACACACTTTCTCTTTCTCTACAACCCACAGAGTCCACAATCAACCCCCCACACATCCTCTCTCTCTTTCTCCTCCTCTCTTGCACACACACACACACACACACACACACACACACACACACACACACACACACACACACACACACACACACACACACACACACCATACCTTGGTGCTCCAGAGTTTGACGGTCCAGTCGAAGGAGGACGTGATGAAGAGGTGGGAAAAGTCGACGGTGCCCACTGCGCTGTGGCAGCTAATGCCCGTCACGGGCCCCTGGTGGCCTTCGAACATCTCACAGATACCCGCCTTACTGAGGAGGGGGAGACACAGGTGGTTCAGCTCTGCGGCGCTTTAGTGGCCTTAACTTGTTTAAATATAAGGCAGTGAAGAGGTTTGAGGGTGCTCATGCTCAAAGTGAATTTGCAGCACAGTCAGGGAGCTTTGATTAAAAGTGAAACTACTGACTCCTTAAATTGAGAGAAAACGATCCATTTAAGTTTCCTAAAGCAGTTCTAATCCTACTTGTAATTCTAGAAAGTTTTACTTGTTTCATTAATTTTCATGGCAATAGCACTTGCATGTACCCAGAAAAACAAATGTTCTAAATGTATGTTTTTTGCTGAATTATTTCACTGTGATGTTGTAATTCTAGATTATATAAGACTTAAAACACCAGTCTAAACACACACAAGCGCTCTGGTAAAGATTTGTCTGTGATGTCTGTTGGTGTTTGTGTGTGTGTGTGTGTGTGTGTGTGTGTGTGTGTGTGTGCGCGAACCTGCCGTGTCTGGATGCAGTGTACACAGTGCCCTCCTCGCTCCCGACCACATAGTTGTTCACGTCTCCCGTGGGAAAAGCCATGCCTGTCACCGCCACAGGTTTGGATTTATTGTACACCAGCTCCATGGTCTCCTACACGCACGCACACACACACACACAGAAGGAAGAATGTAAGCCTGTGCATACACACACACACACACATATTACAGCAGCTAAAGAAAACACTAGTGGAATCCCACTAAAATGTTCTTTGTCTTCAGAGACTCCACACTGGACTCACTGAGTCCCTCTGAGCTGTCAGCAGCTCGTGCGCTCGCTGTCGAGTGTGTTGTGTACCTGCGGCTGGGAGAGCATGTCCAGACTCCAGGAGCACATCCGGCCATCTGTAGACACAGTGATCAGGTTGTTGGCGTTCTGCGTGCCGACCACGTTCACACAGTACACTGGGTGCTGCACACACACACACACACACAAAAAGATAAAGACACACAGCCAGGCAGAGTGGATGAGATGGGTGGAGACACACACTTGCACAACAGATAATGTTTTCAATATCTCATAACTTACCTCGACTGCAGTATGATTACAACAATCCTCAATTCTCTACTAAACATCGACACATTTGGCATCTTGCATGATAAATATTTGGATAGTTCGTGACTGCAGGAGGCTGT
This sequence comes from Chaetodon trifascialis, assembly GCF_039877785.1. Lineage (NCBI taxonomy): Eukaryota > Metazoa > Chordata > Actinopteri > Chaetodontiformes > Chaetodontidae > Chaetodon > Chaetodon trifascialis. Next base: position 14,236,101 of record NC_092072.1, on the reverse strand, counting down.
GAGGGACATAAAGTTATTTGAGATGCTAATAGGTATAAACACATGACATCATGAGATACAGTGCGGACCGCTGCAGTCTTTACATTTTGGACATGCGCCGCTGTGTGTGAGAGCATTATGTCATTACTGCGCAGTAATTGATTTGTGTACTGGGCAGCACAAAGAACCCATTCAGCAATCAGCACCATGCTAGCTGGCTGGACTCACTGAATGGAGAGGATGAGAGCGATGGCCTCATTATTGGGCTTTAAAACTACAGCATGGATGGCATGCAGCAGCTGTGTGTGTGTGTGTGTGTGTGTGTGTGTGTGTGTGTGTGTGTGTCTGTGTGTGTGTGTGTGCGCGCCCTCATGCCAACAGCCCCACGTCTTAAGATATTGCTAATGTGTGTTGGTCAGGAATCTGTCGAAGGTCAGTGTGTGTCTGTTTCTATTGTGAAAACAATCAGTGTCAAAGCTGCAGGGGTTTCCATTATCATGCAACAAAAGTAATGCTGTGATGTCATTTAATATCTTTACATCAGGATGTTTGTATGACAGTTTTTTTTTTTTTAAGTCTTTAACTCACCGCTGGAATGTTCCTACTGAATAATTTTGTTTTATGTAACTAATCAAAGCACAACAGGAAGCTTTTTCATTTAGGTCAAAGCTTATTTCACCAGGGCTGCAACGAACAAGTGTTTCCATTATTTATTAGACTTTAGATTATTTTTTCCACAAATCAATCGTTCAGACTGTAAAATGTCAGAAAATAGTGAAAAATTGTGAAAAATCACAATTTCCCAGAGCCCATGGAGATGTCTTAAGCTAGCTTAATTTGCTCAACCAACAGTCCAAAACCACCTTAATCAGCAAAGTCGAAAAATATCATCACAAATATCATCAAAATTAAGAGCTAACTCCAAAACAAAGGCACACATCTGATCTTTCTGTCAAATTATTGTGCTGTGTACTGCAACTCTCACAGTCTGCTGCGTTGGACGTTAACTGGAAGTCACATTGATTATAGAAGCAGCCTTACAGTGTGTGCAGCAGCAGACAGGGGAGTCCTCTGGACGGGGGTCCGACGGTGACTGCGGTTGTCCCACAGGACGATTTGTCCAGAGTAAGTCCCCCCCACCACCAGGTTGGGATGAAACCTGGCAAAGCCCACAGACACTACAGGAGACTGAGGAAAGAGAAGGACAGAGGATGAGAGGGTGGAATCATAATGCATATTCGTCTGGTGTTTATGGACAAACATCTGGAAAAAAAAACACTCAAAATGGTTTGATCGGATGAAATGTGGAGATAAATGAGCAGACGGTGAGAAAAGAGCCAAAACAAAGAAAGATATGAAGCGAGAACGGTAACGCTAGACAGAACACGGGTGAGACCGAGTGATCAAGGCAGCGTGATGGGTGGCAGGCATGGGGGAGATAGACGGAGAGGGAGATGATGAGTCTGGCTACGGTGAGGGTCCGCCGAGGAGACGAGAGAGGGGTGACGCTGGGGCGGGGACCAGACAAAGAGGGGAATTGTAGTCCTCTTTTCCCCCAGCCGTTTCACATTACAGCATCAAAACCCCAGCAGCCACTGGAGCGCTCACTGTAGCCTCCATCATGACAAGCGCACCCTTGAACTCCCTCCCTTCCCGATGCCGTGTTTATTGAGTTTTGGTTCCTCTTCAGTGCTCGTCCCATATGGGCTTCTGCGTGCAGCAGCTAGCCTCCCCTGACCCAGAGCCAATGAAGCATCTGTGCCGTGCAGTTATGAGAAAATGTTTCAGCATCGTCATGCTACAGGAGGGCAAGTGGTGTTATGCGTTGTCAAATTCATCCCTCCATGCATCCAACCAGCAAAGCAGCATGATCATGCTGAGCGGAACGATAATTTACAGGCACGACGGAGCCAAGAGAGCATTAAACAAGAAGCTCGCAGACACACAGCGCAATTAAAAACAGTCAAACTATAAAAACTTGCAGGGTGCGTTTCGCAAAATCATTGTTGCCTAATACGGTCGTAGATTCTGTTGGGAGAACCGTCGCTGACGGTTTTAGTGTTCCTGAAATCAGTACGTCACACGGAACAACAGCTCTGAGTCGATGTTCGGAGGCAAAGCTCGCCATTAATTATCAGAACCTTCCCGAATGAATCGCTGTATTAACAAGACAAGTATTCTAATGGACAAGTATTTAATTTAGTATTTTTATGTGAATGTATTTACATTACAGTCATTGCACACGAGCGCAGTCTTCTACAAGGCCAGGCGGACATATTGCTAAAGCTATAGCAAGCAAAAGCTGTGACATGAAGTGTAACGAGAAGTTAAAAGGTGGACTGAACAGTTTCTTTTAGATCTGTCATGTGACTGAAGAGATATCACTGAATAACAGAGGGATTATGTAAATAGTCTAAACATAAATGTCCAAATCAGTTCATTGGGACCACTGAAACCCAACTGCGCTAACCGTCTCCGCCACCACACCATGTGCGAAGCAGCCAACTCCAAAACCCCAGTTCATTTTCAGAGGAGACTGGAAAACAAACCAGAGGGAAAGAAAACACTGCACACTCTCTCTGTTTTGTTTCTTCTCAGGAGTCACGGCCTCCAGACGAATGGCACGGGAGTCGCTTCAAATGTCAAGACTCAAAATAAACTGAACTTTGGTGGTTTAAAATAAAGTCGCTTGTCAGCCGGACAGGAGGCACGCTCCCAGAACTTTATCTACAGAGTCAGATAAAAAGGGAATTGAGGATTATCAGCCTGTATTAGCACACAAGATTTTGCCTTCAACTAGCTCACCCTTTAATATCTTAGAGTTTGAGGATGACCTCTACAGTCTGTGGTTGTCTGATAGGCTGCTGTCTGAGGCTTACTCCCCCTCCACCAGACTCCATTGGTGGGCTAATGAACCCAAGTCCTGCCCTCTCTGTACACACACATCCACTAAAGAGGTATACACACACACACACACACACACACACACATGGTTCCACCACCAGCCATTCATCTGTCTTCATCATCATCTTGGGAAATATGTTTATTTGCTTTCTGGCTGAGAGTCAGATGAGAAGGATGATAACGCTCACCGACAGGTTAGCTGTTTCCCTTTGTTTCCAGGCTTTATGCTAAGCTAATAAGCTGCCGGCTGCAGCTCCATGTTTATCCTCATCACACTAAAGAAAGCAAGCAAACCAGTGCGTTTCCCAAAATGTCTCTTTAACTCTCTTTATTGTCGTCTTGCTCCGTCTTTATGCCTAAACAGATAAAAACCATAAGACTGCTATAAAAATGTCACTTCTCATCTGAATTTTGAACGTCTTTGTTAAATTGGAACAATCTGGAGTACAACATCGGCTGCACACTACCTCAAATACATTAATACCATTATCTTTAAACCCGCTGCGGAAACTTTCATCTCTTTCATCCTCCCAGTAAGGACTGATACGACCTTACTTTTACTATTAACACCATCAAAAATGAAAAATAAACACGCAAATCCACAAGCAAATAGGAAACATCCCGGCTCTCTCCTCTTTCTTGTCGTTCCTCCGCCAGTTATCAGCCTAAGTAAACATCTCTACCCCACATGAGTAATGACAAAGAGAAGCCAAATCAAATCAAGAGCCCCCTCGATTTGCTCCATATGTTAGTTTAACTCCGAAGCCCTATCAGTGTCCCCATCTTAAGAGGAAAAATCCTGACTAAACTCTGAGTCCCCCTCTTTGAGAAACCACAGGTTATGCCATCATTCCCCTCATGTACTGTCAGGCTTAGTGAAAGAGCTACTGAAAATTAGCCCGACTTTGTCCCGACAGCGCGCTTTGAGGCGCCTGCCAGCAGTGACTTGGACTTAACATTAAAGCCGTCCTCCCTAAATGCTTCTAATCAAATGTCACATCGGCACATATGTTTTGGAGTTATATGACTTTTAAAATGCACTGTATGTCATCTGGTGCTGAAATAGGATCAATTTGTCCCGCGCTATAAGGAAGTTTATGATTTAAGCTCAAGGGGAATTGCTTGACACTCGAAAGCCGATTCTCAATTTGGATGTCATGTAGGAAATTAATGACTGACTTTGGAGCTGAATTATGGGGAGCCTGATTACATTTTGACTGCTTTTCTGAAGTCTTTCTGTCTACTTTTTATTCATTCATGAGCCTTTGCCGTCAGTGACTCAACTACTGCTTTTGTATGCGTTACAGGAAACTCATTTCACAGCGTGTAAACATGACAGTAGAAAATATTTTAGGCGGAAAGCTGACGTCCTGAATGAAAGGAGAAGTTCGACATTTTGGGATATGCGTGTGTTCGCTTTCTGGCTGAGAGTTAAGTCATGCCTGCACAGTAAACATGAAGCTACAGCGAGCAGCCGGCTAACTTAGCTTAGCACAGAGACTGGAAACAGGAAGTGGTTGACAAATTGAGACACAAAGCGATAAATAGAGGTGCTTTAGCAGTGTGATGCTAGCTGCTTGCCCCTGTTTCCAATGTCTGTGCTAAGCTAAGCTAGCCTTTTCCTGAACTTCATACGTCACATACGTACTGACTCGTTGAATCAGCGTATTTCCTCCAAAACGTCGAACTTTTCCTTTAAATCAAACGCAGCCACACTCCTCCCATCCCCTGCGGCTCCTCTTCATCCCAGATTCATAAGTTTGGACATACCAGTCACACGAGCCCCACATCTGTCTAAATAACACCTCAACGACTCTCGTGTCGGCAATCCTCCCGCTATGATTGCATCTCCATATCAGGCCTGACTGGATACCGAGCCTGACATTTCATTTCCAAACGCAGAGTGGCTCTGTGGATGGTTCTCATCTCACATGCAGCGCGGGTCAGACACCTGCCAAGTCGTCTCCTGCCAGCCCAGACGGAGAGGATGTGGGGAGTGACAGCTCCCGGAAGAAAAAGCAGCGGAGAGAGTCACTTCGCTAAATTGGGCCTGAGATAAATTGTGGAAGTTTTACAGGGAGACACTCTCGCAGCCAGAACAGTGGGTTTCATTTCTCTCCTCGGGCCAGGTCTGTTGTGTGTCGGTGTGTGTGTGTGCATGAGAGAGAAACTCACACACACAAAGTATCACCTACCATATCTCACACAAGGCTCACAAGGCTAAGTGCTTCTGGCAGCCCTTATTATATTAATGGGAAGTGTTCTGTAGAGGATAATACACACATGGTAGGCCGTGATGAAAGATGGCACCCAGCGAGGGATTAGGGAGGTTTGAAGGAATGACAGAGAGTGAAAGAAGGCGAGAGAGAGGTGAACACTCCCTCCTTTGTTGCCTCCTACTCTCTTTCGTTCTTTCCTCGGGCAACAAACTGTTGCTTAAGTCGGCTTGGGAAGGCAGAAATGGAGCAAGAGTGCTCTGGTGAGAAGAAAAAGCGAGGCGGGTGGGTGGGGGCTGACAGAGCACGCCAGACAGTATGTCCTCCCGAGTAGATCCACCACGCTGCATCCCTTCTCCCCCCCGCTCACCACACTCATCTGTTTTCCACTCTGCCTTATCAGGACCAGATGGATCCGACTGTCTTCCCTTGCATCCCCTCGTCTCGACCTCCCCCGCCCCCGCTCCCAACCACCTTTCTCCTCCCTTTCTCCCCCTGGCTTCGCTCGTTTATGACACCCCACGGATTTTGTCACTCTGTGGTTTCTGGCAAGGAGAAAGAAATACCAAGTCGAGTCTCAATTTCACCAGGCAAAGAATGAGGGTTTGACGGAGCGAGAGCACGAAGGAGGAGGCTCTGGGAACACAAGCAGGCCTTTCTCTGCCTCCTACAGCTCCCTTCCCTTCATTTTCCATATCTTGTTTGTTTACTTGGCTCATATTTTTACTTTTGCTGGTTTGTGGCTTTAATGTTGGATTCCTGATGCAAATATAATGTCTTCTATTCTGATATTGAAACTTAGGGATATACATGCTACCAGCTCCTCCTCAGGTCTGTTTTGGTGCAAAAACAAGTCTGCAGTTTTGGTCAATGTGCACAAAATAATCAAATTTACTGCAGAACTGGGCAGTAGAAGCTATATCTAAAGTTTATGAAGACAGCAGCTTCAACTTCCAGTGCAATTTCACATAGACGAGGCTTATTAATAGTGCCGTTGGGCTTTTCTCTCTTTCTAACTCTCCCTACCTTCGCCCTGCCTCCCACTCTCCTCCCCTCCAGCTTCTCTTACACCACCTTTTTGGAAGTGCCAAAGGCCTCGGGACTGATGCAAAGCGGCGAGATATTAATAAAAATATGCCTGAGTCCAATGGGATTTGACAGTAGCAGCGGGGGTTGTTACAGGGAGGCGTGTGGTTTGGGGGCTTCGGCAGAGGTTTTAAGTCAAACAGGCCCTTTAATGTGGTGTGACTTTGCCCACTTGAGAGGCTGGTGTGAAGTTACAAGATTGGACCCAACTGGGACGGGGTGATGATGGGTCCAACTGTTGGGACGGCCGTGATGAGGGGAGGCACGCTCAACTGGTACCAGAATCCACAGCAGCGGCAGCCCCTCACACACTCACATGCTGATGGAGCACACACTTCCTCCACTATATTACAGATCAATGCCTCCTAAAGTGGGGTCATGAAACTGCCACGGGACCATAAGGGGATTGTAAAAGCCCCCCTTGTACACTGAAATACTGTTTAATTTTCAGATATAGTTTATTCAGTAGAATCTGGAGTGAAGCAGAGTGAGAGAACGATGATTTATTGCATTTGTTTTGTGCAGTTCATGATAATAAAGACATGTTACATAAAGCAGAAGAGTAACAATAGGCAAATGAAAAGGGGGCATAAATATGGAATGAATATGAAGATGAAGACATATAGAACTGCATCTATGTATGAAATGTCAGGACTATTCATCTCCACTGAAGCTTAATACCATTTATTACATTACATTTATTACTTTAATTGCTTCTAATATATTAGTTTTTATCCTGAGAGCCAAACAAATGTCAACTTTCATGATTAACGTTGCTAACCAACCAACAAATGACAACAAGCTGAGAGGCCACAGTGTTCCTGTGACTGGTTGCAATCAAGAACTGTGAGGTCAATAAATAAGAGTAGAAGGAGTGGAGGACAAGATGCAGCAAAGCAGGAAGAAGAGAAAGAGATGGAGCGCTGAACGCTGTCAGATTTGTTTAGTCCACAGGGGAACAACATTTGTCAACACAGGACCTATCTGTCTAACTACTGCATTGCAGTAGAATGCAATATTACAACACTGCTGAATACTGCCAAAAATGCTAGTGCACAGTTCCCAGATTGCCCAAAGTCAGACACACTGAGACTCCTCCCAATATCAAACCGACACAAGCTTTTTAAATTGTTCACTTTCCACCACACCGACACGTCGAGAACATAAACCCTAACAATGCTACTGCAAAGTATACAAACACTGCAGCTAACTGAAGAAATCACGTGCAGCGTCCGATGCAGGCGAACAAGAAAGGAGCTGCACCAAACCCCAAACATTTCCCTTGTTCAGGCAAAACAGTTGAACCCTGAATATGAGGTGAAATGTTGTTAAAAAGGAAAATTTTGCATTGCTAAGCCTGTTCACCAAACTGCACGCAGCCAGACAAGAAATATAGAAGTTTGACCTCACCAAAACCCCATCTGAAACATGAAGCCTTCTATAAGCCATAGCCTTATACAATAAAGCTCCTGCTGAACCAGACCTCAACCACAAACCCAACCCTCCAGTACTGATCCAGCACTGTCATTCTTTTGTATCCTCCACACACACACACACACACACACATGCTGCAGCCTTTACACACGTGTATAACACCCATATATACAACATGTGCGTACACACAGCCAGTTGTCCGCTATCTACCCATCTATCTGCTGCTTCTGCAGGAAACAAAAATGGCTGCAGGTCAAGAGTGTGCTGCGGCGAGCACCAGCCCATGGACACGTGTGTGCGTGTGTGTGTATGCACGCAGTAAACAGGGAGTGTGTGCGTTCACAGATGCGAGGAGAGAGCACGTGAACGGCTCGCCTCTCTGCTTCTTTCAGCCACGGATGGGAGGTGGAAGGTGAAAAGAAAACTCGGAGAAAGTGGAGACAGAGAGGGGAAGAGGCACCCGGCCCTGTGGTTTCGGGGGGTTAAACGGCAGAACATGCTCGCACATTAAGAGCCATCTGATCCGCGGCTAACTAGAGAGTCGCGACTCTGTTTGAAAAAAAAAAAAAAAGTCTCTCCTCTCGTCTAACCGCTCCTGTGCTCCTTTCATCCACATCCAGCAGTGACAGGAGAAGTCACGGCGGATTCCAAATGACTGGCGACCTCCTCTCTCTTTGTCTTTCCACTCCGTTTTATCGTCTGCTGTTTATATGGGCACTCCATTCCTAAGTCCCTGCTCATTTGCTCCCAACTTTATCCTTCTCTGTATGTCTCTGTTTTTCTTTCATCCGCTTTTCTTTCTCCCTCCATGAAGAGACCGTGGCACAGCCCCAGGCCACACTAACGCACTGACTAACATGGGGGGAGTCGGGGAGGAAAGTGAGGCACTGGGGAGTTTCTGTTCTCCCTCAGTTTTTCTTCTGCTTTTTCTCCATCTGATATCACTTCATGTAATGCACATTTTTTCCAGTAAACACTCACCTCTCACAAATCTCATGCATGCGAACAAGCCTATAAGCATTTGTACATGTCAGAGAATCAAAAACAATGGCCGTGCTTTGTTATGGCTCAGACTTTTACAGTTCTCTATTTCCAGTGAGCACATTTAAACTGCGCATTTGCAGCTGATTGCCCCCCCTTTTGATAAACTGAGCATTTTTATCAGCTGCTTGCCCAAATATGCTCATTCCCAAAACGCAGAATACTCAAACACTGACAGTTCACAGGCCGGCATGCTCAGAAAACCACATTGTTAATAAAGTCAGATGTACTGCACATATTTCCTCAGAGAGCCATATGGAAAAACTACTGAATCCTACAGCTACAAGATGCATAGCTGTAATCTATCCGTAAGACCACATGGATTTCAGCAGCGGCATAAATTATGGTGCAGTGAAAGAATGGAGTGCTTTAAAAATCCATTATGCAGCGGGTCTTATATGGCAAGCTTCATATCGAAATATTTTCACGCAGCGTGCGGTCTGCAGAAGTACACAGTTCTGTGTGTGTTTCAGAAAGAGGCAGAAAATCGATTTCGCCTGTTTGAACCTGACATGATGTGCGCGCATTTCTATCTTTATTTCTCAGCAGCGAGGTGAATGCCTCTGACGTTAAGACTATTGCAGGTGTATTTCCACATGTGCAGTGATGTGTGTGAGCAGGACTCGTCAATTGTTGGGAAACGCAGCGCTGCTGACATTAGGCGCAGCATCAATGTGGGTGGGCTAACACACATGTGGCAGCGCTGGATTAGGAAGTGGTAGGCCACATCATATTACTACCAAGACGTCTCTATATGGCCTCGCCTGTCTCATGGGAGCCGTGAAGCCCTCACACCCAATCCGTCTATCCTTTCTCCCCTCCCTTGCTCCCTCCTTCTACCGTTTTCTGTGTCATTTGCTATTAGCATCACACCCATCAGTGGGTTTCTTTCCCACCAAAACCTAAGTTTCTTGCACCAAAACTGGCCGCGGTGGCAGCATTCAGCTATAATCCAATCTAGAGGGTCAAATTAATGCATGTGCTGCTGCCTTTCATTTCCCTTTTGCTTCATCCTTTATTTTTCAGTCACAAACGTGCTGTCCTGACAGGCTAAGAAAGAGAAACGAGCTGTAAATTACTAGATGGGCCAAGAGTTGGGTTGCAGAAAGAGCAAAACTAACTTCTTCCTTGCAGCAACCTGCAATAATATTCTATAGCTTTGGGCATACATAGTTTAAGTACCTGACAGTGAAAGATGTACTCTGGCGTGGCCTTCTTAAACTTGATGTTCCATACGAGGGCAACACCATCTGGTTCATGGGGAGCATCTTCATTATTGTTATAGGAGGCAACCAGCAACTCAGGATACTGAGAGAGAGAGGAGGGAGGGAGGAGAAAGACGGGGAGAGGGATGAACAAATTTGGGAAACCATACTTTCTTCAAAAACTGTTGAATTCAGAGGGACCTACAGAAGGCTGCAGGCCTCACCTGAGGGGACCAGTCAAGGCAGGTGATTACGCGATGCTTCGACCAGTGTTCATCGTAGAAGAGTCTGCTGAAGGACAGGCTGGAGCCGCTGCCCAAGTCTCTGAGGGAAGACGGGAGAGGTAACAGTCGAAGGGTTACTCTGGGATCAAACCTGAAGATGAGTAAGTAAGTCAGGAGGAAGCCATCTGATACACGCTAAAGGCTTCAAAGTCAGCAGCTGGCCGCCATCGTTGCCGAATGTTTTTGAGATGTGCCTTGATGCCTTGAATTAATCCTTAACAGCATCCTTCGGATGATTCACCACGTGCCATCTGAGGAATCTGGTGAGAGGACTGTCTGACAGGCTGCTGATCTTCATGAGTCAGTATCTCTCAGCCAACATGTTGCCTGTGATCAAACTCGATCCAGTGCAGATTCTTGTCACTGGTCACCTCAGAAAGCTCTATCACCACAGCTTCCAGACCTTCAGTTGCAGGCAGACTCCCGTTTGAGTGGCAATTAATTCGGCACACTAACTGGCGGTGAAACATAGCTTGTGTCGTTAGAACTTAGGGTGAATCCCATTTCTCTTTTCTACCCCTACCCCTTAGCCCTACCCCTTGTCCCTTGCCCCTTGAAACGGAGTGCCAAGGGGTAGGGCCGAAAGTCAACCCCTCCGAATTGGGACACCCCTTCGACAATCGCGTACGTCATCAGTAGTCGCCTCTGCCTCTTACGTAGGCAGATGCGACAAGCTAATGCTACCGTCACATTCGATTTGTGTATGACATTCCTGCATGTTGTATCCCACAACGCTATCAATGTAACTGAATACCAGCAGCGAGGTTGCCGAAGTTATTATTGATAATGTTATCGCTGTAGATTATAATCAGGGCTGCCCACAGAGCACCGCTAGTGGCATTCAGCCTGGCAACGGTAACCACGTAACTGAAGCCTCGACTACTATCGATTTTTTTCTGGGTTTTTTTACGAGGAAAATGACCACTACACATTGAAACAATGTTAAAATAGACAATAAAGTGGTTTTCGTACATTTTAAAACTTTATTCGTGGAGAAAATACCGGTCTTGTAAGGCATTCTGAGAAATCTGTCGTACCCCTCCGTTTGGAGTGTGCCTCGGAAAAATCTCCATTTGGAGGGGTACATAGCCCTACCACTTCCCCCTACCCCTCCATCATAATGGGAATTGGGACACCCCTACCCCTCAACGTGAACGCGCAAAACGGAGGGGTAGGGCCAAGGGGGAGGGCCAAGGGGTGAAATGGGATTCAGCCTTACACTAATACAACAACAAATATCACAACCCTGGAAACAAGAAAAAAAGAAAGGGACTGATGTTAAGCACCGGGCCGTGGCCTGTTTTAGACATAATCTCCATTTGACCACAGGCTTGATGCTCCTCTGAGGCTGCAGTGGTCAAAGTTGAAGTGAGCTGGTAAAAGCAGCATTCTTCTATAATAGCAGAGCAGTATTCTAAAACAGCTTTGCACTTATGACTCTTCTAACTTCAACCAACACTTTGATAACCTCCATTTGGAGGCAACCCTTCAGATGGCGAGACAATGCTCTTTAAGACATGATGGTTGTCAGTTCAGAGGAGTTTTTGACCCCCTGAGAGTGTGACATCAGCAGGAAGACATGTATTTTGAAGAACAAAGCAGCTTCCAGGCCCCTAGAGTGACACAGTGGGCATGAGTCAGCCTGAGCACATTTCTTAGTTTGAGGCATGCAAGTAAACACTCACATGTGCTCTCTCACATGCAAACACACACTCCTTTCCTCCCTCCTCCTCCTGGCCCCTCTCTCCTCCTGCCTTGCTCACCCCTCTTTGTCCTCCAGGTCCCGGCCGCTGTAGTCGAAGAAGATGTCGCCGTCTTCGGCCAGAGCTCGCTCCATCACCCGGATGCTGCAGTCGAAGAAGCTCTGAAACTCTGAGGAGTGCAGGATCTGCTGCCTCTCCTCCTCCGTCAGCTCCCGCAGCACCGGGAATGAGCCTGGAGGAAGGGAAACAAAGCCAGATAGAAGGCACCAGCACGCACTGTTCACAGTGCACCCACAGAACACCTGGGTTTACAACAAGCATTTTAATTATTGATTTATTTCAAAGATTTCTATAAAAAGTCAGACAACAGTGAATAATGCCCATCACACTTTCCTAAAGCTCAATTCTTTCCACTGTATGACTAGTCCAAAGATATTACATTTATCATAACAATAAGGCAGCAAATCGTCCAAACTTAGAAGCTGGAAGTCGCATGTTTGGTCTTTTTTCTTGAAAATCAGCTTGGATGAGTAATCAATCGTCAAAGTAATTTATTTCTAGCAAAGTTTCTTATAGTCAGTAAAGCCACAGATGCTTAAAAAATGTTTGCTATCATCTGCTTTGAAATCGAATGCATTTATATTAAACTTAATTCTCTTTTTTTCTATTATTCATCTCTATTAACAACCGAATAATAACATGTTTGATGTCCCTTTGACAAAGCATATTCAGTTTCTTCCATTTAAAGGAATTATGAGATACCCACAATTTATAGGCAGCTGTGAGAACTAAAATATTAAATCTAGCAAATCAATGTAAGTCCTATCTGACCTGTAAAGCAGAGGCATGCTTTTGTTTTGAAAGCATTTCTTCTCCATCACTGTTCATGAGCCTCAAACTGAGAACTGTCTGTTTATTCTATTCATCTGACATCATGACAACCTATTCTTAATTACCGACAACAGCCAGATGTCTTACTGCATCCGACTATATGCAGCGCTGTCATGTCTACTGCAAAACATATAAAGATGACAGCGTGTGCTGCGGACGTCAGATTAACATTCGCTTCATCTCTATCAAAACCAGAATCACATCCAGAACGCAATAAACTACAAACAGTTCCTAATGCATCTTTTCTAATAAAACCCTACGGTAAGAACTTCATAAACAAGAGAAAAACAAAGCCCTCTGAGCGACCCGCCTCCCTTTGAACGTAATGGCTGCACAGCACGGTGTCCGGTTTTTGAAGTCACTGTCCCCAAGCACACACGCGATTTTACACACACAGGCACGCACAGACACACACATATCGACCTTTACCCTGCCTCTTGACTTTGATCCCCCCCATCCCTTTGTATTTCTTACGAGTTGTCAGAAAAGACCCAGCGAATCGAGAGGCGGAGATCAAAGGCCAGACCTTCTAATAGGCCAGGATGGAGAGGAGACGGATGACTGTGTGTTTATGAGTGTGTGCGTGTGCATGAATCTGTGTGTGTGTGTGTGTTTGACTCACACTCGGTACAGTCAGGGTTGTGTATACACAGAAATATGAATAACTCTGTCCATATCTGTGTCTATCATGACTTTTTATTAACTTCTCTCCATATTTTACTACATGAGCCCTCCACACACACACACACACACACACACACACACACACACACACACACACACACACACACACACACACACACACACACACACACACACACACACACACACACACACACACACACACACTTCTCCATTCCCCCTCACTTTGAAGTGTGGTCATGGGGTCAAGTGACAGGTTTTTAATCAGTGCTGACCCCTACATGCCATGGAGCTGATATGCTGGACTCGCCTTCACCCCCACCGTTCCATCTGATACACCCGCTGCCTGGATGTGGGTGTCACACACAAGTGACCGTGTTTCGTGACAGTTTGACCAACAACATGTGAAAAGTCGAGGGAGGAAGGAGGTCGGAGGATGAAGAATGGGAAGTTCTGTGTTCGACGCGACTGCTGCAGAAATGAAGCTGATTGATGAAGGAGGAAATGCGCTCAATTTAAGAAAAGCTCATTAATGATGTGTTTAAGGATCACTAAAATCAGAACAGCTGACCGTTTTTACGCCACCATCATCCATCCATCCTCTGTACCTTCTTTGGTTTCCCTGTTGTCATCGTCATCCTGCTGCTCCGACTCAGGGCCCGGCTTCGCCTCCATCATCTCCTCATCTTCCTCTTCCTCCTCTACTGGGAGAGAGTAAAAAAAAAAAAAAAAACAAGAAAGAAAGAGAGAGAGCACTCATGTTAATCAACAGCTGTTCCAATTTTCCTCGACCTCCCGCTGCGCATTCCCTACCCCCCCTTCTAACCAAAATAATCATTCCCAGACATGCACCGGTACACCTGACTAACTAACATTTGGTCCAAATGGGTTTCATTTGCGAACACACGCACTCATATTTGCAACTTCTTTTTTTTTCTAGGAAACACAAAAACGTGAAGTATAAATGCTGCAGAATCTATTACTGTTGCCTTTGCACATTAAGAACACATTGTCATGGGAAGAGCGATACACCAGATACAAGCCCGTGCCCATTTCTGGGTTGTTGCTGCGGCATGTGCTCACATGGTCCGCATGTGTGGACATATTGGTCGCTCTGCACGCAAATCACACACACACATATGCAGACAGCAGGAAATGTCAGAGTTGTGTGCGCTCTCCTCTTTTTCTCTCACCTTTGACCTCGAGGGAAAGAGAGCCAATGCTGTGTGTGTGTGTGTGTGTGTGTGTGTGTGTGTGTGTGTGTGTGTGTGTGTGTGTGTGTATAAGGGGATTCCCTTTGCATTCCCTCCAATCAGGCTCTGCAATTATGCTTGACTCTCCAGGATTTATTGTGAGTGTGTGCAGTGTGTGTGTGTGTGTTGGGGAGGAGGTGGGCTTCAAGTATGAAGGGTTACTGTCAACACAGGCACCTGCTTGTCAGCTACTGCCCCCCTACCCCCACCCCTCAGGGTATGTGTTGGTAACCCTCGCCGTCTGGCCTCTCCGAAGACCTCTTAACACTCTTGACACCGTGACCAGACACCTGTGGTCTGCTAACACACACACGCTGCACACACACGTACAATCCGTCTTTTCTCTCACTCTCTCTCGCTCTCAAACACACACACCCGGGGCCCTCGCCTGCAGTGCCAGGGGTGGTGAGGGGTTAACTGGCGCAGGGTCAAGCTGACAACAGTCGCTTAGTCCAGTGGGAGGAAGTGACTACATCACACCCTCAGCAGACGTGTCATGTCTCTCGCTCTCTCTCTTACACACACACACACACACACACACACACACACACACACACACACACACACACACACACACACACACACACACACACACACACACACACACACACACACACACACACACACACACACACACACACACACACACACACATCAGGGTGTGTTTAACTCAGCTGGAGTATGGCCTGGGGCACTGTTAAAACCACTTGCTCGAGGGCCGCTCTTGCACCGGATGAACTGTCCATTTCTCCTAAGCTTTTGATGAACTCGCTGCAGCTCTTTAAAAGCTTCAAGCGCGATTACAATTGGTGGAACACTTCGGTGATTTTATCGTTACGATTCCGATCATTTCCAGCCTCGTTTTATTCATTCTTTCAGGCTTCCTGGTACATCCTTCTCTCACCCCCGTCTTTGTGTTTTCTTTTGTTGTTTTTTTTTTGACATCCAAGTTAAAGTTTTTGATAGATGACTTTCATTTTCATACTTTGTGTATATAATAAATGACTGAGCTACATCAAACACACGGCCGTGAGGCGCAGTCCAAGTTGGTGGTTAACAGCCAGCTGTAGTGATCCAAACACCAGTGACCCACCAGTATGGAGGAGAGACCAGAGAGGACCAGACAGGCAGGCTGCCAGAGTCGCTCCATGTCAGAGCTGCCAAGAGAGACAAGCTGCAGAGAGAGAAAGGCTCATGAACACCCCTCTATCAGGCCCTTTTGTCTCTGCTTCCATGCTTCATTTCTCTCTGATGTTGTTTTGTTTTTTCATCATCCATCAGTCTCCTCTTTCCTCTGCAAACTGCGGCCATTACCTCGGGACGGGGTCCTGCTAACCAGCACCGGCAGAGATACATTACACACAAATTCTACTCTATCCTATTCTATTTTCTTGACCTTACGTGACCGGTCCAGTGGTTGGAATGTGTGGCGATGAGGATGGGAGGAGCGTGAGTGGAGGAGAGAGACCACATTGAGGAGCGGTCAAACTGTCAACCCCCGGGACCACAGGACTCTGGAGCAAGGCAGCGTGATTCATGGCCTATGGGTTACCTCACTGAGGGGAGACGGTCCAATTCCCGCATGAGAATACTGCTGATGTCGCTGCCAGTGGCCATGCATCAAGTTGTTCTGTCAAAGTCCTGTACCAAAAATATCCTGGATATTTCCTTTGAATGGAAATTTTCAGAGATACATTTCTGTGTGCGCTCAGAGTAAATCAAAAGCTATATTGCGGTAAATGATACTGGAAGGCAAGACTCGCGGGTTAAAAACGATAATGCAAAATACTTCATGTAAAATGTACATGCAAACACACACAGGAGCGCCTCGGGGTTTCCTGTTGAGTTGCAAAAGAAGCAGGGAAGGGAAATCAAAAGAGACAATCTTCCACAGTTTGAGTGTGTCTGCCTGCTACCCTGCAAGTATCGGCGCACTTTCTTGTTTCCACCCCATTCGAGTCTCGGGATGCTTTCTCTTTCCACCTGCCGCTTAATACCGCTCCTCTCTGCAGGACAACAGGTTAACTGGTATCCTCCCCCTCGCCGCAGACGGGGGTCCACCTTGATGAAACTCCACTTGGGGGCTCCCGTTTTGGCCGGCTACACACCCGGGGTAATGATATCCTCGGTTGCCCGGGGCCACCGCATCTGGCTGCCTCAATCTTCCCCTGGCTGCTTACTCATGCTGACCGGGCCCAGTCAATTCAGTGCAGCCCAGCGGGTATGTAGACACACAGATTCGCAGTGTGCAGATACAAACACGAGTACACACAAATGTCTAAAGGTGTTTGTAAATGCACATGCACACATACAAAGGCAGGGGCATGTGCACACACATCTGAGTCAGTGAAATTGTTTGGAAGCACAGAAATATTACACTCTACAATAGAGAATTGAAGTAACAGCATAACCTAGCTTAGCCTTTCATAATCTCTGTCAGACTCTTGGTAAGTATTGTGCTAGAAACTGACCAATGAGCTGTCAGTAAGGGCTGGGACAATAATTCAATATCATCGGAAATATCTGGGATGCACCGATCAATATAAGTGCAAATACTACAAAATCAGTCATAGTATTTCTTTGTTAATAGTATAAAATGTCGACAGAGACCGAATCAGGTTTCATGCTATTTAACTGTGACAAAAAAATGATTCCATTAAATTTTCTACAACAAGATCAACAGTCTTTAAATCTGGGGAAAAGGGAGGACTGGTATCAGATCAGTATTTGGTATTGGCAGGTGGCTTTGAGTTGAGGCATTTGAATTAATATCAGGAAAAGGTTGGAATAGTGGAGAGATAATATAATACATTGTGTTGTACACGTGAGTTTATTAAAAGGTAGGTTTTGTGTCAGGTGTGTGAGCAGGTTTGTAGAGCTGCAACTGATCATTATTTTCATTATTGAGCAATCTGTTGATTATTTTCTTGATTAATCATGTTGTCTTTAAAAAAAAAATGTCAATCACAATTTTTGAGTCCATGCTGACTAATCAAATCCAAACAGTCCAGCAGCCAAACAAATCCAGCATTACTATCAAAACAGCAAATATTCCCATTATAAAAACTGGATCCAGCGAATCTCATTTCTGCGTTTACTTGAAAGATTAAGTGATTAAAAAAATAGGGGCTGATTTTCTGTTAATCAACTAAACAATGCAATATTATGCATAACAGTGGAACGGACTCCTTCATATTAAATTCTGCCATGTTGTGAAAAATATACTTATTAATATCTACTAATTACTGCAACAGAGTACTGTAGCTCGACTTCTCACGTCAACACTATTCTCTTTTGTTGTTTATGCAACTTTTCATCAGCTCTTACCTCCAAAGCATAACATTAAAAAATGAATAATATCATAAATTCCTAAATACTGACCTCCAAAGATCACTGCTAGCCCTCCTAATTAGTAAAGGTTAGCTAGTAATTACAAAGCAACTAGCTACTAAACTGAGGCTAATTATCACTTTATTATCATGTTTTCTGTGCATGAGGCTCTTGTTAGCCAGTATAGGCATCATTATTGCTTTTATGGACTTACAGAGGAGTGAAATAGTTCAGGTGAGAGTAATGGGCTGATCTGTTTGTGGAATAAAGAAAACATAGTCTTAATGAAGGCTGATACACCGCTGAGAGTTTCATTACCTTAAACATCTTGTATTATTTCACAGTAGGCAGCTACTATCGCGCATGTGGAGAGGAGAGTTTGAAAGATACCGGCGGCGTATAAAGAGATGTACACACTGTCTTCTGCTCCCCCTTCAGCTGCTGTGCGACGCTCACTGGCACGGTGTGTCACAGCAAAGATGTGCTGGCATGTGTTCTGTTTGGTGAGGATCAAAGCGCGAGCGGACCTTTTATTCTGAACCCAATTCACAGTAAGTGCTAGTGTGCTGAAATGTGTTAGCGCATGCTTGGAGCGACTGGCGTAGTTATCAAAGAGAACTGTGGGTGTGTGTGGAGGGGAGGGGAGGGGAGGGGAGGGGAGGGGAGGGGAGGGGAGGATGAGACCGGGCCCCAAAGTTTGTCATCGACTGTTTTATGGTGGCAGGGCTGCAGACTTATCATGGCAGTGTGGAGGTGACTACTAAACTGAGTCACACACAATCCAAGTTGACAGTGCTCATAACTTTTAGAGATCTCTATTGTATTAATCACAAAGAAAGAGAGATACTGATATGACAGAGGAGAGGCGGCGGAAACACAAGGCCGGGATTTTGGGGGATCCCACGCACTGGGAATAACCCTACAACATCACATACACGCACAAACGCAGAGAGAGTTCGCAGGGGTTCTGGGAGGTTGGCTGCTGAGCAGACCACAACACAAGCACTATGCAGAGGAGTAGGAGGATGCCGACATGACTTGAAAGGCCCCTCTAATGTGGCCCTGGCACGACACACACACAAACACACACATGCATTAACTTGACTGAGAACAAGTCTTATTGTTAGAGAAGGACTGAGCACACGCAGACTCACACTGCATCCACTTCACCTCTGCATATATTACAAATGACCTGAGGCATCAGGGGAATTTTCTCACTTTTATTCGTCCCACCTCCTGTAACACAATCCTTCTTATACGAGTACCAAAAAAAAAAGATTTATATAACCACAATGATTTTATAGGACTGAAATAATAATAGAGGTCACAGATAAGATGACGCAATTCTACGATGAATAAAATGTGATACGGCAGGCCCACAGGAAATGCGTCTTGCCACATAAGATATTATTCTTGGCGCCGACCACAATGATTTTTTAAAAGATACGTTTCTATAAGATGGTTCTGCACAAACCCAGCAAACAGTATAATCTCTACTCTAAACACATAAATCAGACAGTAACACTGGGAATGCAGTTCTGTGGCGGCTCTCAATCCTTAGAGGTTCTCACACCATTTGGCTCAACAGCTTGAGTCTTTGGCCTTTGGGATATTAAAGGAGAAACATCATGTTTTCCGCCATATGGAACAAACCATTCTGAGTGGAAAGCCAAAGATTAAAATACACACTGCTCAGCCTTATTTTTCATGATTTTGACAGTCAGACCAGTCATGCTCTGTGCGAGCCTTGTACCCACTCACAGGCGTCTTGCTTGAGCTGAAAGACAGATGACCAGATTTTGTTAACGCTCAGCTAGGACTCACACAAAACTCTTCACTTTCTGAACACAGAGAAACACTTTAGGGACCTCTGTCAGTCAGGTTGGACAGCAAATTGATGGGTAGGGGCCAGCCAGGCTGTAAAGTCGAACAGATCGTTTGCTGAGAGGTGAGAGGGCGGGACAACCTGCTGGAGAATCTCACTGATCTGTAGATGGTCAAGACAGACGGGCCAGACTGTGCAGAAACAATACATGAGCTCAGTGTGTCAGTTGCAACTCCTTGCATGTAAAATGCATTCAGATGGAAAGTAATTGCTTGTAAAAATACTTTGTTTTCCCCCCCCGAGGGAGCGGTCCAAGATTTTATTTAGGTAGAAGACAACGTGATCATCCTCTAAACTCTTTTACCTCAGTTTGTTAATGTCATTTTGGGCTGTTTTTTTTGTTTTGGTTTTAATAGAAAATAATGTTTAAAATTCATCATGGTTCATCAAGTCATGATTACCACAGTAGGGGTAAAAGTATTCGCCACATACACACACATTAGCAGCAGGACCTGATGTAAAACTGGTGAGGCTAAAACCCGCAGGATGATTCAGATTAATTCATCTCTTCACCACACTTCCCCTCACTGATCAAACATTGTGCGTGTGTGTGTGTATGTGTTTTCAAGGCTATGTTCACCCGAGTCCACGCCGTATGCACACACGCATGCCCACACATAATCAACTTTCGTTAATGCAGCCCATTCAGGCCTTTGGGGGTCTGCGGCCAACTCTGCTGTGTGCTGTGGGTGCAGTCTGAGTAGATTCTCTCGCCATCTCTTTCGCTCCCTCAGCCTCACCCCCGCCTCCCCTTCCTAGCAGTGCCACCCAGGCTTGGCTCCGACCCAGACCCACATCTTTAAACTGAGCCATCATGCCACGCCACGCTCTGAGCCCGGCCGCAAGGCCCTGATTAAAACCCATGACTTCAAACTTTCCAAACTGTCAAAAACCCAGTCAGGGAGAGAGAGCGAGGAGAGACAGACCAACAGAAAGAAAAAGTCTTACATAAAATCACCGCTGTGGCATCGACTCACTTTTCAGCACGTCATCCAAGCTGGGATTTATGTCACTCAGGAATAGGGCTGTGTGCATCTTTACGTGCGTGTGGCTCAGATAGCGATTGGTGTTTTCCACTTGCATGACGGTGGGGTTTCATGTAGTCTTAATGAGGGACGGAGGGACAGATGGGACAAACAGCTTTTATCGGCATGCTGAAGATTGATGCTTGGGGTTGAATCTTTCTCAGTTGCACTAAAATAGATAAAATCATTCACAGCACCTCAGCAGCACTGTGAGATAAAGATCCAAACCCTTACTCTGCTCAGTAACTACAGTGTGCAAGTCAAAGAAAGCGCTGGTCCTCAGTCTGGTGGGATTTTGTTAATCAAATGACAACTTTAAAAGCCAAAAACTGTTATTTTATAATTCCAATAATTCTATTTGATCTGATATTCACTTCTCCTAAAAATCTGCTGGGCTTTGGTTGGTGAGCCTTTGAGGGAGTCCTCAAGTTAATGTGCCAAGAGTGCTCCCTGCTGGAGAGTTGCAGAACTGCATGCAAGCGCAGCCAAACAGCAAACCAGCATGGTGATCAAATTTCACTTCAATCAACTGTCAAGCCATAAACTGTGATAATGATCTGGAAATTTAAGGTTTGAATCAGCTGCAACAAGGAACAAAGTGTGCAGATGTGAGAGACGGTTGAATTTGATTACCAAGTTTGACTTTATGAATAATAGAAAACAAACTTTTTTTTCATGTTTCTATGTTTAATTGACCGGCTATGTTGAAAACCTCGGTCTGTGAAATGTTTAAACCGACTGTATAAAACAGTCAAGTGGCACAGAGATGACAAATAAAGGGTTAACACACACTGAACTGAAACAACTAAAGTGAATCAGGGCTATGAGCTGCAGGCTAGCTGTGGCAGTGAACCGCTACCCTCTCAAATGAAAACCCCTGGAGAGGCGAAGGGATCTCGGAGTACAAGGGAGACCACCCAGGCAAACGTTCAAGACCCACTGTTGTTTTACACATGTATAAAAAGAAATGCAGCGAGGGGGGGAAGGGTGGGGCGCACATGTCAAAAAGTCAAATTCAACAAAATGCGAGCGAACAGGAGAGAAGTTGAAAAGGGAAAAAAGGGACACGTGAAACTGTATTCCTACTCATCTCAAGCACTCATCAGATGGCAAATATTATTTCGGATGATGGCCGTTTTGCCAAGGAGAGAGAGAAAGCCGGAGGGAAGGAGATGAAGAAGGGGTTCATGTACCTTATTATACGGTGGTCGTAGGGGAAAATTGCAATCATCTGTGACTCACTTGGAATACCTTACGCGCTGTGAAAGACATTATTTTTCTCTAATATCAAAAAGGTTTTTCTGAGTTTTGACTGCCATGGCCATTTTGACAGAAACCGCCTGGGACCCTGCATCAATTTTGGGGGTGAAATGGGAGTGAAGGCTGCACCCTTTTGAGGGCGATGATGATGAAAGCCAAACTCAGTTGTTTTATGAAGGGAGAAAGTGTGAAGCGTTGGCCCATTACGTGCGTCTGCAGGGAAAAGGCGAGCGCAGATCATAATGGCAAAACCCGAGTCTGATGTGAAGTGTGAGTTTGTGTGTGGACGTGCATGTACAGCGAATACACGCTTGGTTTAAGCAGTATGTCTAGAGGCTGCTACCTCGAGGCAATCACTCTCTCAAATGTCCAGAAGACACCAAACATAAAAAGACAATTTTAAAACGTATTTTCAGTGGAACATTTCTAAAGTAAAACAACTCAGTACATATTGTTTGGAGTCCTCTGGGCACACTCACTGTGGTTATTCTCTATTTGCCTTGAATTTTGCCTTTAGAAAACACACACACTCACACGCAGATACATACACACACACACACACACACACACACACACACACGCACACACACGCACACACACGCACACACACATCCTCTGGTCTGCACAGTCTGTTGTAGCCGCCTGGCTGGAACAACAACAATGTATGAGACAAGCGCTTCCATATGTGGCTGCATGCATACACACACACACACACACACACACACACACACACACACACACACACACACACACACACACACACACACACACACACACACACACACACACACACACATATATACATATACGCACATATGCAGACACATACAGAAACACATAAGTACCTAACCATGCAAAACACACACTCACGCAACCACATTCCTCCCTCCAGGACCTTGAAGGCTTCCCACAAACCCCTCAGTCATGTCGGCTTCGTGTAGACTGGGAGTGTGTTACATTCGCTGTTTTTATTTGAATGCATCGGTGCTTCACTGGATCGCAGAAAATGCCAAAGACAGACGGGATAAACTGGCGGAGGGAACTTAAAGGACCTCAGCCTCATGAGCTGAACAGTAAGACTTTCCCTCCTGATGATGCCCTGCAGGACCGAACAGCTGCAATCGAGCAGCACTTCACATCACAGCTCTGTGACAACTGCCAACAAGAAAACAGTGTCACTAAGCTGTTTACATAACCCTACATTTTGCATGTGGTTACTATATTTGCTGCATTGTTGACTTGAGGACTCTCACAACTTTCATTCTTTGACAGCTTACAGCATGTGTTCTCTGACTTATTCAGCAATATGGGACTCTGGGCTGGGTTTCATTTCATCATATTCTTTTGCCACTTGTGCCACTACATTAAAACACACTTTTTACAGCAACATTTTCCATCATTTGGACAAGGCTTTACATTCTTCCACACGTCATGGATGCCTATTATATTTCATACATTCACATTCATTCAACTAAACTTAAAACACTTGGTGCTACATGTTGGTCAGCAGCGAAAAGCACTGAGCTTTCATAACCAGCTCTACTGTTACTGCGCTTAAGCTGCATATCGGAAATAACATAATCCAGGCCGTAACGTTTGTCTTGCTTTCTTCAGTGTTTTTATTACATTTTACAGCAGATGTTTTGTATGACTGCTACAACTCTAATTTAGTGGCTGGAACAGGATTTGTTGCAGCATGTCAAATAATATAATAAAAAAGATTTCAACGTCTGTTAGTGGAAGCACGACTGGCAACATGGCTGACATCAATATCTCAGTGCTAATATGAAAATCTCAATGTCGGTACAAACCACTGAAAAATCGGATTAAGAAATAAACTGGCTTTTAATCCAGTGAACCGTGTTCCTCTGTTAAGCAGCACATGAGACAAACTCCTCACATGTGCGACACAAAAGCTTCAATAACCTCCAAACCTTTAAACTCACGCAGTAATGAGTTTCAGACACAGACTCCTGTACGTTTGGTGCCAATTTAAACTCATGATTAAATCCTCAAGGACATTTTTTTTTTTTTGCACAACTGTTGCTAAATACCAACCAGTTCAGGACCTGTTGAATCATATCTAATATATTTAGAAGTTTGTGGAAATATAGAAAAGTAAACATTCTAATTGGAGCAATGTGCTGCCAATAGTCAGGATCATTTCAGAAATTTGCACTTCGGTTCCTTAACTGCTCCATTATGGGATTAGGGGATGAACTGTGTGTGCATGCGTGCTTCTGTGGACATTTCTGCGGGTGTGCGTGCGTGCTTGTTTATTCCCACATATGTTGGTCTGCACATGTGTGTTCCTGCATGCTTGTGTGTGCATGTGTGGGAGCGCATTTACGAAAAAGTGAGTATGTCTTTTCAGATTAGTGCTTGGAAATGGGGTTTCTCTTGCAATTACAGGCCATTACCAGTCCACCACATGTCAAAAGAAAGCCTCTTATTGCAGTAAATATACTTAAGGAGTGAATTACTGACCAACTATATACTCAAGCTGTACAGACCCTGAAAACTAATGGGGCAGAAAATACATGAGAAGGGGGGGAGGGGTCGTGCACACATGCCTTTGCACACGCATGCACAAAAATTAACACACACTCTTGACCCCTCTGAACTTTTAACCCTAGAAATGGGGTTTTCCAAAGTTGCAACATCAAATGATACACAAAGACACAGAGGTTTGTATTTCTGTAGGCTACTACTTGTGGTTCACTGAAAACAATTACTGCTACAACAATTAGACCTGCTGCAACATCCCTGGTGGCCCCCGCTGATTCTCCTCCTGTTTCTGTCTTATTCTTTCTCCTTCTAGAAAGAAAGATTTCTCTTCACCTGGTACATTTTCTCTTTCTCCCTTCCCTCCTTTTTCTCTCCATTTCTTTGGCTACCTTTCCACTGCAGCCTATTATGGATCTTTTAAAGCTCCACTGAGCGAAACCAATTTACGGCAAACTGGGTCAGGCTCCCACTCCACCCATGCCAGTCTGCAAACGTATACGTGCGCAAGCACATGCACAAAATACCCTCTATTCCTTTGACCTTTCCCGCTCTTGCCAACATCTCAAGTAAACACACGCACACACGCGCACACACACACACACACACACACACACACACACACACAGATAGTTATCTTCAGATTGGGATCAGTAAAGTAAAAGAGTGGGTTTGTCAGAGTGCTGAGATTCGGTCCATTCATGGCCAAGTGGGACTGGCCGGTCCAGATGAGGGATGCAAGGAGAAACAAAGGGAGAGGGGCAGGAAGGTTGCCCACATTTGGCTAAAACTATGTGAAATCTCACCCTGCTATAGTCAGTGTTTCGAGTCAAAATATAAAATATTTCCTCTTTACACCTTTACACCATACACTAATTGATTTGCTTTGCCCAGCACAAAAAGCTAAAAACACAACACTGCCTGTTATACAGTGTTTGGCAGTTGTCATGACAAACATGTCGGTAAAAAGGCTACCTGATGATTGTAAATTGAATATTCACTTTCCTTTTTGCTCTGTTTGGGTCTCAAACCCCTGAGGGAAATACCGGTCTATGTAGCTGCTAAAGGTTTGACAGTGTTGACCAGCTACATGCTAACTTCATCTTTCGTTTGGTGCCAAGCAGGTAGTGTACGGTTTATACAGGAAAAAATGAGGAAAAAATACTTTGCAGAATAAAGCTAAGAGTTCAAATCAATAAAGCAGTTTGTGTTTATTCATATTGGATCCTGCTACAGGTGAAGAGCTCATAGCTAATTTGAAATACAAGCCACTTCTCTTTCTCAAGAAAATGTCAACATGGTTAGACACAAGACAGTGGCATGAAACGCCAACCAGCCAACACACACTTTATTTGACCTCAGTAGGTTAGGTTACTATCACACACCGCATTAGACCTCACTTTATTTCCCCGCTATGTCGTTAGACAAAGCTTCCATCCCTCACGACAAGCGTGTCCATTCATACCCATTAGGGTGGCAGTAAATAACTGGAGCCAACCGTGACTGGGGCTAATCTGATTGCCTGACACAATGGACACTCGGGACAGACAGATCAGTGAGCAGCCAATGGGAAGAGGAGCATACATAGACCAGCTACACATCACCGTTATAGGAAGCCAATTGGTCACGGAAATGAAAAGCCATATCATTAAATGTTTTAAATGAGAGTCACACACATAAACTCCATGGGAGCTTTAAAACACAAACTCCTGTGTCGAGGATGTCCACACACAAAGTCAGATCAAATCAATCCAATCTGATGAAGCTGTGTTCAGTCTCCTACACACGCACTCCAATAACGCACACTCACGTCACACACGCGCAGCCAGCCGCCCTGGACACAGGGGCAGACGTGAGAACTGGGAAGGTCAGAAGTTCATGAGGAGAAGGAGCCATGAGAGAATCCCTGAGTCATCCGTCAGAGATTTAAGTGATTATGATGAGACCACACTTACGCTTCCTTTCACACACTCAATGTTAATATTACAGTTTTAATGTGAAACCGCCAGCTCTTCTATTAAGAGTCATCAAGCATATTCAGGCCCTTTTGATAACAATGAATCTAGCCATAGAGCATATCTGGCATATAAAAAAAGCATCAACTGGTCACATGGGACCTTCAAATTCATAAAGTAAGCACTGTTGAAATTATCCTTGAACACAATAAACTAACTCACACAGAGGTTTAAAAACAGACACAGAAATCCCTCCATAGAGCTTTATGTAATCCTGAGACACACCACCATCATTAAGACAACACATTCATTCTTCTGTTCAGTCCTCCACAGCGGCCAGCTGTCTTTCTCCCCCCACTAAATCCCACTCTATTCTACTCTTTTCTCTCTGTACATCATATGTGTTTAAAGACAACAGAGAGGTAGAATTAGCTGCTAACTTTACATAACAGTTTGGCCCTGGTCAGACCCAGAGGGTTAAGATGGAAGGCAGGAAGGGAAACAAGGATGACGGATGTCTTCAGATTCTGTATTCATATGCAGATACAGTTTCTAGAAATGAATCCTCATACAGCCATTAGAGTCAGCCTTTGGAAAAACTAAACATCTGTATGTGAAACACACCAGGAGCTTCAAGGTGAGCCCACACACACGTATACTGGACACACACTTACTTTGGATATGTTATATTTAATCCTGCAGAAGACCCAGGTTCCCAACCGTACAGTTGGGCTTGATAACATTTTACTATATGTGAATCACTGTGTACTGACGGCACAGTCACAAATAACCTCATATTTATTTAACTACAAGATTCAACAGAAATCCATAACCGGCTTTCGTTGGCTGGTCGCAACCTGAAGCCGCAACCTGAAAATGAGATGCGTGTGCTGTGCATGTTAGCTTCAGTAATCAACAAAAGGAACTGGCCTGAATAAACAGACAGCCAGAAGTGCAAGCAGGTGCTACCATCAGCCTCTTTCTCCAGACACACACGCTTTGTGGTAGCCAACAGAGGAAGGGTCTCCTAAGGCCAGGGTCGCCTCCCTGAAGACCACCACAGCTCTGCTCTGGCTCCCAGATGTTCTGAGACGCACGCACACATGCGCACACACACACACACACACACCATGGAGGCCTCCAGAAAAGTCAGTTGGAAGCTGAAAACAAACAAACTGAAATGGGCCGACACGCAGCACTGCTACAGCGACAACCAGTCACATAGTACGCATTTGTTTGTATGTATACACAGAAAACTTGACCTGCATATTGTAACTACTGCATGTTTGTTTGTTTGCATGTTTAATTGTTAGTCTTTATCTCTTTACTGTAGAGTTGTTTGTTTGTATGTGTGTGTATATTGTTTTGGCACTCCGTGTAGGTACACTGACAACCTTTGACAACAGGAGTTCTTGTTATGTACGAGCACACTTGGCCAAAAAAACTGATTCTGAGCCTGTGTGTGTGAGCGTGTGTGCGTGCATGTGTATGTCTCCAAGAGCACATGTGTGAGTCAGTGCCTTTGCACTTGTTGAATAATGATCTATTCCTGGGTCTGTCAAGGAAATAGGGGGAGTCGAGGCGGGCCGTTTGGATGCTGATGAGGACAGACGTGTGTGTGTGTGTGCGTGGGGCTTGCTGGTGGAGGAGGGCAGTGGAATCCACACCAGACCATCTATTATAATGACAGGAAGCAGGAAGTACAACCCCTTCACAGTCACATGGCTGCCAGCTGTCTTGGCAACTACAAGAAGGACGATAGAGAAGATGATAGGGAGCGTGTGTGTGTGCTTATGTATGTGTGTGTCTGACAGTCAGTTCAGTCAGATGGAGAGCGTGCAGGTGCATTCCTACACGTGAAGATGACGTTCCTGCATACATCTGCATTTGCAAGATGACCAAAGTTCAATTTAGTGGAACGGCTACAACTGTCATCCGTCCAAATCTCCACCGTTTTTCGCCTCCAACAGAAAAATAATCAAATGTTTAGGCCTTGCACTTCCAACCACCGACGATATGCCAAATCCAGCGCGGGACCAACCTCAATTTTCACCATATGGATGTGTTTAGTGACTGCTGCTCAGCACACATGCGCACGCCCATTTGCAGACACACATGCATGCACACATAACCTCACATGCAAACACACTCAAACACACACATGCACGAAAACACGTTTTTTTTTCCTTTTTTTTTTATGTACCATTTCTTCCAAAATCCTGATGGAGTGAATGACAGCTTTTCCTATTGAGGAATACTAAACTGTCCGTAACAGTAGCTAATATAAGCAATTAAAAAGCGAAAAACCGAATGATTTAAAGAATATGTAAACACACACACACACACACACACACACACACACACATATATCTTTATGTGCACACAATACACATAGACACAGCAATGCTCTGACATTCATAAGGAATCATCTTAGCTAAATTTCATCTGTCAGCCTCTAAGTCACTCCAGCTTTACAGGCTGCAAACTGGCTAACCGAAGGAGTATCAAATTCAACCGCGCAGCGACGACAATCATTGCAACGTGAAACCTTTTGTTGCCTCTCGTGACCTCTGGTGCCCCATGGACCCTAAAACAGCTTGAAACTTTGACTACAGATGGTATGGAATGTCACGAGGAGCCACTCACGCACACACATGCAAAAGTACTCACCTTCAGACAGGTGGGCTGTGAGTGGCGTCTGTGTCTCTTTGCTGTAAGAGACCACCTCTTTGGGAAGGAAGTCTACCTGTGTGATCTTAGAGGCCCCCAGCCTCTGCATCCTGCGCCTGGGTAACAGAGACAGGATGTTCCTATTAGAATCATACTGTGCACAAACCCACATAAAGTCAAATACACCTACATTTGTTTTTAAAGTTTAAAATGAGTAGCATGCAGAGCCTTGGGTCTGTGGCTCAATATTCAAAAGATTGCATCATTAGAGTGGCCTCTAAAGGGACTATTAATAAGTGTCATGCACTGCCAAATAAGGTGTAGTACTTATATTTTGTCAGACAGTGAACAAGAGGAGAGAAGGAAGATGTACCCAAGCTCAGAATCAGCCTGCAGCTGCAGCACAGAAGGGTCTGTGTCCCACTGCAGCGTCCTGATGTCACCAACAGGGGGGGCAAGAGAGGACATGCAAGTTTACAAAGACACATATCACAAGGGCTGGCGCACAGGTATGTGCAAACGCACGCAATCTCACCCTCACCCACAGACCACTTATCTAGAGAACAGCTTAACATGGGGATTCTCATCGAATTCATGCAGGCACTGTTAATGGAAAAATGTTTCGATAAGTGGATACAGCGTGGGAAGGCTATTAGGGAGACATTATATTTCATTAAACCTCAGCGTACTCTATATAATCTATCTAATGTTTATTTAAAGATCTCTGCTCATCGCTTGTGATACATTTCATGCTCTTCTGCAAGAAATCAACAAGTTGAAACACAAATACATTTAAGGACAAAAAAATGTCTCGTATGAAAGAAGGTCAAAATGACTCATTTTCAGGGGGTAAACAATTTGAAATGACAACTTTTAAATGCAGGGAGCTCTGCAGAAATCATTACCTGGATTTGGTTTTTAATCGTCTAAAACATCCGAACATTTTTTTTTTCCCTTTTGTGTGACATTCTTTGTCTTGATGTTTCATATGCAAATTTGTGCCAGCTGATACATGAAGACCATGAGCCACATATCCAGCAACATGACTTCCATCTCACACCCACAGCACGACATATTCACAGGACAACACTCAGCATATGAAAACCAAAATCAGAATGCATTTGGAAAGATTTAGCTTGCTCGACATACATGACAACGTACTTGCCATGCATGATCAATGAGTGCGACAAACCGCCAGGAACTTGCTGAGCTCAATCACTGGGCCACAGGGAAATCTAACAGCAAGCGAAACCTAGAGAGTTTTATGGCAACTTGGTTGAAATCTACCCGCTGTGAAAGGATAACGCTTCAAACATCACTACACTTTTTGATGATACCTTTTAGGGCCAGTGAACACGCCCGTTAGACCTTCAGCCTGTGCCACCCAGTGCTGGGTGAGAGTGGCAAGGCATTTCTTAAGCCTGACAGACCGGCTGTTTCACAGTAACATCGATGACACCTTAAGCAGCGGATTGTCAACTCTGTGAAGGCTGAAATGACTTCTGTGGCTCAACTCATGCTAGCAGAAATCTTTCGAGCTGGTATTAAGGGAGACAGTAGGCAGGAAGTTGCCGGGGGAGAGCCGAGAAACAAAGGAAAGAGGGGCACTGCGCTGTTTTGATCTTCTAAATCAGGATGGGAACACATCGCCAAGACCACTGACAACACTGTGGGCGGCTCTCTGTGTTCACATGAGGGTAAACTCAACTAAAGAAAAGGGGAGGGAGGGGGCCTGGATTTGAAAATGCTTACCTTGAGCTCTGTGCTTGGAACTTGTTTTTAGAGAAACCTGACCTAAGAAGGGACACACACATACACAGCCACAAATGGAGAAGCTCAAAATGGCATGCCATCATCCAGGGTGGATTTGGGGGGGAGAAAAAAAATAAACCTTTCATTCCAGGCACTAACTCACCAATTTGTAAAATCCAATTGGTAAAATCTACAAAAGAAACAAAGAGTCTATAAGAGAATTTATTTCTGATCGGAACTGTCCTGAGTTCCAGCACATTCGTCATCCCCAATTCCACCCCTGGCCATACCAGAACAACACATCACTAATGACCCCTGAGGGCATCACTCACTCGCTGACCTCTACAGTCAGCAGCACCATTACAAAGCGAATGGAAAGCGCTTGATGACCACTCTATTCCCAGCTGCAGGTTTTATTCACCAGAGCAGCCATGTGCAGAACTGGTCTGGTTTGTTATGAGATAAATGAGCATGTATGGCACACGCATGTGGCCTAATAAGCACTGTGAATACACCCCTACAAAACAGTGACAAAGGGGGAACAGCTCACTTTGTCACAGCTACTAAGCTTTACAGCAAATGCAAG
Source organism: Chaetodon trifascialis (assembly GCF_039877785.1). Classification (NCBI taxonomy): domain Eukaryota; kingdom Metazoa; phylum Chordata; class Actinopteri; order Chaetodontiformes; family Chaetodontidae; genus Chaetodon; species Chaetodon trifascialis. The sequence continues at coordinate 14,204,495 of NC_092072.1, read as the reverse complement.
GGAAATGTCCATTAGGCTCCGTATTCAAAACATGTCATAAATCGGCTCACTAAGGCTGCTTTCTGAAGGTTTATCAAATAATAGGTAATATCTGGACATTTGCATATCTCTGTATTTTCAAACAGACTTACCTCAAGCTCAAAATTAACTTCTCAGGGCGAGTTATGAGAAGCAACAAGCTGCACAGTGGTCATCAAAACACCAGATGCCATGACAGGTGACGGATACTACATTCAAAACCTACACCATTAGTGACACTCATCCTTACCTAAACCTGATGTGCCATTGACGAGAAAAGAAACAGAGTATATGTCAAAAGTATCCAAAAATATCCACACCCCAAAGAAGAGCATCTAGGAATTACTTTACTGAAGCATGTGAAAATGCTACGGTATTTCCACTGAGCTTTGGAATCTCAAAATGGATGTTTCTTTACCCAGACCCAGGAAAAAGAGGAGTGAATAAGCCTCATGAATGAAGGAAACCCCAACACTGACACTTTGCTTTGAAGTGTGTGATTCTGGCCTACCTGCTTGCTGCTCCCCCGTCAGCTGAATCCTGGCTCCCCGTCTCACTGGGCGTGCTCACTGATTTGGAGGGGGACACAGGGGTCGGGACTAAATAATGAAGATAACATGAGTCTAACATTAACGGCTGCAAAGAATGGACTGCTCAACAAAATCGGGATGAAAAGCAAGTAGTGAAAACGAGTGATGGACAAATCAAGAGAAATGATTAAAAGAAAGGAGAGGGAAGGCAGGCCATCAAATGCATTGTTGACTCTGGGTTTATTCTTATTTATTTGAACTCAGTTTCACTTGAAGATGCATTATAAATAACTTAAGCTAATGACAGGCACGGCAGTGACCCAATTTTGAGGTGTTGGGGATGCTGTTACGATGTCACACCACTAGAGAACAGTGCTCCCAAAAGCTTGCTGGAAGTGACAGACACCCTGGAGATACAGTAATCTAGCAGATCTGTGCACAAGCAAAGGGGGAATTCTTTTTGAGTAGCATACATTTCTAAATTCGTGTGGGCTAATTAGAAATAGATTATTTCAATCACATTTCAGGATAAATATATCATGTGTCCAAATACCCTATTACAAGATATGCAACACTCAAGGTACACAGCGGAACAGAAAAGGATGATAAAAGGGAGTTGCTATTAAAGTGTCACATCAAAGTAATCACAAAAAATGTCCAGCACATGTCCAGCGACAACGTGCATGACGACTCATGGAATCAACTTAGGATAAAAAGACAGTGTTATCTGATGAAATCTGATAAAATAGCATGTGTGACAAAGTTACTATGTTAAAAAAAAAGAAAGAAAGAAAAACGATATCATGCAGGGTCGTGACAGCACAGATAATAACCTACTTTATCTGATCATTTCATTTTCAGTTAGGCAGGACTGCACTGATCACTTTCAGTAAATTACACACACACACACACACACACGTTAGGCTGCTGTGTGCTGAGTATAATCTAACTATTAAAGAGGAGCTCGGAGGTTTTTTTTATGTAATTTATGAAGTCTGGTGTGACTTAAGAACCACTTATGTTAGTTTTACTCTCGATGTTGTGACAACATGTTCAACCTTTTGCTGCACAGTGAGAAGAGAACACTGAAAGAACATTTGAGGACTCATTCTGGTTTAGGGTATGAGAGTATTATGTACCTAGAGGAGGCTCCGGTGAGATGCCGATACTCTGTAGCAGGGCCTCAGTCTCCCTGCGCTTACGGTCTAAGTCTGAATCCTCTGGGGTCATCTCTCTCTTCTGCTGGCTCTCTGACTGCTCAGGATACACAGGGGTTATGTCAGTTTTCGCACCGTGAGTTAAAAAAAACAGCTAAGACGTGCACGTGCATGCACATTCTGATCAAAAATTCCAACACCAACCTTCTGCACACACAAAGATGTTTGTATGCACGCATGGACACACACAACCTCAGCCTTTTATGTGTCACGGCCTGACGAAAAGCAATCGAACACACAAACAGTACACACTAGAGTGCAATACAGTATGAGCGCCTGTGGTGTGAACTTACTCACTTTTTTCCTTACCTCTTTCTTCTTCCTCTCCTCCTCCTTTCTCTTTTTTTCCTCCCTGATTTGGGCGAGGCGCTGCTTCTTGCGCTCCAGCTCCGCTTTTAGGTCGCTTTTGTCCGACATGGTGTCCTACGGGGCTTCAAGGGAGGAAGAGGATCGGGCGGGAATGAGCCACGTCTGGCACTGTCACCGGATGCTCTAGTTTTCATTGTTACATGATACAGAAAAGAGGAGTGGAGGTTTATCAAGTGAGCCTCCAGTGATGCTTCAAAAAGGCCACTGGGTGTGGCACTTCCAAGGATCTGATATTGATGAAACAGCTGTCAATACCAGGCCAGACTGAGCCGAGAGGGGCTCTCACATCGCTGTGACACTTGCACCTATTCCTGCAGAACTAGACCAGTGCATGCAGGCTATATTTAGCTTCTGTTCAGTTAAATCAAGGGTTATCAAAAGACTCACCACATGTGACTGTAATGCACGTAACAATTTGATGGTAATTGCGTTGGAAAGGTTCAAAAGCTCAGCACGATTCAGGCAGGTGAACACAGAAAATGCAGGTTTAAAATCTCAAATTAAAATTATAATCAATCATAAGTGGCTTGGAAAGCATCCTTCATGCAGGCCTATTCTATCTGACTCACTGACGATGCTCTGAGTTATTATAGAAAGGTGGTCTACCTGTTTCTAGGAGTCTGTACTCTGACTAGTGATTGGCTGTGCATCAGGCCAGTGTCACATCTCTCAGACACAGCAAATGAATAGAGGACACTTGAACCTGGAGGCTTGAAAATGTCTGCCAAAGCTATTTAGGGCAATAACAGGGAAAACCATGAAGGTATATACGACATTATATCAAAATAAAAGAAGGAACTGCCACATACACTGTATAAGCATTACAAAAAACACAATTCACATAGATAAATATGTAAACAGGAAGAATAACAAAGCCGTAACACGTTCGTTTAACTAACTGGCATTAGCAGGACATAAATGCATTAGCAGCTAGCTAATCACAAATTTGACAGCATTTGCTCTTACGCGGATGCGTTCAAGGCCTTGTCATAAATACTCTGGGTAATTCTGACAACAAATAGCTAAAAAAAGGGGGAACATCTGATGTCAAATAAACGTATAAGGCACTGTTGCTGCTTCACTCGTACCTCGTCCACTCGACCTGATATTGATGTGTCACCCGGCAAAGATGCTGTCTCACTGCTGCACCCCGAAAGAAAAAAAATCAATCGAGGCCTCTCGGGCACCACCGAAGAGGTCGTTTGAACCTTCTCGTGTGGCTATTGATGACCCTGGTTTAAACAGAGCATTTCAGCGGTCGATGGCCCAAATAATACACAGAACAGGTGCACAGCACGCCGATACATCCCTAGGAGGAGTAGGATGATGCTGAAGAGAGGAAATCCCACCTCCTTCGACACGCACCGTCATCGTCTCGTGGCTTTTGCAACGCCGCCATCTTCTGGCCATTTGGAGAAATGCGTCGGAGGAGCCGACACGGAGTATAGTAACGTGTTCATACTTTTCAGACATTACTTGACACACCGTCTATTATTTTCCTTCGACGGGTAAAGAGACTCGAGCTCGTGGTTCAACGTATGGTGAGCTTTAGTTGGGAGTCCATTGATATTCAGCTAAAACGTGAAGCGGCGGCAGGTAGTCTGGTCGATTAGCAGATGCAACGGCTGGTCCACATTCGTCTCTAATGAAGATCCGCACAGAGAAATCTGTTGTTAGCGGAGTAATCTCGGTAAGCGCTTAGATGTTAAACAACGTAAAAGTATTTCGGAAGCTCGTCGGTAGGGGATGCTGTAATTCTGTCATTTTACAGCACGTTGGCCGTTGTAAGAGACTCCGACACTGCCAAAGCCATGAATTCTTCTTCTTCTTCTTCTTCTTCTTCTTCTTCTTCTTGTGTTCTTTCTTCTTCTTCTGCTCTTTCTTCTTGTTTTCTTCTCTTTCTTCCAGATGTCACTCATTATTGACTGTCCATATTTTCTTTTTTTAACGTCTTGTTTGGTTAGTTTGTACACTCTCATTACAGCATGCCCATATGCGCAGGAACCCAAATGAATGTGAGCTCGGCGCCTTGTTACTTATTACTTTATTTATTGTTATTATTATTTTTATCTTTGATGATAACATTATCTGTTACAAGGTCCTTCAGTCCGTCGGTAAACACCTGTAATAGTTTGTATGTTTACATTCTTTTATTGCTAATTAACTCGCTTTATGTCTTGCCTTAAATTGAAGTCATTCCATATGTACCAACACAGTTTCTAGTAACCACGCAGGGATTTATAGGCTGTTACAGCTGAACAAAACTCCTTTTCATATACTCATATGTCTCTTGCTGCTGTCCAGCCAAACCTTGATTTTAGAGTTTTCTCCATTTCCCAGTAGGCCTGCGTCACTCTCTTGGATTGGTGTTTATCATGTATGACTTCTGCCTCTTCCCTTCTTTCCAATCACCCCTCACACCTCTTCTATTGGAGTCGTGCTCCCAACAGAGTCACAAATCTTACCCAGTATGTCATTTTTGTCTTATTGTCCTACTAATGCCTGAGCTTTTTTGTATTGTTTCATGTGCTCAAAATTCTGTTCATTGGTTTAAATGCCCTATCACAGCCTCTGTACACCTTTACTCTTAGAGATGGGTATCACTGTGGCTGTTCTAATACGCTATCTTAGTCTTCCTTAGTTTTCCCAAACAGCCATTTCTCATGCCTGTTCACTTCAGTCAATGAATGTTTATTTTACATAAAACTGAATAATAGTCACTACCTACCTGAAGTGCCCACCCCACATAACACTTGCCCTACTTTGACTGTATTTCCCCCCAGCCAATGGTCAAAACCTCAGTATTATTATAAATAAGTTCATATTAAAATAATCTTAAGGAAAAACGACAAATCCTCACGTCTTACGAGATGGAACCACGAAATGTTTTTTGCATGAAAAATGACTGAAACCATTACCGATATATTTAATTGATTTTATGTCAGCTTTTTTCCCCCAAGAAAGCATCATATTTTATAATCCCTTCGTATGTTTTGTATGAAAAAAATAAGGGTAATGTAGTTAATTACGCTCCACCACAGTTTATATTAGTCTAATTCACATTATTTCTTCCTTTCAGCTACGCTTCAAGCGCATAGGCCAGTGCCAGGAAACTGCGCTCTCATTGGTACATTTTAACGTCAATCTCTTCTCGTTACCGCCCAACAACATTACACGTAGCGGTGAAAGTCGCATTTGAAGGGCAGTGGACAGTTTGCGAGGATGGAAGGAGACTGCCTAAGAAAAGCAGACACGAGGAACTCGTAGCCAGCGTCCTTGAGGATGTTAATGTAGCCAAAGTTTTCCTGCGCCGTGCATTAGCCCTGCTAGCGTAACAGTAGTCAAACTGGAGCGGACTGAGGAAAGAAAGGACGGCTTGTGTCTGATTCACTGACAGTCGGGGTCTGCATAAGGAGAAAATGAAGTTCGCTCAGTTTTTGTTGAAAAACGGCTCCGTTGCTGCAATACCGAAACAAGTGGAGAGGTTTTCTAAATTTTCTCCCTCCCCCCTGTCCATGAAGCAGTTCATTGACTTTGGTAAGCGCTTTGAGTTGTCTTGTTTTGGTCGGACATTGCTCGTTGCCTCTTTCCCACACTCGAGGCAGTTGCGCAACTCAAGTCATTGTCTTTGTTTGTGCAGACTTCGCAGTTCACAGGTCATCGACAACTTCAGGCATAGCACACAGGCGGACGGATGATATTCCAGTTTCTCCTGTTCCGTGGGTGCGTGGCTGTGAAATGCCCACCCTGAACTTGGTGTTGTTGACTGACTTCATCAGCAATAGTGACCCTGTAGACACGACTGAGCCCCGCAGTGATCAACAGAAGAAACACTAAAACGCTGATGTGGTTGATCCCTGCACTGACCCACATAACCTCCCATGTTTCTGCTACCTCAGCAAAAAAAAAAAAAAAAAGATTTTTTTTTTGATCATGGTCGTTTAAGTCAGTGTGTCCACAAATAATCCAGGACAGGCTTCCTACTAATGTTAATGCCTGGGAAAGGCTGCTGTTTTATATGTTTTGCCCTTTTTTTTGACTTGACGGGGTCAAAGATGGATGCTTGCTCAGTCATTTCCCCCCTTGTCTCTGTCCCTCATGTGACTGCAGGCTCAGCCAATGCATGTGAGAAGACCTCCTTTGTGTTCCTGCGGCAGGAGCTTCCTGTCAGACTGGCCAACATCATGAAGGAAATTGATTTCCTCCCTGACAAGCTCCTCAACACTCCATCCCTAAAGCTCCTCACTAGCTGGTAAGATTTCAAGAGTGCGCTACATATCTTTCCATCTAATGTAGTGTAGCAAGATTGCTGAACTCTGGGATTTTCAGGTGCCTCGGGTTATACGAGGTCACTCAGGGACCGGTTCTCGTTTAAGCAGCGAATAGTTATTAAACAGTCGTATCTGGGTCATTTACATCCTCTCCTTCGTCCCTCTCAAAGCATACTCTTGCACAGTATTCCAGCCTTCTGATATTCAGCTTCAAATATAAAATAGATCCTTTCTCTACACACTTTGCCTCCTTTAGTGTTTGTTAATTGAGCTGGTCACACTCACAGCTGCGATCTGATGAAAACGCTGCTGCTGAATTTGCCAAAGGTCATGTGAGGTGTGGTCACTCCCCTCCTGCAGCCGGTCTCCGTGCACTCACTGGCTATTGATCTGGGAACATGCTTTATGATCTTTGTTTGAATTAGATTAGGCCAGCCGTGCAGTCCCTGTTATGTTATTCTTATGTAATTTACCCTAATAGATTATGCGTAAGCTCCGGTTTCATGTTTTTACCACAAAGATGCAGCACAGATTTTGAATTGAAAGAAATGCATACGACTACACAAGTGCCTGCTTTTTGTTCCTGCGGGCAAGAGGCTCAGCAGGTAGGGTTATAGCAGCATGTGTGAATCTGTGCGCACACACACATTTCAAGGGACAAGGTGTACGTGCACTGCAGAGTGAAAGGCTGCAACTCAAGTACAAGTGTGCATGTGTAAGGATATTTACGTCTGTTTTAGTTTTTCAGCTGCTCAGCCTGGACGTATGGGACGAGGTTGACGCCAGTGAATGTTGGATTCAACATTTTGCTCTCTTTTAGTTCCAGTTTTCACTGTATGCAGCAAAGAACTACTACTAGCCGTAAGAGAGCTCCCAGCATTCAGATTCGAATGGAAACATTATGCCTTATACTATCTGGTACCGCCCTATTGGTGTGACATTAAGACATGGTAACAACAAGGTCATCACCCCACCCCCACTCTTTTCAGAAGACCGTAGCGTCTATATTTGGCCATGCACCTCCCAGACTGTGGCTTTCTCTTCCCACTACTGCAGGGCGCTTTGGATTGCCAGCAGGAGAGTTGATCTATCACTTCATGTTGTTGACCGGGGCAGAGAGGGGCCCGGTCTTGATATTTCCTGGCAAGCTTGTGCAAGTACAAGCCGTGAAATAGCGTAATCTCGAGATGTGCTGTACATCTGTTGGCATGATGGGACTTGGTCCAAAATTTGAGAGCTGAAGGTCAGCTGACGGACAAACTGAGCGACGCAGAAATCGCAGCCACGCTGCTGTTCACCTTTCACCCAGTTCCCCTCATGGTGAGACAGCACCCAAGAGAGTGTGATTCAGTGAGCTCAGCGCTTCATCCACTGGCCTACAGATGAAGTCTGCAGTAAAACAAGCCATGATTATCTAAAGAGAGGACATGCTAATCATGTGATTATGCTTTATGTCCAATTACACAGTTGTTGAACACATTAGTTTAATTGTACGGCGTCACATTAGTGGAATCATGAGATAAATGTTTTGTCATTACACTGCGGCTTCTTTGCCATTCTGAATTGTGAATTGGCTGGACTTAATTATGCTTATGCTGTCCTTTTGTGTCCACCAGGTATTCACAGAGTTTGTTGGAGCTTGTCAATTTTTTGGAAAAGGATCCAGATGATAAGGACGTCCTGACAAGGTGAGACTGTACAGACGCTTTCCAGCATTAAAGCATATTGCTCCTGTAGGGCTTAAGAATGTCTGGTGCGATCAGACTCCCGTATTACAGACAGCTGAAAATCTAAACCCTGTTGTGTAAACAGCTGCGGTCACATTTTTCATGTAGACGTACCTTGTACAGCTCCTGAAGGCCACTATCAGACTCATAGACAGACGATTAATTCCAGTGTTGCTCAAGAGGATCCATTAAGTTAATGCTCCACCGCATCAGCGAAATCCAAAACAAAGAGGAACAGCAGCTTCATGCAGCTCAATAACAGCAATTTAAGTCCTTTAGTTTGGAATAATTAGTCTTGTTTATTCAGCACACATTTCAGTATTTGCTACTTGGGTGTGGATTTCTGATCATGTTCCATCTGTCAGAACTTACTGCTTTCAATGGGGTTTCTTCAAATTGATGATTGAATTAGTGCTGTTATAAGTAGCACTGCTGCAGCCACCAGTGGACACTCCAGCTCTTCCAACAGCAGGTTAACCTCACTGGTTATGCTCTCCTGTTTGAAGTAGCTCCAGTAAATAGTGCGTAATAAGAGGAGGATGATGCTTGTTTGGGCAACAAGTTTTTTAATGTCAATTACAGCCTTGATTTGAAAAGAGTTGGGACGCTGCGTAACATAGAAATAAAACAGGATGTGATCATGTCTAATCCCTTTTGACTTATACTCAATTGAAAACAGCACAAAGACAATCAACTTCATTGATTTTGTAAATATCTGCTTATTCTGAAGCAAATGATGGAGCGAGGTTCACCAGTCTAATTGTATAAAGGACATTACTAAATGGACACTTTGTACTGTTGTCCTTAAACTACATACTTATAAATGACTGCATTTTGTTTTTATTTACATTTTACACCGCATCCCAACTTTTTATTTGCTTTGTTTAGCACATGTGTGCCAAGCGCTAATATTCTGACAAACATGGTGTACTCCTTACCTTCACATACTCACACGTCCATCACATCTTTGCCCTCAGCTTCACACAGACTCTGGTGAACATCCGTAATCGACACAACAATGTGGTGACCACCATGGCTCAGGGCGTGGTGGAGTACAAGGACGCCTTTGGCGTGGACCCCGTCACCAACCAGAACGTTCAGTACTTCTTGGACCGCTTCTACATGAGCCGCATCTCAATCCGCATGCTCATGAACCAGCACAGTCAGTATAGCACTCAGTGGCTGACTGTGAGTTAATCAACACAGTTGCTCACACTCGAAGCTCATGTCATCATATGAAACTCAAAGTGCTGATCGTGCTTGAGAGCTGGCCTGTCAGTGCGTTGAGGACAAGTGTGGCTTTGTTAGCAATACATGTCTCCCACTGCACAGAACTCATACATTATATTTGATGAAATATTCACAAGTACGATATCTATGCACAGTGACCTGTGTGTATATGTTTGTGTTTCTTGAGTCACACACATTTGTTGCCCTGTGCCCTGCAGCATTAATCTTCGACGGCAGTGTGAACCCAGCCCATCCCAAACATATCGGCAGCATTGACCCCAGCTGTGATGTTGTGGAGGTTGTAAAAGGTAATGAATGATCTTCCCCGTCTCCATTACTGCTGTCTATACACACACATACACACAGTCTACCATAGCCATAGCCACTACTTGTCAAACCCCTTACCCTAGACCTAACCTTAACCCAAGCCTTCACCCTAATATGTATTGATTTACGATATGGGGACTCTGGTGTGACTATGTAAACAGATTTATGTTTCCATAACATGAGGAATACACATCCACACACACACACACACACACACACACACACACACACACACACACACACACACACACACACACACACACACTGGATGTGTTATCTACTTTCCGCTGCTGTCTGTTTGTACAGGTCGATGACTGTTTCACCTCTTATTATCTGATGCTTTTAAAGTCAATATACAGTGGCAAGTGGGAAACTTTGAATTGTGTGTAACCTGGTTCAGTACAAGATGTCTTTGGTATCGTTCAGACTTTCAGCATGAGTTGTCTGCCTCTGTTGTTAGAAGTTCTCGCAGGGAAAAGTAACCACAGATGTTTCTCTTTGTGTTTCACTTTGTAGACGCCTATGAGACTTCAAAGATGCTCTGCGAGCAGTATTACCTGACCTCTCCTGACATGGAGATCATGCAAGACAATTGTAAGCAAAACAAGTGAAATGTTTCTGTTTGGACATGTTTCTTACCTGTTTGTCTAACAGTTACTCTTGCCTGTACTGCAGATTTCTTCTTTCGCCCAGATATTTTCTGCTGTTGTTCTCCTGAAGTTCAACTGGACCCTCTGGGATTAATCTTTGTTGCTTTAAGGGAGGTCCTTTGTGTCTGTGTCCTGTCAGCTGGGCCTGCCGAGAGACAGCGTTAGACATTCCTCAATTGAGAACATGACAACCTAAACAGAAATAGCCCAGGAAAACGCTGGAAAAAAACTGTGAGGGAGTGATTACATGATATAAATAACACTTATACGCTGTATGCAGTAATTTAATATGTAGCTTCAAGGAAAATGTGGTCGTCAGTGCTACAATGTGTCCTAAAGTTGAATCCACATACCTCTTTCCTGTCGCAGTACATCAGTCAGAACATGCACCACAGCTTTAAATATGAACTGTTCATATGTATTCTTGGCATAATGTCAAGAAATTATAAAGATAATATAGTTTTGTAAAGGCGTCAGTTGTCCCAGAGGACACGTGTCAGAGGTTTAACATAATTTTCATTCTAGCATAATTAAGCACCTATTAATGCTTTTTCACAGCCAAGAACCCTGACCAGCCCCTCCACATTGTCTACGTGCCATCCCATCTCTACCATATGTTATTTGAGCTTTTCAAGGTACAGTACCCAAAAAAACCCTGAAAACCAGACAGATTTTATTATGCGCCATGTGCCTGCTCACTCATTTTATAACCTGCTGTGTGTGTTCTTGTGTCAGAACGCCATGAGAGCGACAGTAGAGACCCATGAGATGAGCCTAACGTTGCCCCCGATCAAAGTGCGAGTTTCACTGGGAAGTGAGGACCTTACTATCAAGGTGGCTGAGTACATTGGGAGTTAAGATAGACCTTTGTTCTAAAGTCAGTAGTGTGTACAGAGAATCATGGATTATCTAGTGTTAACATTATACTGACAGCTATTGTTTTACCATCATAAAGAGCTAATGAGGCCAGGCCTGCTGGCAGAACAAATAGAGGACCCTTGTAAATCTTAACATACCTCTCCTTTATTTTTAGATGTCTGACAGAGGAGGTGGAGTCCCCCTGAGGAAGATTGAGCGTCTGTTCAGCTACATGTACTCCACGGCTCCCAGTCCAGTGCACGTAGACAACTCTCGCAATGCACCTCTGGTGAGCCTGCACCTGCTGCAAGTCTTCGGCGTTGATGAGTGTCTCACTCTGCACACAATGAGTTACACGTCCACAAGCTTAAAAATTAAAGTGTAGTTCTCCCTGTGCTAAACAGACACTCGCACAACTGAGAATGGTTGCAAATTAGCTCATTACAAAGAGGAATGCAGTCAGCAACGATTAAACAGTACTCGCACGAGAAAGTGAAGCAAACCCTCAGTTTCCACTTTTTGTTTTTATGTTGTAATAGTTTAAATAGGCTAATCTGTATTTGTAGTGTAACCCCGTTATTTTTCCCTCCCTCCCTCCTTCAGGCTGGTTTTGGCTATGGCCTGCCCATCTCCCGTCTGTATGCCAAGTACTTCCAGGGAGACCTGCAGCTCTACTCTATGGAGGGCCACGGCACCTCAGCTGTCATATACTTGAAGGTGAAAGAGCAGCACTGCCTCCACACACTGACTGTGTCCTGTATGTACACATGTGAACGCGCTGAACACATACCGGACTGACTGAGTGTTGGCAGATCTTTGCCGTCTCTATCGGTGCACGGAGTTTTAGTCAAGCACAGATGGAGCTTTGCAGGAAGCTCAGCGCGACACCTGGATCTGAATCCAAACTAATAAGTTCCCTTCTGCTCTGCATCACAGGCCTTGTCCTCAGAGTCAGTGGAGAGACTTCCTGTTTTCAACAAGTCAGCCTTACGACATTACCAGGCAGCCACAGAGGCCGATGACTGGTGCATGCCCAGCAGGGATCCAAGGAAACTGGGCAAGTATGAAAGGACTCGGTGATGGTGGGAGGAAGTGGAAGACGCTCGAAAGTAGTTTTAATTAAAAGAATAGTAGGATTAAGAAGAAGGGGGTCCATGTTGGAAGAAAAGGATCAACTTGTACTGTAAGTGGAAGGAGGCACTAAATGTTTTAAGCGCGTTGCTGGACCTGGACTTGTGTGAGAAAGGAGTCCATATCCCTTCCAGAGAACAACGCTCCTTGTTAGTATTAAGATTTGGATAAATTTAGCTCTACTATTACTGCCAGCCTCCAGGCAATCTAACCCAACAAATGCTCACCACATGGAATTTCATTATGACAATTACAGGCTGCTAATGGTAATGGAATAAGTCAAGTATTAGTCTCCTGTTGTCTCACTTTTCAGTTATTTAGCCATAATAACATGGTTGCACTTTGAAACAAGCATGCTAGCTGTTTGCGTATATGTTTCGTTTGATTTCAAAATCTAAAGACTGGCGCTAACTCAATTACTGGCTCATGTTGTGTTTTTGCATTAGGTTAAATGTGGATCCAGGCCCTGAAAAACCCAGCCAAAGCCAGCTACAGTGAAGTCACTTTAGTTAAGCAGAATGGAGACATGTTCAATGACCCCAGCATAAACACAAAGGGAGCAAAGTCTGTTCCCCCACCTTTGTTCATGTAGGCATTTCACTCCTCGCAGTATTACCTCATTTCACCCACACTCAACTTCTGCTTTTCATGGCAGATCTCACACAAGTACAGCATTTCTGAGAATGTGCTCTAGCTATGCATGGTGTAAAATGAAATGATTTTATTATTCAAACAAATGCTCCAGTTTTAGTCTTTTGGCTTTTTCCGTATGAGATGTAAACAAAGTGTGATTCTTTCAGTGGAGGGTTCTTTTTGCCAATAAACGACCTTGTGCCTTAGCCATCTACACATACAAGCTGAGATCATTTGTAAAAAATTTGATTATGAATATTGAGCAGTGTATTGAGATGTGTAGGCACGCGTTCATAGAGCAAAATTAGATGTGCCTTTCTGGTGAAGTGGAATTGTTATAATGTAGCGTTGCAGCATTTTGAAGCTAACTGTGAATAACTGTATTTGAATTGTTTCTCAGTCATTTTCATCTGTTGAAACTGTCTGGTGTGAAGCTAATCGCCGTAGGAACTGAACACCACACACACTTTTTAATCCTTTTCCAACAACATTTTGTTGTTCTTAATGATTGTGTGTTTTGTAATGATGCATGTGTTGTTTGCTTAAAGGACCAGTGTGTGGGATTTAGTGGCATTTAGAGGCGAGGTTGCAGATTGCAACCACGTGTGTAGGAGAACCTATGCTTAGTTTGTCCTTTCAAGGCTACTGTAGAAACATGGTGGACGTTGTGGAAGAGGACCCGCTCCCTCTGTAGATATAAAGATGGTAACGAAAAACACAACAATTGTTATTTTCAGGTGATTATACACTAATGAAAACATACGTATGAATATTCTGTTCCATTTGTGCCAATAGATCCTCCTAAATCCTGCACACTGAACCTTTAAGTGACCTATCTTAGAGGGTGTGATGTTAAATATTGCACTGCAGAAAACTGTACTTCAGCTTTCTGTTACATACTGTAAAGCCATCACGCTCAAATTAGTGTAGCACGTTAGGACGACACACACACAGAGTGAAGTGTAGCAGACACATAGGAGCACCACAGACAGATGCCCAGACAATGCAAGCGGTATGGATCTCAGTGATATTGCCTTATTTTTATCTAACAGTGTCACATATTCTGTGTCCTCATTGCATACCTGTCATACAACCCAGATTCCAAAAAAAAAGTTGGGGCAGTGTAAAATGTGAATAAAAACAGAATGTTGCTGCCATCAAATTCAGAATAAGCATATATTTACAAAAACCAATGAAGCTGATGAGGGAAAACATTAAATATATTGTCTTTGTGCTGTTTTCAGTGGAGTACATGTCAAAAAGGATCCCGTTCGTTTAATCTACCTTTACACGGCGTCCCAACGTTTTTGGAATCAGGGTTGAACCGTCATTCACTGTACCTCTCAAATCAGTTCTGAGAACTCGTTGATTCATTTTAGATTTTTAGGATTTGACACTGTACAGACGTCACTGTCAAAGGCCAAGTGTTACAGCACTGAAGCTGTGGTTCACCACAACAAGGACCAGAGAATGTAGAAAATAAAAACCTTGTGGAATCTATCAATATGTCGTCTCTCGTGGTCTTTATGTAACTCAATCCTGTGTGAATGAATTGTGTTCCTTTATGCAACATGAAAGAATTCAGGTGTCATTATATCACAGTTAGGACCACAAAGACCAGCAACAAGAAATGAAAGGATTTCTAATTGTTAGTTCCCTCACTCCCCCCCTCCCGACTCCCTCCTCTCCCCCCACGGCTTGTTTTCGGAAACTGCTCTGTGCGTCTGTCACCGCGGCAGACACAGTCCAGTGGCTTTTTGTGGTCGGCTGCCAATAGGAGCAGAGAACAGGCTGTCCTGCTCTGTTTTGCCCCTTCATTAGCGTGCCCACATGTCGCGCTCCATTCTGCCCGTGTTACTTTTGGTCTCTTTCAGTTCATGGAGGCATCATTGGCATGGCAGCGATGAAAACACAGCGTTATGCAAGCTCATTCTCTATTTTCCTAGAGAGAACAAAAGTAAAAATAAGATCACAGCAATGTCAGAATCACTGCAGCGGACAATGTTCCCTCTGCAGAAGTTGTCTGATACTCATCCAGACGTACGGAGCCACAACATTTCATTTGGATCTATTTGCTTTGTTCATTAAAGTGAAAAAGAAAGATTTTTTTTCATTAATAAGCTCCTTTCCTAATTTACACTTGACAATAAATATTGGAACTCCATCTTATTCTTGTGTTATTCAGTGTTAAACCCTTGTAGGCTTGCTGTCTCAGCTTGTGTGCATTAGTGCACTCTTGTTCAATTCAGGCCTCCAGCGTTAAACCTGATCATCTCCTCGCATTCATACATGAACATGTATGAACATACCAAATTAGTTCATGTATGTTTAATACATAGAGCTATGACTGCTGACAGTGTATGTGAAGTTATTGGACAGAGGACATGAGCTTACTTACAGATGTCTAAAGTTGGAGATGATTTTGTTTAACGTATGCATTGACACTTTAAAATTCACGTTTGCTATCTATACTGTACGACTGAAGATGAAGAATATGAGCTAAGAAGTGAGCTCCATTTCCTTCCTCCTGTCCTAACTGAGCCTTCGTTATTCAAATCTGAATAGCCTTAATCGTCATGTTTCCTGAGGCTGCCAGTTCACTTTCTCCCCATTCTCCTCTTCAACAAAGACATTAATAGCTCAGCAGCGCCTCTCTCCAGGCGGCAGCTTCAGTCTCATGAGTGCTTCCCTCCATAGAACACTGGCATTATCTCCACATGTTAAATTCAACTTAACGGCAGGATAAAATAGACTGAGCCGCTCACACCATCGCTGCATGCTGCCGTGACTGGAATGATTGGCCGAGGTCACCCTCCGTACTGAATTAAAGGTCTACATGCGACTTGCTGAAAGCACCTTTGAATGCAGTGGTGGAATGTGCTGAAGTACATTTACACAAGTACTGGACTTAAGTATAAATTGGAGGTACTTGCACTTTGTCTTTTCTTTTCATGCCACTATACTTCTCCCATACTGCTCCTTTACATTTCAGAGGGTAATATTGTACCTTTTACTTCATTTATCTGACAGCTATACTTTACATATTAGGATTTTTGCATGAAAAACAAAGAAGAGTTTCTAAAATATAATCTAATGTTAGAAATTAAGCCACCCAACATATCAAACCAGTAGAACCAAAGCAATTAGTCAATCAATCAATCGGTCCGTGGACAGAAAATAAATTGGCAAATATTTCAAGTCATTTTAATGCAAAAAAAAAACCTTCACGGTTCCACTCTCACATGTGAGGATTTGCTGCTTTTCTTTTGAATATTTTAATATTATCATTGATAATAACAAGCTATATGAAGGTGTCATTTTGGGCTCTGTGTAAATGTTTTAGAACTTGTACAAACCAAACAATCGATTAATGGAGAAAACACTCAGCAGATGAATCCATGATGAAAATAATCATTAGTTGCCGTCTTATACAAAATAGTCCTACATGAGCTCCACCTCAACCGACTACAACCATAAAGTCCTTTGCATTAATACATGAATAATACTAATGCTATAATATATAATTGTATATACAGTATATACTCTGTATAATATATTTACAGAGTATTTTTGTAATGCAGTATTAGTATATAAATACGTCCTCCACCACTGGTTGTCTAGTGTGTATTTCTGGCTAGCAAAAAATGGTCCATGTACATGACCACATGTGCAATCCACTGGAAACATGAGCACTTGTTGTGGAGGGCTTTATCAAGTGTTTGTTCAGCAGATAGCAGGAGTATCAGGAGAGCCTGAGAGGGAGCATTAAGGCAGGTTGCCAGGTAGATTTGGCTCCTCTTAAGTATGAGGCAGCACTGTCCTTGAGAGACAAATGACTGCAAACAAAACAACCGCAAAAAAGAGCAATGACACTTACTGACACTCATGTCACTTTCAGAGAGACAAATAGGGCCTCTGCTGAAGGTGAAAGATATAAATAATGCAAGGATTACAGAAGGAGAGGTTGTGGGGATGGGATGGTGGTTCCATGTGGCCCAGGAGACAGTATATCATCAGTAAATTGTTATTTTCTCACCTGTCTCTCAAACCTCTGCATATTTATGATTGAAGAGTCAATTGATTCTTACTTTGTAACAGTTGGACAGTGTCCTTTGTGATGTCCCGCTTCAAACCACCTTCATAAATCACAAATCATCATCATCAGTTTTAAGGTAATCATGTCATTGGGGTTCCACTGCAGGGAGGGATTTCTTATGTTCCAGACAAACGCCTGTGGGAATGGTATGCATGGCAAAAATGTAAAAAAAAAAAAAAAAAAAAAAAAAAAAAGGTTTGCACCAGTTGCACAGTCTGCAGACAAGTACTGAATGTTTCTATTAAAATCATCAGTATCGTCCCATACGTCGGTCACATTTGAAGCACAAAGGTCTCTTCATCAGTACAGTATCCCCTCAGGTTCCAGTAATACATATTTCTTCATGGGGGGCGGCAGAGGCAGCTGTGCTACACCTCTCTGACAGAACCCACCTAGGCTGGATCTGATGGCACATCTGGTCAGGTGAAGCAGGCTGCGAGGCGTGTTAGTGCAGACAGCAAACAGAGAGTCGTAGAAGTCTTTATGGCGCTGAGGAAACAGAGAAAAATGGCAGCAGTGGTGTGATGTGAGGATAGTTTGTGTCATTGTGTAAAAGTAGCAAAAACATGCTGTGATAAAACAAATAAATGTTCAAATTCAAACCCTTATTTAAGTAAAAGTGTGCAAGTGTCAGCAAAATGTACTCAAAATATAAAAGTTAAAGTACTCATTGTGCAGTAAAAGTGTTTTACTATTATATGCAATGTTTTTGAAGTAATACTACTGCTGCTTTAACATGTATGTTGCATTTTACTGGTGCAGATGTTTAAGGCTGTGCTCATTTTAACTACTTTATATCCTGTTGGTTAGTTTAATCCTTCAGTTTATCAGAAAAAATCTAATTCCGAGGTACTGAAAGCACACTTCATACCACCCATGTACACTTGATCATTTTATTACCGTGTAGCAGTCGTCAGGAATGGCAGCTCTCCACTTCTTTGTGGGCTTCAAGCGTTCATAGGAGTTGACCATGATTTCTACTGCTCTGGGGTAGTCGTGGCAGGACTGCAACACCTGCACAAAACAACACACATTATGACATTAAAGAATCCCTCAAGGACCTTTTGCCATCGCTGTAGTTAATGAATTAAGTTCACATATCTGTACCTTGTGGAACTGTGGCGGGTATATCCGTGCTGCGTTATAGTTGAGCAGCAGCTGATAGCAGAGCTCAGGTATGGCCATGGCCCTGACATCAGTCACTTTGAGGAGGTACTGAATGGGGGCACAGCCGTTGATGTCCATGGCTCGTGCATCTGCTCCGGCCTCCAGCAGCATCTGCATCAGGACGTGATCGCAGTTCCACGCCGCCTTGTGAAGAGCAGTTTTATAGTCCTCCTCCTGGAGGTTCGGATCTGGAACAGAAAGAAATGTTGTGGAAAAGAAATCTCAAAGCCTCCATGGTTCAAAACACTGACAGTATGAGTAAAAAAATAAAAGTCATCTCCAGGCACTGGTCCAAATCCTCACCTGCTTGGTGGTCCAGCAGGAGGCGACAGACTAAATGATGGTCTTGGCTGTAGATTTGCTTTTTTGTGTCAAAAGCCCAGAAGGTTGCAGTCATCAGGGGCGTCTCCTGGAGAGAGTTGACAGCGTCCACAGATGCTCCGTGGGTCAAATACAGAGCCAACAGCTCTGGGACACCGAATTTGGCTGCTGTGTGCAAAGGTGTGTCCTCATCACTGTGGCTGGGCATATTGACTTTTGCACCTTCATGAGGAACAAAGCAATGGTTATTTTGTTGTTTTGGGTGTTTGTACACTGCATGCATTTGCACTTTCCCTCCTGACCTTTGAGGATGAGCTGCTTGGCACAGTCTACAGACTCTGGGGTGCTGCAGTGGTGCAGTGGCGTGTGTCCGCTCAGTGACAGGCTGTTGACCTTTGCCCCGTGAGCCAAAAGCAAGGCAACAAAATCACTGTTGGCAACCTCGCACGCGACGTGTAGCGGCGTCTTCCCGTTGGGCATCCGGTTGACAGCTGCACCCTCCTGAAGGAGCACCAATGCCGTTTCCAGAGCATTGTAGAGCACACATACATGAATGCCCATCGCCCAGGAATGCTCCAGTTTGTAGCCCGGGAGCCAATAACCTGCAGTCAATAAGACAATCAAAGGAGTTTGAAGACTCGCTGGTTTACTAGATATTTAGTCAATGCTGATCCATAGAAAAAACCATAAAGTGCATCTTTCGGTGGTAGGAAAAATAACACTGACTGGAAATATCTCATAATGGCTTTGTTCTTATGTTGCAGTGTGCTTGTTCACCAGTAGCCATGTATGTTATACAGGTTATTCACCTGGTGTCCAGTGTTTTTTATTGTATCCAACTTTTGGATCCATGGGGATTTAGCACCACCTAGTGTATAAACTACAGAACTAATCCCTTAGCTGGGAAATTCAGGAGGTGTTTACATTCTATTTTTCTATCATCCTATGTATAAATGCTCTCACACTCTTGCTGGAGTCACGTGATAACTCATCTTTCTGTGTCTAAATGCTTGATATAGTATGACAAACATACAGTACAAGCACCATTCTGTTTGTTGCCGCAGGTGAAATGTGGATCAGTCTCTTCCTCCTCACCTTGTTTGTATGAGGCCAGTACCATGCTGGGGTCCTCCACCTCCAGCACAGTGTCAATGTCTAGTTTCCTGGAGTGTAGAATCTGCAGGACCTCCTGAGCATTGTTGGCCCGCAGGGCCTGCAGGAACTGTTGCTTCAGCTGTTTGACAGCCAGTTGTTTGGGGCTAAGCTCCTCCATGAACTCCCCAAAAGAAAGACCTTGCTGCCTGTATGGCACTGCCAAACCAGCCGGAGAGGACACTAACGTCCTCCACACAGCATGGAGGAGACTGTAAATAAACGTACAAATGGCGATAATGAAGGTGTTAACCATACCCATGCTGGAAGGCCTCCATAAGCCCGGCCATCATGAATGGGAGGAGGAAGGAGGACGGAAATGAAGTCCATGAAGAGGGGCAACAAGTGACAGGAGGGAGTCGTGCAGGGAAAAAAATAGCCCTGGAGTGAAATTAGGCCGAGTATAAATAGAAAGGAGAGAGAAGAGGACTGGAGAGCTAAAGCTGACTGCGGCTGACTCCAGGCCAGCCAGTCTGCTCAGATGTCCTCTCGGAGAAGGGCATCATGCAGCGGATGGTCACATGGTAAAAATAACAGGCCATGCGAACATGGCATGGGGGCGGTAAAGGTTTCTGAGAGAAAGCTGCTGATTCTCTTCTCTTCTGTTCTTAAATCTAAATACGACTGAATTGAATGCACATTTATTTGACTTTAGATAGTACTAACTAACTAGAAACTGTAGGCAGACAGGAGTGAAAAAAGAACAATCATAAACAGTCCGAACATGAATTTTATACACTTTCTGACTGCATGGGAGGCAGGTTTCTGTCTCTGGCTACCAATGAACCACTGAAACGTATGCAGAAGTGGTGAAAAAAGAAGAAACAAAAGCAAACTATGGACAGTGACTGCACATTTTATTCAGCGTGACAGGTAGCTGCCCTTTCATACTTTTCAGAATGCGAAAAAGAGAGCAAGGTCATGACAAAAAAGGGAGCAGGAGGAGGAGGAGAATAAGCACAGCTTTTTAAAAGAGTGAAAGCATGACTAGCAGTTTGTGGGTGATTATCCTCTGCTCTTTACGTAACACCAGAGACAAACCCTTCCAGACGCGACTCAAACGTTTTTTCGCCTGCCAGGAGCAAAAGGGTCTCATCCATACGCTGGTTTCAAGCTCAGTCAAGCACATAGAAAAAGATTCGGCAACACATTTTGGCCTCAGGTTTGACCTTTTGGCCTCCACAACCCTCAGACAAACTGTGCACACACACTGACACGATAGAAAACAAGGCTTCTTTAGGATTCTTACAGCGTATTGCTCTCAGTGTTTTACTATACATACAAAAGAGTCAAAAGAGTGCAGTCAGCTGACTGACTTGACGGGGGAGGGCGGGGGGGGGGTATTCACAGAAAGGTTCAAGTGTTACAAAATCTTTCATAAGAACACATCATGAGCAGTTTATTGGAGGAGCACTTGAGCAGCACTATGGTTGTATTAGAGGAAAACCACAAGCACGATGGGGGAGTATTACTGTGTTTGCTTCAAATCCTTCACTTGACAACCATATGAATCTAAATCACTTTTAATGAACAGTTTTAATTATGTTTTGGCAATAGGAAGTAATCATACAATTCTGGATAAATCATCATTAGGTGTTAATAATACTCTCATTTGTATAAGTTACCATAAACAGTAGTCAGTAGCTTCATTAAATACAGAAATAAATAAATAATAACATTAACAGATCAGTGATACCTGTATTACTGTGGCATTGCTTGGAGGTATCTGTAACTCCTACTCTTCTACTTCTTCTTCTTCTTGTTCTTAACCTTAACAGTGCACCAGGCAGGGCCCTTAAGACAAAAGCGAATCATAACCAAAGCTGCCTTCACTTTCGTCACGGTGACACTGGCGCCTCTATAGTTAATGTAAACCTACGGAATGATTCTCGGGAATGATAAAGAAGTAACACAGGGAACACGTCTCTCGGCGAGCTTCACCATCCTAAAAGAAACGATTTGCATAAAATACATATGTCAAAATAATTTCAAAGGTATAGATTTTTTTAATCTAACGAGTAAATCAAAATGTTTTAAGTCTTACTGAAATGGTTTCATAAGAAAATTAAAACTATACTGCATCTATCAGGTGCAATTATCAGTGTAACATCAGTCGTATCAGGTCGGACAATTTCTGGACTCACGGCATCTGTCCTTCTATATGGCAGCATTCCTAAATATTATTCCAAAGTCATTTGCGTGGAGAGCTTCATGAAAGAAAAAAAACAAAACAATGGGAAATGTTAAGTCTACTGCATGTGTTTCGACACTCACACAGAAGCGGGTAGAGTTCAGAAAAATTCTACTACTCTAGAATTTCTAAAGGCAGCGGCGGGGTATTACTTTGTTATTGAGAGAGAATATAAAAAGAGGTCAAAAGCAGGTTACAAGCGGAGTCAAAGCAACATTATGCATATAAGCAAGAAGTTTCTCTTTGTTGTTGTTTTTGTGGTACGGGTTTGGTAAGTTACAAATTTCTTGATTATAATGTACCTGAAGTCTCCATTAGAACCAGTCCAGTGAGTACAGTACGTCCTCGTCCTTCCTACCGTGACCTGCTTCAGTGTGGTACATGGATACTGTAGGGAACAGAGGTTAAATTTACAGTGTTCGCACTTCCAGTGTTCTTGTACTGAGAGCGTTTGTTTCTCCCAGTGAAACTTGGTTCCCGCTTCAGTTCCAGTGTTGCCTTCTTCAGTAGTGAGAGTAAGCAGCATGGGGACATCCAGTGGTGGGAGATGAACACTGCTTCATATATTCCACCACGCAGGCCCGACCTGCATGTGCTTCATCAAAGGAATAGAGCGATCCTGCTGATCTATGTATCTGGACAGGATTTACACGAGTCTATCAAAATGGCACGTCAGACATGTTTGTGTCTGTATTCATCACTGTACACGCACGCGGCCGTCATGTCTACGGGAGCTGTGACGGGTGACGCAGACGGCTCTGAAGATGATATGGGACGAGGCTGAGGTGCACGTTTCACACTTGCTCTGGATATGAATAAATAAACCAGATTTACAGCAATAAACAGCAAAATAAATAGAAGTGAGTAAATTCTTAAATGGCTAAAAACACAGGGCAGGTGTGTAAAATGAGGCGAATGACTGGGGCAGCATCCTATTATCCAACTGCTCATTTTGGTTTCATTTGCTTGGTGAGATAGTCACTCAACAATCTCGAACAGTTGGCTGCGTAGCTCCACCGCTCAGAACGATTGAACTGCTGAGCAGGCGTCCCCCGGGGTTCGTTTGTGGGGCCTGCTGACGGTCTGTTCCTCGTGATGCTACTTGGTGTGGTGCTACAGTAAAGTGGGAGGTGGTCCAGCCGTTCGCGTCACTCCGCCGCGCTCTCTTTGCGCGCCTCTTTCTGCTGCTGCTCCAGCTCTCTCTTCCGCAGCTTCTCGCGCTGTTTCTCCACTTTCTCTCGGTTCCTCCTGGCCTTCTCCATCAGAACTTTGAGGTCTTTGATCTTTTTCTTGATCAGGGCACGGTCCTGGGAAGAAGTAACTCCAAGGGCCTGCAAAAGGCGAATATCGATATAAACCCACGTGAGCACAACATCTGTATGAAAAACCTGATGTTTTAGCTTACCTTGAGCTCAGGGCTCTCCAGCTGCAGCAGTCGTTCTCCATCGATGTTTTGGGCAGTGAATTCTGGGATATGGTGTTCTAAATTGAGGCCCATGAGCCAGCGGGCAACTTGCTGGGAGGTCCACTCTGTGATGCTGCGGTTCTGCCACTGATACTGCTTTGAATACTGTCCTTCATCTAGAATCTGGATACGTACAGGAACAGAAAGAGAGAGGCAGATGAGATACAAAACTTTTCTCTAACAGCTTTTTAACCGTGCACTGAACCGTAACTGGAGACTGTATTCTGTAGCAACACTTATTACTCTGTGGGGCGTGCGGAGAAGAATTCACCACGAATGACGTGCGGGAATGAGACACACACAAATGGCTGATGCTCAACACACAAGCATGCAGTAAAACACATGCCTCTGGAGGCTTGCAGCCTCAGTCTCACCTCATCATCTATCATATCCAGACTCTGAACACAGCAGCATTGAAGACAAAAGAAGACAACTGGCTTGTTAACAGAGAGGAAACAATATGGCTTCCACAACAGCAGCTTAGACCAGCATTTGAATACAATGAGCCTAATCCGGCGCTTTGATTTTTAGCTTGTTGTTTTGTGCCAGAGGGAGAAGCTGCAGAGGTATCTACAGAGGTGATAAATGGGGGCACTGACACAGAGGTGCATTGTGGGATTTCTGTGTTTCGGTTGTTTGCATTTAATTGTAAGACAAACGACGTGACAGACACCTCCATTTTTTACAAAGCTGGTGTCTGTTAGTTCATATGTGAATCTCATGTATTTGAATCATTTAAAAAAGGAAAATATTTCAGGTTTGCAACCGCACCTCATCTGAGGAGAGCACCAGGGTGTGCGAGCGTCCCGACATCTTGGCTTCAGTCAGCAGGCCGCTGATCTCCACTGAGCTGCTGCTGCTGGCGCTCAGATCATCATTCAAAGCGGGCCCCTGAGAAATCAACAACGCGCTCGTAAGACTTGTGCTGAGAGCCAACAGGCTCCGGGGCAGAATTTAGTTGATTAGATGGAGCGCTTCTCTATTTCAGTTTCTTAAACACAACGAGGAGAGAATGAACCACGGGAATGAAGACTTTCCCTCGGAGCATGATTGACGTGCTTCCTAATATCTGACAGTCAATAAAATGTACATTAGACAAACATATTTAAGATGTTTGAACGACTGGACGAAGGCAGCGTTGTGCACATCACTCGTTTTTTAAGATGTTCCATTATAGCACAAACTGCCAATGTGATTAGTGGTTAGAAATGATGTAGCTGGATGCTAGCCAACCTCTCTTTCTCTCTCTTTGTGTGTGTCCTTGTGAGTGTGTGAGAGTGTATTAAGGTCCAGGATCTGTGCTCAAACATCCAGAGACAAACTGCTGCAGGTAAATATCAGACGAAGGTCAAAACATCAGGTTTTAACTAATAAATAGAGCACAGCTTTTATAGAGCACATGTTATTCCTCCTGTTCTCAGTATTTCCTCTGGTGCTCTGAGTAAAAGAGACTTATTGAGTGTCAAAGATTAAATTTATATAAGATATTGAGTTAAAACTGTAGAGCTTTGTCTTACATACAGCAGTACACTGTAGCTGGAAGGAGTTCTTTGAATCTCAGTGCTGTCACAAGTAAAAGGAAGACTAATATTAGAGGTTCAGACTTTCAGCTTTCTGGGCTGAATCCTTACTTAAAAGCTCTGCATAACTATTAACATGCATACACACTGCAGCGGTTTATCTTCTGGTGTGTGCTCATCTTAAACTGGGAGCACGTCCTTAGAGAGAGAAAACTGGATTGGTGCAGAATCAAAAATAATCCCCTTTTCAGTCGTGTGGTAACCACATCTGATCTCACACAGGATTAGAAACAGTTCTCATGCAAGTTCCTACACCGCAACAAATGTCCGTGTTAACAGCTTTAATCTTATGGTATCAGTACGGCGTTTAACGGATTCAAGATGTGTTATGACACTTGGGAGCAGAAGCTCCCTCATATTTGAAATTTAACACTTGAAAACAAGTCAGACAACTGCTAAACTGGACATTTTTTACAGTTTTGTTGAAGATGTTGTTAAGATTATGAGAGATATTTGGGGTTATGTAGGCCTACTCATTCATTTTCTTGCAAATTTATAATGCAATTATGCATTTCTACGATTGCAGAACAATGATTCCCTTTGTTACCAAACCTGTTCGCCTCTTAAAGTACCCACTCATTTTCATTTCAGTGGACTGAGGTATAGATGAACAAAACACAAAAGAATACAATACCAAGTAATATGAATAGGAGAAGAAGTGGGGCCATGTAAGGGACGTCTGTTCAACAGAAATAAAACATCACACCATGAGAAAACCTGCCATCAAAATAACTGCATGGAAGTATAGAGGTCTGGCAAAAAGCCTGGGCTCATATATAACATTATAGAGGGCAAACTAAGGTGTCCTTTAATGTCCTCACTGTAAAGGATCTGTCAGTGAATCATTATTTACTCCATGTGCAGTCACCAAACCTCATGTACCTTGGCCTTGAGTTTCTCTGGACTGTCTTCTGCTGACGGCTCTGTGGAGCTGAGACAGAGGCAGGGATGGAGGGATGGAGAAGGAATTAAATAGAGGTCAGTGGCAACCACAACTTCATAAACAGTTTCTGAAGCTGGACTCATTGAGGAAAAGCGGAGGTAAAATAAGACCGTAACAATGATTAGTTACCTGTTTCCAGGTGAGGCTCTGGGATCTGTAGTTTTCCTGAGCGAGGACCTGGATCGAACAAAAAGAAGAGTGAGAAAATGTAGTTTGGTTGACTAAAACACGTGAAACTGTTGATATTTTATAGTTGGTATGTGCACAACTCAAAATGAAAAGACGTAATTCTACGACTTACCCAGGGTCCAGACCTAGTCTGTGTTCCTCCAGACTGTGAGAGGGGCTCGACCCTGCAGGAGAGCGAGAACCTGTGATCACAAACACTCCTCACTGACGTTACTTTTACTTCAATAGATGAGCTTGCATAGCAAAAACAGAAATATGATAAAGAGAGAAATCTGGAAATGCAGTGCAGGATTTAGTGACGGTGCAGGGCTACTAACCGTCCTGGAGGGCTCCTGCAGTGGACGGTGGGTGCAGCGTTCGTCTGGGGGAGCTTTCTGCACTGCCAGGGGCCCTGAGGACCGCGGCTCCTCCATCACAGGAGGCCACACTACGAATGGAACCAGAGCGACTGTGTGCCGGACTGCCGTGCCCCTCCAAGACCTGAAGACACATGTAGAGAGACAAAAAGCAGAGGTGAAGCAAATGGAGGAGAAGGGAGAAGAAGGAGGAATGTTAGGAAAGGCAGGATGAAGCGCAGCCAACGGAAAACAAAGTGAGCAGCCAGCGCCGCAGACTAATGGGAAAGAAGTCACTCGACATACTTTCCCCATTTCTAATTCCTCGCCCTCTTTTCCCCGGGAAACCTCACAACGTCTGTGTTCCTGCCAATTCCGATCCACTTTCCCGACTTGTTTATCCGATCTGAACTCATTCCTGCTCTAGCTGAGTTAAGTGACAGCATTAGCCAGACGAGAGCCTTTCATCCAGAAGAAGACTGTGGCTGTTATTATCACACTGGGAGAGACAATAAGTTGTGACAGACTCAATTAGTGCCGCAGAGCAACACGCAGCAATTAATCCATTAAAGGGATAAAGTGGAATGGACAGGGGTTAAAGACACACAAACAGGCTGACAGACACACACACATACACACACACACACACACACACACACACACACACACACTAATCAAACACCCTGTAGTGAAATTAAAGACATATTAAACGTGAGAGTAGTTTAATGAGAATGACTGAGCTTGTTTTATTAAAAATCACATCTGTTCATATCACATCTGGCTGATATTTTAACAGATGTTGGTAACACTTAAAACCCCACAACACACCCTGCTGGTGGGATTGAAAGGCATGTTTTCTTCTACCAAAAAAAAAAAAAAAAAAAAAAAAAAAAAAATCACCAAAATTACACCATGTCTTTTAGCCCAAAACTCTAAAAACGTCATCATGAGATCTTCAAATTTCTGATAGTCCTTGACTCGTGCTACAAACACTTATGGGCACTTGGAAAGTGTAATATATACAGATTCCATTGAGGATTATTTTTGTAAAATAAATGATCAAAGTAATACAAACCTCTCCCTCGGTGGAGCTGATGCTGTCTCGGGCGACTCCCCTGTAGCTCTTCTTTTTGCTGGGTGAAAGTGGAGAGTCTTCCCTCAAGTCTGAAGTCACACACACACATGCAGAAAAGAGATTAAAAACAACTGTGATTTAGCTTGACATGGCAAAAAATTCACCCTATAATTGTTCATAAAAAGCATTCGTCCATCAATTATGTACACATTTTCTATTCTTTCACTCTTATTGAGAGGCACTTAAACTGGCCTGACCCTCGTGTTGATACCAAAATTAAATAAGTCTATTAAAAACACATCAACTCAGTTAAAATATCAAGTGTTCCCCCAAAAGTAACACTGTTAATGAGGCGGGCAAACCACTTTTCTGCTTATTCCCTGAGAGCACAGGGGGACGCTGTCATAGGCGAAAAAAACTGGAATCGTGTAAATTTGAAAGATAATTTCAGCAGATTTTGTCTTCTCCTCCCACGCTCTCTCTCTCTCCTTTGTATCCTGTTCCAGCCGTCTCCCTCAGCCCCCGTTTTTTTTTAATATTGCATAATGGGCTGTGTTACTCGGATCAGTGCAGATCCAATCACTCTGTTATGCCGTCTGCACTGCGCAGTATCAGATACGGCACTTCTCTGTGCGCGCTCCGTTCAGACAGATGCAGCCACTGAAACAAAGCCAGTGGAGCTTAAAAAGACTCGAGGAGAACAAAGCCAGACAGATGTGCTCAAAAGGGATTACGTGTTTGTTTTTCATTTGCCGGGGTCCAAAGTGCAGCTACAGTCACCGGGAGAGTGCATTTGTGGGTTAAGACAGCGGAGGAGGAGGAGGAGGATACATGTGAAAGAAGTCCTCACTCTGTGTGCATGCGTGTGTGTCTGCACGTGCATATGGCTTATGTGTACAGCAAACAAAAGTACAATGTCTAACATTTCCATATCAAAATGTCTAAAACAACTAGACCGATGCTGAATATGTTGTTGACTTGTGTACTTACATTATCCAAAATGTTTCCGACACTATTCAAACTCAGAGAAAGGTGCAAGAGTGGCAGAGATGCATTTGATTCAGTCGCCTGCTAACGGCGTCACATCCTCTCTACCCCCTTTAGGTGCTATAGCTTCCAGGGAAACACGGGGAGCACCAGATGATATGATTTGTCACTATTTGTCACTGTCTTGCAGAGCATTAAATGGAAAAATCAATACTACTCTCATGTCTGTTCAATATGAAGCCAGAACCAGGAGACAGTTAGCTTAGCTTTGCACAAAGACTGGGAACAGGGGAACAGCTGCCTGTCACATCAATATGTTAGGGAAATGTCAGCATACAGCACCTCTACAGCTCACTGCACCCAGCCAAAAAATAGATCTACCTAGAAATCCATAACTGTTTCATGTACAGATTAAACAAATGAGATTTAATGTGTTAATTAGTGAGCTTTGGAGGAGGTGATAGGCTGATTACCTCTGGGCAGAGCCAGGCTAGCTGTTTCCCTCTGCCGTCAGTCTTTATGCTAAGCTAAGATGCCCGTCAACTGATCTTTTCATCTGACTCCCGGCAAGACAGTGGATTTTCCTAAAGCGTATTCCCTTGAATGGTAAATATCACAACAATGTCTTGGCAGCCCAGTCGCAAACACACCTCTGGCTTGCACCGCCGCCCTTTTGGGGCTGTGCTGCTGAGCGCTCAGCCTCTCAGCGCTGTTGCTGTTGTTGTTGTTGACCTGGATGCCGTTCTGCTTCATCAGCTGCATTAGCTCGGACTCTAATGCTGCAATCTGTGGAGGGACAGGAAGCGATCAATGTTAATCAGCCGGAGGCATTTACCTGTCAAAACAGCTGTTTCAAAGCACTGAAATAAATGGCCTACACGATGAAGAGCACATCATTCAACTTTTGATTCCATTAAGAAACACTAACGTCTCTTACAGGAGCTGCACATGAAAAGCGCAGGTGAAGTATTTGAACCTGCAGTACATTTGATCCAGTATGTCAGCTTAGTTAAAGCACATTGCTCCTGTCTTGAATTTCAGATTTTACTATTTTCCCACCACACACTTGTACCACACTTCACCATTCACCCTTTGCAGTACAATGCAGTGCAGTGGGAGAATGAATGCTCACTGTGCAGAATAATAGTAGGGGACTATCGGGTTGACTGCCCATTCAACTGTGGGGCATGGCCTGAGACTTGAGCAGAAAACAACACAACTGTCATGTGTTAAGACTAGGAAAGCAGAAAACCAATACAGGGTTTGACAACAGAGCTGACCACAGGCGCATGAACTCTGAGGAGAAGTCCTGTCACTGCCCAAGGAGGAGGACACCTTCCTCTATGTGACAGATATTTCAGATGCTCAGGACCATGTTGATTACTGGGTTTAGATTTAAATTCTCTTAACAGCCTATGCTATGAAAAGAAGAGAGAATGCGCAAAACCCAATGATCCTGATCATTCGGCACAGAGAACAACTGCAGCGTTCATTAGCTGATTTTCACTTAAGGGCTTGCTGTTTTCTTTAGAGGCCAATGAGCCGAATCTTGCAGACTGACGAAACAGCTAAAACACGGAGAGGTATGCAGAGAAGGGTGAGTGTGAGAGACAGGCACCGTGCACTTCAAAACATGTGGTTTACCCTGACTTGCAGTCCCTGGATCTCAGCCAGGTGAGCTTTCTCAGCCTCCTCCAGGCGCTTCCTCTCCGCATCCTCCTTCTGGATGAACTCCACCTCTCTGGAGAGACAAGAGGGACGGGAGATCGTAATGTGCTGAGTAGGTGTGTGTTAACACAGGGAAACAAGACACAGTTGCAGTATGTATGTGTGTGCGCGTGTGTGTCTGCTTCGCCATGCGTGACAGTGCCTGCGTGTCGCTCGGCTGTGGTGATAAGGGAGCCGAGGCTGTTTCAGGATTTTACTGTGACTCAGTTCACTCTGACCCTGCTGCTCATAGTGAACACACACACACATCTACACCCAAATTTACATCTCCAAGAATGCTAAATTCAGCCGCTTCCTCGTGCCTGCTTTGTCCTTGGTCTGTGGGCTCGCTGTCTCTCCTCTCCGCTCCGCTCCAGATCAGCATGGAGCGTTTGTTTCATCGGTTAGCTTCCGTTTGGCCTGCAGGGCCAGAGCCAATTAGAGGCAGTCAGACTGGAGCTGAGCGGGAGAGGTTGTGATGGGACTGACCAAAGAGATCAACGCAGTGAAAAGCAGGAGGGCTGCGCTGCATTAGAATGGAAACTCAGCTCTTACTGTTGAAATGGGATAACGCTCGGGCTATAAAAACAGCTCTGCCCCACAGACGGAAATGCAGTAGATTGTCTTTTCTGCTCACTGAAGCCACTGAGGCTGTAAAAAGAATAATGAAGGAATTCATCTAAAATTATTTATTAAAGCGAACGTTTAATGGCAGGATTGATGGAGTGACCTCATTTAAGAAACGGTTCAAGTGAGTTTTAATAGACATGCTAATGATGTTTCAGTTCGAGCTGTTCGGTGCCTCTCTCAGCAAGTCGAGGAGACAGAACCGATTAAGAAGAAGTTTTCTGACTGCATTATGCTAAAGCAAAAGACCGGTCTGGTCTGAACTGGGGCAAAAAAGGAGATGAAATAAGCATCAACCGCAAGCTGTCTGGGATCAAAACTGGTTAAAGAGGAGATCCCTCTACCAAGGATGGCGAAGGCATGTCCTGGCCTCTTCTGCCTCTGATTGGCTTACCCTGATATTCTTACTCTAACTCTACCCAATCACCGCCACTGGTGCCTAAAACTAACCAACCCAACCAACGAAGGTGATGAGTACTAGCCAGAGGCAGGGTAGGGCAGGTCATGCCTTTGCCATCCTATGAAAAAGAAATGTTGATAAATCCCTCAGTCCTCAGACTATGATTAGAATGACCAATGCGACCCAGGTTCACTCACTTCTGCTGGAAGTCTTTGATGAGTTTCTTGGCTTTGTTATACTTCTTCTCCAGAGCCTGGTACTGAGCCTGGGCCTCCTTCAGGTGCTCGTTGACCGTGTGGCAGAGGGTCTGCGCTTCAATCCAGTAGCTCTCCAGCTTCAACATCCTTTCCTTGTTCTCCTCGATGCTGGCCTTCAGCTGGCTCTTCTCTTTCTCCCAGCGCTGCTTCTCCCTCTCCACCGACGCCAACTGGAAAGGGACGAAAACAACTTTGGTTACCACATAGAAACTTTTAATAAATTTGACTAATGCTGAATGAGGAATCCTAGGAATAAAAGATTTCTTATTTTACCAGATTATACAGTTGGTCCTTCACACCAAAGCATTTCTAG
This sequence comes from Chaetodon trifascialis, assembly GCF_039877785.1. Classification (NCBI taxonomy): domain Eukaryota; kingdom Metazoa; phylum Chordata; class Actinopteri; order Chaetodontiformes; family Chaetodontidae; genus Chaetodon; species Chaetodon trifascialis. Next base: position 14,172,729 of record NC_092072.1, on the reverse strand, counting down.
CTGTATTTTTGCTGTCAGCAGCTTCATGAAAACATCCCATAAAATATTAAGCTCATCAAGTCCAAAACAAAACTGTAAATGATCTATCCTTACTCCTAAAAAAAAAAAAAAAAAAAGAAGCTTTTTAGGCATCACTTCATCATATCAGAGTACATTCATTTGGAAATTAGCCAAATTAAGCCATTACCATTTGAGAGCGTGTATAAATTAAACACTTCAGATGTGAATATAGGTAAACATGCACACATGAGCATGCACGGAGCTTTTAGATCGCACAAAAAAGAAATAAACACACACTGGTGCTCTCACTCCTGCAGCTTCTTGCAAGACTGTTTTTGCAGCAGAAGCAGATTCCTTAATAGCAACTATTTCAATAAAATAATCAGCAAAGAAGAAAACCTTTTCCTAAAGCTTTCCAACCAAACACAACCCCTTACCCCCTGTTGTCCTGACACTAGTCCCACATCCGCTTCCCAACTGTTTGACCTCCGGTCTGTCAGTTGCACCCACAACCAGCCTCTGCACACTGACTGTTTTTAATCTCTTACCTTGTTTTTGAGCTTCTGGATCTCGGCCTCGGTCACTGTGTGTTTGATCTGGAGCTGTTGGGAGCAGAGGCGGAGGAGAGAAGAGACAGGAGAGAAAAGAGAGGGCGGTCAGATAATCAAATGCATGGCTGCGCAGGCTCTCTCCACTGTCGATACAGCGTGATGGACGGAGGCAGCCGACCCCGTCCTCCCCTGACATCGTCCCGGCTCCAGCGCTGACAGACGCTCTCAGAGGAGAGGCGAAGGAAGGCGAAAGATGGATGGAAACAGAGAGCTAAAAGTCATTTAACATAGTCTTAAATGAACAAAAGCAACAGGAAAAATGTCCCTTTTTTCCAACGCAATGTCTAAAACTGCTAAAAACTGCTACTGTAGGAACTTGAGAGCTTGTGATTTTTTTCAAGTGTAGCATGTTCGATGGATGGAGCTGGAAATGGAGAGCGAGCGACGAAGGAGTTATGGATGGAAGTTGAGATGAACGCTCATTTAGAGGCAGACACAGAGAGGGAGATAATGACAGAGCAGACAAAGAAATGGAGATGGAGAGAAAGGACTGGATATGGAACAAGAGATGCGGACATGGGAGCAAATGAGGGCTCCAGTAAGTGAGGCAGAAAGAGAGAAAAGGGGAAGGAGTGACACTGGGAGCTATGGGAGAGTCCGAAGAGACACAATGACCGTGCTTTCTTTTTATCTTTAGCACTCATGAAACATTGACAACAAGCAAAAATCATTGTACATAAAGTCTTTTAGTTCCCACTAGGGCTGGGCGATATGGCTGAGAACTGTATCACGATATAAGCGTTTTATATCGGTCGATATCGATAATTATTGATATTTTATGACCTATTTGAAATAAGGACCAGGAGAAAAATACATTCAATTTAAACATTGTTATTTCAAATTTAACCTTCCTCTGATTATAATCCCCTCAGCTATCAAGGCAGAAAGGAAAGGAAATGTCAACACTCAAATAATCAATGTAAATAAAAGTGTAAAAATGTGAACAGAGAGAAACCTGAGAAGTTTTTTTCTGCAGGTTTAGTGCAGGAAGTTCACAAGCTGAATTTCTTCGCTCGCTGCAGCACTCACTTTCTATTTCTCATCTCACTCCTCGCAAAGAATCAAACACGACACAACGAGATGGCGCAACCGAACTTGATACTGTTAGATGATTGCCGTGTTAGCGTGTCAGTCCCACTGATCAGTGATTACTCCCTACGTTGCTCGGTTACCTGAGAGCGAGTGCCTTTGTTCATGCAACCAACCTTGCTTCGTAACTTGTGGTTTCTTCCGACGAAGAAAAAAAAATTTTGAACGCATTTTTTATTGATATTGATTACGTGTCTATCGCGAGACATATCATTATCGTTTTATTGCCCAGCCCTAGTTCCCACTTTCTGTGAATATGCATGTTGCGGAAAACAAGACTTCCATTTTCAGCTTCTTTTAATGTCCAGTTTGAACAGGAGGAATGATTCCAGCAAGCAAAAACACTTCAGCCAAGAGTGCTGTTTTAAGACAGATGTGAAACTATCCTTCAAACACGCACCTTTAGAACATCACTTTACGCACTACATAACAAAGCATGACAGTCTGTATCTGCTTGCTCTAACACTTAATTGAAGCTTCATGATGCTTAAAGCTGAGTGCCGTGTACTCTGGCTCCACTATTCCATCAAATGGAAATCTTCCGGGTGTGCTGCTGTTATTTTAAAAACATTTCCTCACAGCTCAGCAGGACATATTTGGCATTTCTGCTTGTCTCGACATCTTGAATTGAGGTTCTGTTCTTCTCATGCAATTGCTGTGAATGTGAAATGTGAATAAATTTGGACTGGTGTTCAGTAATAGTTTCGATGGGAAATGTGCTGGATTCTGTGTGCCCGGAGAAGTGCGAGCAAATCAGTCAGTGCTGCATCAGTGTTGACAAAGTCATTGATAATTACTAACGTTGCCAAAACATGGTTAAAATGGACTTGAACAGCGGCTTAGTGAGGAATATTATTCTTCAAAAGGGAGATAAAAGAGAGATTTTAGAGGTTTGTTCGCTGCCAAAGCACAAGAACATTTTTACTATCACATCTTCATCCTGTCTTTTTTTTTTTTTTTTAAGACTCATTTCCCAGCTGCCCGCCTCCCTCTTTCCTCAGCTGTGTAAAAGGCAGCAAGGAGAGACGAGGAAGACGTGGGAAAGGGAGAGCCCCTTAAACGATAAAAGGTAAAAGCTACGCTGTGTGAGAGAGAGGTCAAGATCCAGAGAAAAAGGAACAAATGCATACATCCTGTGAGCAGGGATTACATTATAGTTTGACTCGATATCCCCGGCGGAGCCCGCAGTGCAGCTGAAGCCATTTGTTAAATGTGTCACAGCTTTTGTGGCAGTCGACAGAAAGGCTCAAGTGTTATGGTGCCAAAAACAGTGCCGGAGTGTTCAATCAATACTACCAGCTTCTCAGCAGCATAAAAAGCATAAAGGAGTTAACAGCCTGTGATTTCACCTTCCATTTTCTCGCTGTGTTTTCAAGGTGCATTCACTGTTAGCGATGGCAGCATAAGTCCAGCAAAAAATGGGTTTCTATTCTCTGAGGCTGGTCGTGTGAAGAATTGCCAAGATCAGGGTAGAAATCGATTTAAATACAGGTTTGAAGCTCTTGCTCCTTATCTGCGGGTTTAAGCAAACATGGGTAATTAGAGATGAAATGAGCGCAGGTCTTGCATCGCGTTTGTATTCTTGCCTCTAATCATCCAGATTAGGAGTGAAGGAGGATCAGATCTTGACAAAAGAGCAGAACTCTGCAGAGTAAAGCAGAGGTGCTAGACTCCATTGTGTTGGCATCTTTTGTTGCTTTAATTGAATTATCCTAGCGGGTGCGTGGGTGCAATGTTTATTATTTTAAATTCATTCTTCAAAGCAGCGCCAGAAGAAAAATGTGGCGGGCTCCCATCAGCTGTGTAATCTTCACAGCGGGAGATTCAACCAGCAGCTGAGTTTACCTCTCTGAACTTCTGGTAGAGTTTATTGGCGTCTAACTCCGAGGGAGACAAGATGTCCTCCGTCTCTGGCAAGTCAAACACCTCGATGCTCTTCTCCTCGCCAGCCACCGTCGTCCCCGCCTCCTCCTCATCTGTGGCGTACTCGCCCGTCTGCTGTAAGAGGAAACGCAGAGTCATTTCTCTGCACATACACTTCCTGTGAGTGATACACACTTTCTCCTGCGTGCAGAACAAAGATCTCCTCATCCAGGCAGCCAGAAATTACATTTTTCCTTGATATTTCTGTAAAAGTCAAGCAAAATATGAATGCTGTTTTGTATGAAAATCTAATTTTTTTTGGAAAGAAACATCAATATGTGCCAATTTAAGTGATGATATTTTGTTTTTGTTTGTGCATGAGAGGCACAAACTGGAGCTAGCTTTCGCTTCCCACTTTGCTGAGCGCAATATCATGCATGGAGACATCAAGTGCATATAAGACCCCTTTTGCGCGACTATTTGAAAATGCATCAGCTGGAAACATTCAAAAGATAGTCAGCTCATGAAGTTTGCTAAATGAACTGCCTGCTAGCTGCAGCTGCTAAAATCTGCAAGCGATGGTGGCGATCTGTTCGTCATCTTTGTCCTCTCTCTCTGTCTGCTCTCCTCTCCTGTGTCTCCTTTAACCAGTCAGAGTGCATCACTTTTCTCTACCTGCTGCACATTATGTGTCAAGCACCACCACAAACTGTCCACGCTCCTCATGCCGTCCTTTCTCCTTTTTCTATTTTGCATAAGTAATGCTATTTTAATGGCACCAGTTACATAAGATTTAGGGTAACCCACTTAGTTGGCCAGAACTTTGTCAGAAATGAATTGCTTTGACAGCCTGGTCAGCCATGAGTGTCATTTCTATAAATAATAAGCCAAAAGATGAGTTGTACTCGCCAAATTTGAATGTCACTTTTTCTTATTTTTGAACATTAGTCACCGCCTCGCCTCAAGTGTGAGGAGGTGACACAAAATAGTGAGTTTTGAGGCTGGAATAGTGTCTCTAATGGAGCTAAATCTAGATGTTGGCAATCTAGGATTTCTAGAAAAAAAAAGAAAAGAAAAAAAGAAAATCTCTTACTAATTACAGCTTTAAAATGCTCAACAGGATTGAAACATCAAACATTTTGTGGCTCGACATTAATGTAGGCCATGATGCTGCATGTATTACAGGCGGGTTTTCGCTCTTCTGCTTTTCAGAATACTGTCCAGTGAATGTTGGCATTGGCCATTAGGCATCGGATCTAAATGGATCAGCTGATTCACTCTGGCTGATGACCAACAGAGTCGGATATTTCCTGCGGAGCTCCTCTGAGAACGTCTCCCTCTTAGCATCCCACAGCTATCCTGACATTCTCCTGTCAGTCAGTCCACGCCGACTGTTCTCCATCTTTAGATTTTATCATCTACATGTAAATTTCCTCATGATTGAATATTCAATCCACTTCCACTCTGTCTGTCAGTGCTATCACTGTCTTGGTCCCACATTACTTTGTCTCTCTCTGTATCTTGTTTGATCAATCTTAATAGCCATCTTTCCGTGGTTACTTGTCTTTCTGTCTTGATCTGTCACACACATGCACACACACACACACACACACACACACACACACACACACACACACACACACACACACACACACACACACACACACACACACACACACACACACACACACACACACAGTCTCATCTCCTCTCTCATCATCTTGGCCTATATCTTCTCCTCATCTGTTCCCCTGCACGTCCCTCCAACCATCTCCCAGCCAGATAGCAGTACTCCGGCCTGATTTGTTTGCATGCATGGCCAGTGCAGAGTTCCATTTCCATAATAGGCTTGTTGCCATGGTACCAGCATCCTACATTAAGGCCCCATTTGCTGAAGGTGGAGTTAACTATTGAACACATGGGAGGGCAGTCAAACACCAATTTGCATATGATAAATGCACCACCTCCTACCACGTGCATGAAGAATGAGGAGAGGAAGGGATGATTTAAGAAGGAATCTTGTTGTTTAGAAGGTGCTCAGCTTGCAACGATCTGCGCTATGAAAGTCTAATACGAGTATGATGTTGGCATTACGACCATCATTCATGGAGGAGCAAAGGGCTGTGATGGCTCCTTTGGCTGAAGGAAGAGTGCACATCAGCATCACTGTGTGCAGCTTTGAATTAATGTGTTTGTGTGTGTATGCACTGACGTTATTGTATGCTGGATGCAATATTGCTTTACTGGATCACTTGACTTCTTAACATTGCATTTTTAAATCAAAATGAATAAACTCTATTGCAGCACTCAGCATATGGGAGTTATTATAATTAGCAGTTCACAAATTGTATATAGGATTCACATTAACACCCAAGTCGTCACTGAGACTGGGACACTTTAAAATAAGAATAGAAATAAATCCATCCAATCCATTATTCAAGATAATCAAACCCATAGTTTGTGAATGTGATGCTAAATACACTGTATTTTTACTATCACACCACATATCAATCATGTAGCCGTCCTGAGAAATGCGACTCTTTCTAGTCTCCACCATTCATCCCAAATGATGTTAATGTGGCTTGTGTGTTTGTCCACGTGTCTCCACGTTGGTGTTGACATGAGAACAGATCCGTCAGTGCGTTTATGCAAAGCAGCGAGTTCTATTCATCCTTGATTGACGTATTGCTTTTTGTTGACTTTAGTGGAATGATCTCCCCTTTATTCTGCATCTTCACATTTACATAATTTGTAAGACAAGCAAAATTGTATCTCAGTCTGAGGCTGCAACTATTAATTTCATGATTTATAGGTTTGTTTTATTTACAGTTTATAAAATATCCAAAAACACAGGAAAATGACCATCACAATATGCTTGTTTTGTCCAAATGACAGTTCAAAAGCAGAATATAAAACTAAGAAAAGTATCAATAAGGCTGAATATGGGAACTGTCAGACTTTCATATTGTATATTATGTAATGTACATATTATATATTGCTATATATTATGTAGCATGTGCGTGTGTGTGTGTGTCTCTCTATGCTTTTCCCATGTGTGTGTTTGCATTTAACTGCTGACAGATGGGCATGCATGTGTGTTAGATTACATATAATCAAACACACAAAAAGACTGGTGTATGTGTGTGTGTGTGTGTGTGTGTGTGTGTGTGTGTGTGTGTGTGTGTGTGTGTGTGTGTGTGTGTGTGTGCGTGTGCTATTGCTAACTGAGGGAGCATCCATTCCTCTTGGGACAGGAGCTCCAGCACCAATAAGGAGCTGTCTGTCACCTCTACCCAGGCAGCACTTAAGAGTGAGGAATAACCTCCCTCCCCGCCCACCCGGTGAGAACTCATTCTAATATTTATAGAGATATTAATATTGATGAGCTCCTTTTATTGCCCCATAGATCTTTTGAATGGTTTTGTAACTGTTTATCCTATCGGCAGTTACGCATGGAGTTAAGGATGGTTTGGAGCTCACAGATTTCAGTGTTTTTACCTGCAGTGTGGAGTCTATGTACGGATTAACAGTTTAGCACAATCGCCATTGCTTATGTTGATGTGTCCTTTCGGGGATCTGTGGCACAGGGTGTTCATCCCAATAAAAAAATCTCAAGTTCTCCTCATTTTATTTCAATTTTCATGACATACCCTCAATGTGAAATGAGGAGCCTAAAACTCAAACCTTAACTCTCTATAGGAGCTCTAATAAGAGTTGACAGTGTTCGATGCGGACGGGGCTGTGATTACGGGAGTGCTCAGCCTCTGGGGCCCGGTGAGGAGTTTCTTATGCATGAAGGCTCTCAATCCACCATCCACCAGGAAATGAGATGAAACAACGCTGATGAAGACAGCGCATGGGGAGATGCCAGAGTGTGTGTACATGTAAATGCAGGCATGAGTGCAGCTGGTCCTGTGTGTGTAAGTGAGGGTACACTCTGCATTGATTTACATGACTATGGTGCGTGATTTCATGTGTGTATGCAGTGTGTCTACACACACGCACACACACACACACACACACACACACACACACACACACACACACACACACACACACACACACACACACACACACACACACACACAAATAGCATGAGTTGTGGGGCCATGAGCTCAGTGTCTGGTGGATTAAACGCACTGTGAGTAAGCAGCAGAAGCAGAGGGGGAAACGCTGAGTGATGCTTTCTAGGACTGAAGCTCACATGGCATCTTCTTAGTGTGTGTGTGTCTGTGTGTGTGTGTTGTGAGAGAGAGAGAGTGCTCTGTGTGCCAGCATCAAAGCCTGCTGTCAGTCAGTTTTACAGGGTTAATAAGCTAAAACTTCAAGTCAACTGTCATGAGAAGGGAGCTGATTTAAATTTAAGTGACAACTGGAAGCCTCATTTCTACGATATCATGTCACGTGTAAGAAGCGTGTTTACTGATAGCAGCTGAATTTCAAATGAATGCAGATATAATGAGCTTTATTAAGATAATGTTAAGAGGGTGGCATCTGCCTGCTATTTGGCGGGGTCATGTGTGGTCGTTACCTCGTCATCGTCAGCATCATAGTGGGCGTACTGCTGCTCCAGCAGCTCTCTCTGTCTCCTCTCTTGCTCCAGGGTCTGCTGGATGAGCGTGGCCACCTCGCTCTGCTGGCCCGGACGCTCTCGGCCAATCACAAACCTGCAACAGCATGCACCGTTATAGATAGTCCTGGCAACACACGCGCAGAGTCAACCATTAACATGTGCATGATTCGAAAAGCTGACATTTTGAATAAATAATTGTAAGTACAGCTGGTAAAAATCTGAATCCAAGCCTCCAGAGTGCGTTTTACACTGTGTGTCATCAGTTAGGGTTGTGCTTTTTTTTTTTTTTCCCCTAAAAAAAGCAAAAGGTTAGAACAGGAAGTGAGAGGATTCATGGGAAATGTAGTCTCTGATAAATGCTTGGCAACTATTCATTTGACAATGTCATATAGAGGTTTAAAAATGGGACAGACAATGCCTTTAAATAAACAAAAAAACTTTATCAACATTTTTTCCCACACATTTTTCACTCAGAGATCCTACCTGATAGCTCTGTCCTTTAAAAGCCATACACAAACACTTGTGTTTACTCAATCTCAGCTCCAATTTTTCATCTCCCCTTCACAGCGTGTGTGTATTTGTACAGTGAAATGACCACAGCAGTCACACTGCGTGAGAGCAGCCAGGGCCCACAGCCACATAGCAATGACAGCGATATCTGCTGACGTATCAGGGCAGGGCTGGGAGACGGGACACACATAATAATGTGAAAAGGCAGTCCGCTCAGCCGGGCAGGCTGTTATTAGCCTGGCATGGAACTAAATGGAGAAAGCCACAGGCTGTGCCTCCGAGCTAATGACTAGTCAGTGCCGTAGCTACACACGGGACCTTCCAACAATATATATCACATGAAAATGTAGACAAAGTGAGAAAGAGAGGGAGAAAGTGCACAGGAAACTGAAAAATACTTCTTCCCAAATAAAACCTGCCTTCCTGTAAAGTGTGTGCATGTTTGTGTATGACAGACACAAAGAAGGAAATAGCCATTTTAATCTAAAGACAGGGGGACGAGCACCATGATGTACGCCTCCCTCCATTGTGACTTCCTCAAAAGAAAATTCACTCCACCATCCCCGAGTCATTCTTCTCATGACTGCAACAAAGCAACCAAGCAGCGACGTATGAGAACTTCTCAGACCTGTTCCACGAAATCTCCAACCCAGCAGGGACTCTGTGGCTGAGTGTGTGAGCACGCTCCTATCTGCTGCATGTGTAAGTGTGTGAGAGTGAGACGGAGAGAGTGGATTCAAGATAGGGCCTAATCAAGGGAATTCAGTCCCTGAGAGCTCTTTCATATATTTCCAAAGGCGATGTGGAAAAGGCCTTACGCTCCACCAGAGAGGCGTATTTGATCTACATGTGAAGGAACAACTGAAGGGCAGGACAGAGATAGAAAGTAAGAAAAAAAGAAAGGAGAGAAGGCCCCGGCTAAGCTAAGTACTGTACTGTAACAAGCCTTTGGACGGCAGGGAGGTCTGAGGAGTAGCTGACCTGGAAACAGCCTTTCTCCTCACGCATGGGGAGTCTGTCTTAGTTCCTCCCTGCCTCCCACTGTTCTGGGGTTACCACACACAGCGCTGCCTCAGTTCAACTGCAGAAACCTTCACTTCTGATTTGATTTACTCCAATTTGTGCAGACATGGCTTGAAGTTAAATGGACGGTATGCTGCAGGGACCCGAAGGGACAAGCGTTTGAGGACGTCAGTGCAGGTTCACAGATAGGACTAGTGGTCAACCACGGAGGAAATGTGCTACCTATTATATTTAAGCTCATTTAAATAGGATTTCCACTTTTTGTTAAACTTTTTCTCTGCAGGTCGCGAACAGCTGGTGCATCATGACAGACTCTATTAAAGAATGAAGAAGGTGTTGGTCTATATTTCTGAATTAGTGCTACTGTGTTCTCTGGCTTCCCTGTCTGTGGCATTCAGCCCATTTGTTTAATTGAAGGTGTAAATCTTTAAAAACAGGCCAAGGAAAATGGAAGACTACAATAAACTCATGCCAGCTTGGCCTTTAAAGATTATGACGTTACTGCAATTCACACAATTAGACTAAGCACCATTACAGCTAATAAAAGGTGCATCAAACCAAGCTGAGCTAAAATTTGATCTAAATTCAGCAACATAAGTGATGAATTCTGTGGTTCAGGTGCTTATTTCTCTTGTGTTTCCCCACAAGTGATCTATAAGACAGGGCCTTTAAAAGTGTCAGGGGGGCTTCTGACTAAAACCTGCGTGATTTGCTGCTGGAAGTCAGGGTTAAATATAGCTAAGATGGCAAATATAGGACAGTTGGCCATAAAACCTCTAGTGATCAGACAGGGAGGGGGGAGGATTTACTGAGGAGGAGGAGGCGGAGGAGGAGTGAGTGGGTGAGACATGATGGAGGATGACTGAAATAGTGAGAGAGCAGAGAGGCAGAGAAGACTGAAACTCGGTCTGCTGATTCTATTACAACTTGCCATAAGTTTGTCACAGTGCTGTATGTTTCATATGCTATTAAATCTAAAATGTCTTGTATGTAAATCAGCATAATTCTGCATCTTTAACAGGCAGATTAGAGTGGACGTCCTGTACTGCTCACATTAACATATTTAAACCTGCTATATACAGTCGATGGACAGGTGGTAGATGGAACCTTTTCACCTGTGGGGCCACATCCTGGTATGTGGAAAACTCCCATAGTCAATATTAGTTCAGCAAACAGCATCTGTCCAGCCAACAGTCTGTTGTGTTGGACACGTCTTTGTTCAGCCACCAGCTTTTCCCCAGGCACTGTGCTCTCCACACACACACACACACACACACACACACACACACACACACACACACACACACACACACACACACACACACATCTATCTATTCCTCAGAGACGGTGTCCACCAGAATAGGATGGAGGCTGAAAAGCACGCTGAGGCTTTGGATTATTTAACACCAATGTAACAGCTATCTCACCATGTGAAATCTGACTATGGACGGATGGATCGATGAATTCAGCCAAATGGCTTCAGCGGGATGCAAAGAAGTGTGATAACAGCATTTATGCGAGATGAAGGAATGAGGATGATGAGGAAAAATGTGGGTTAGAGACAGAGAGGAAGAGGACAAAGAACAGTCTTGCAGGTAATCAATGTAATCCGCCATCTTTCTACTACTATTTACTACTTTCCTCTACCGCACACTGTGCAACACCCTCTGTTGATGACGCATCCTCGATTACGATGGTTCGGCTAAACGTGGGCTAGTTCAAAGGATAACACCAAGGTTTCAAGAGTCCTGAAGAGAACGGGTTCAAGAACCAGAGCGAGATTGGTGGAAAATGGATAAAAGAGACAGAAAAGATAACACAAGTAAAAACCATAGCGAGAAAAAGGAAAGACAAGAGTAAGAAATAACAGAAAGCAGACACTGCGCTGGCTTTCCAAATCAAAGCCTTCCTGCCATGCTGTGTGTGAGTGAGTGTGTGTGTGTGTGTGTGTGTGTGTGTGTGTGTGCTGTCTGTTCCCCACCGCTCTGCGTGGACCCCTGCCAAAAACCCGCTTGACTGTCAAACACACAAGGCTCTTGTCACATATTGCGCTCCCACATCGTCACCCGTCTCAGATATGGTAATGACGCTTACCAAACCAAACCTCACCGGGCATGGCTGCTTAAGCGGGCTGTGTTTTGCAACTTTTGCACCATGACAGCAGGACGACCAGCATTCAGAATCACACCATGCAGCGGCCGCGAGGAGCGAAGCCGGTCTTTGTTATTCTCAGCGTGGACGTCCCCGATCATTGCTGAATTTCAGAGGGAACTTCCAGAGGCTGCAGTTTGTTCGAGCTTATGTCTAATACTGTACGATGGAAGTCTGGTTCTTGGGGCTGAGAGCTGCTTGACACACTTTGGTTTCTATAATCTTATGGTAATCCAAAGATCCTCATCAGTGGGTGAAAACATACAAATCTTATGTGTGTATGCAATGTAAAAAAAACACATTCAATCAAGCACTCTTAATCTTAACATCTTTGAGTCTCTGGCATCAATTATCTCACCTCAGTAACAGAAATGTTTCTGCGCTGAAAATATAGGACCATAAAATTACATCTGGGACTGATAATTTCCTATGATTAGCTTCTCCTTTAGGCTTGTGTGTTTGTCTTACCTGACCACTCCTGATGTGTTCCTGAGGACGGAAGCAGCGAAGCTCTGGGTGACACCCACCAGACTGGTCCCGTCCACCTCCACAATCTGGTCGTTCACCTTGATCCTGACGCGCACACAAGCAAGGCATCATTCAACACTTTGTGCAACAATCCCTTGTGCAATCACAGTGTTTGATTTAGTCTACAAAGATACATGACTTATGCGGCAAAACTACAACAAGTGACAAACAAACAGGCTTGTCATGCATATTCATTTTATTTTCCAAATTACAACAGAGCCAGACTTTCTTGCGGTCACAAATTTCCAGCGCGACAGCTCCAGACTATTGCCTAACAAAGAGACAGAGGAGATGAGGCTCAAAACAAACTGGGCTAACGAGGACACGGCTGCCAGCGAGCCGTTCCCTGGGCCACAACGCAGCCAGCATTTCTGCTCTGCTCCGGACGCCATGAGAGGTCAGCGGAGTTCTTGACCTGAAATGAAACTCCTGATGATCCACTATTCACGACGGGGGAAATGTGAACAAATCCCTTAAAAGAGACGTCCTTGCTAAATATGCAGTTTGAATCCTGTTGGAAATCTGCATAAGAACCAGACTAAGGAGGATTCTGAATCTGAGTTTTGAATAATTTCTTTGACATATGAATAAAACAAAAACTAGCTCTCATTATTTTTCAACTAAACAGCATATTGTTCTAATACTTCACTGCTTGAAGGCACAACACATGCATCATTCTTATCTACGACAAACCGCTGTGGTCTGCACCGTGGAGGCCTGCTTCTCTTTGGTCAGAGTAATGACAACATGCAAGAAGCCTGCAGAATTGTAGGACCAATCGCTTCAATATCTGCGAACACAGAGAATTCAGTTCCACTCTAATCCATTCGTCACATGATATAAAATGCTGTGATAAAACCAGCGCAACTGCTCTGGAGACGGGAAAGTGATGACAGTGATCACTGCACATGCACCGTCACAGCTTCCATTCATCCTGAACCTTGAGACAAACTGTCTGCCTTAAGCATAATTTCTCAATATAATGGAAGGCATTCAAACAAGTCGGCGCAAAATTTTATGAATGCTGAAAGCCTCGCCACTCATTTTTACTTGATTTGCATGATGGAGCCATACAGGGTCCAGTTTTTGGAAATTAAAATAAAAAGGGAAGGATTCAATTTCAGCCTATTTTAGGGATGTTTATTGTTACACATTCGTAAACTCCAGGGACTCGCAAGAGATTGCATAATTATAGAGTGGTCAAAGTCAGTGCAGCAGAAGCTGAGATCATCTTTATTTAGTCCCTAGAATGCTTCCAAAAACACCTACAATCCCTAACTCAACCGTCTTTCCTTACAGCAACACGTCTGTTGAACAAATTTCTTTCAAAGTCAAGATCAAAATCAAGCCGTGCTCTCTGATGGCTGCGGTAACCAGTGTCCTGCCACGTCCTGTCACAATATAGAGCAGCTGCGTCGCATGATTTAACGTGACCCCAACACCCAACGTATCAGCCAGAGCGGTCATCAGGATGTACAGAGCCCGAGAGGTAGACAGAGAGCGAGCTGGTCCGTCAGCAGCTCAGACGCTTTCCTGACCTTCACGCCGTATAATGTCTCAGTTCGGCTTTGTGTGGCTGACGAACAGCTGCTGAGCGAAGGCAGCGGGAAAGAAAGCAGACGACGAAGGAAGATGACAGTTCATGCAAATAAAGCAATACACACCTCTATCTCATAGCCTCCTCCTCACACCAGCACACACACACACACCTAGGGTCATCTGCAGCAGACAATACAGTGAGCAACAGCCAAGCCCATCTATCTGTCCGCCTGTTAATGTGCGCGTGTGCTTCAGACCATTAAGCCCGACTCAGCAAAAGAGAGAGAGCCCACTAGCTGGAAAAGGTAATGACGGAAGGAAATTACATTCTGGCTACTGTGTCCTCCCCTGAGTGTGTGTGAGATGGCACTTGGGGGGTGAATTCATGTGTACACGTTATCCTGTACTTGCTAATATCTTAAGTCTCCAGTTAATTTAGATCATATTGTGATGAAGGTCTACTGTGAAATCCGTCACCAGCACACAGGCAGAACCGCAGGTTCACAAAAAACTGTTTCCATCATCTACAGTACTGGAGGTACCAACGGTGCAGTATATGTTTGCACACTGCATTAAACTATCAAAACATTTTTAAAAGGAGCCCAGAAGAAGTTTGTCCTCTGTCTCCCGCTGTTCGCAGAAAGGTCAGCAGCAAATGGGATCAAAGTTGAAACTGACTGAATTGTAAATGGGATGTTTTCGCAGTAAGTCTGAATAGTGAACATCAGTGAGAGCAATGCTGGGACAGCAACACTGCTATCTGCATCAGAGGGGTTTTACTCTGTGTGATCACACCAGCCTGCCTTCAGTGTTTCACACAAGACACACTTCAACTGTTTTTCATATAAACGTGCAGTGTCATTGGATGAGTGGCTTAAAGAACACAAACATGTTCTTGCAAATCTCCATATCAGTCATCATATCAATATCTGTATCTAATGTCTAAGAGTTTATGCATTCAGTCATTATTTTGCATAAATCTTTTAAAGATGTTTGTTGCCTTTGTTTCCTTTTAAACCAGGCTTTCAGTAGATTATGTAGGATTGTCATCGTCAGTGTTAATTCTATACATTTTTGTGCTCCATATTGAGTGCGGACGTGCAGTTTAAATAAAAAATGTGCAGACTAAAACAAAACCAGACTGAGGGTCTACAGTCACGCTAGCAGCTCTGTGAGGCTGCATGAGGTGTACATGCAGCGCAGCGGTACTTTGAGATAAATGCTAATGTCAGTGTGGTAACATGCACACAATGACGATGCTAACATGCTGATGTTTAGCAGATGTTTACCATGTTCACCGCTGTAGATTACTGGACCAAAGGAGTGGACAGACCGACACTCATGCCTGGAATCATGCTGCTAGTGTGGCTAAAAATATAAGCAAGCTGCATCTTTTCTTTATTTTGTGATTATTTATCTCTAAAACAGCAACTAGATTGAACAGATTATTGAGAACAGAACCAGTAACATGTAAATTGTTGCTCGGGTTAAATAAATGAAAAAAGGCTCAAATCTACAGGCTCACAAATGAACTGAACTCGAGCTTTAGCGCAGCGCTCCTCTGATCTTTTCAACTTTTCATACTCACCCCCCCCCCCACTCACTGAAGGAAATGAGAGTGCAACTGTCATCTTAGAGCAGGATCAACTTCTGTCACTTTCGAACAAGCTGCTTCTTTCCCTCGCTCGTTCGCTGCTCCTCTCCCCCGCCTCTCCGCTCGCTACGTTTTAACTAATCTCACTCTCATGTATTCCTGAAAATGCCAGCCCTGGCTGCTACATAAAAGAAAAGAAATTAATCCCCAAAAGGAAACACACCTACCGCAAACAACCCCGGTGCACTCGGGCTCCCAGTGTGTATGCGGAGCTTACAGTACTTACTGCTGGCGTAGTGCGTGAAATGGAAGCGCCTATCGGGTTTTTAATCTGTTTATGGGGAACCTGAACCACACAGAGACACTAATAGGTAGAAGCTGGTGGTTCAGAGGCAGAAAAACCACCGCTCGCCTGCTGGGAAGCTGTCATCTCCTCCTCTACCTCTGGCTCAGTGCTTACTCTGCACTGTTCATGCTTTATAATGCACAAAGACACACAACAACGCAAACACAGTTTCTCCCCAGCAACAACACACAGACACACACATCCATACACACTGTGAATATGGAAGCCTGTCTTTTTTTTTTTTTTTTTTTTCTGCAAACTGACACAAAAAACAACAGACCCAATACACTGGAACGCAATGTCTCTGTCACACAACACACACACACGGACACACACCTACATGCTGCACAGTCCTGTGTGAGACTTTATGTCCCAGACTGCGCCTCTCCCAGAGGATCTAATCCGAAACCCTGCTGCTAAATCTGACAGGGACAGAGTGTGACTGTGTGTGTGGGGCTGTGTGTGTGTGTGTGTGAGAGAGGGAGAGAAGTGAGTGGTGGGTGAATGGAAACAAAACAGCTGATTAATTGCTGTGTGTTTTTGTAAGTGGTCGGTGCATCTTTGGTGCGCACGCTGAGCTTTCATTTGCTGTAACGTGTCTCCAGACGCAGTGATCGCTGAGTCATGTGCATGAGATCCAACAGGTGAGCAGCTCTCACCTGCCGTCTCTCTCAGCAGCTCCGCCCTCGATGACGGTCTTGACGAAGATGCCCAGTTTCTCCAGGCCCGCGTCGGCGCCAACGCCCATCCCGATGATACTGATCCCCAGGCCGTCGTCATCTGGAAGCATACAGACCCCGTGCAGCAGTTAGGAGTGTGTGTTGCGGTCTCCACAAGAGTGTGGCGGAGCACCGCAGTGGTAAGCGCCACCATTTCCTCGCTTTCCAACAACCTAAAATGGCTGCTTATAAAATGATGTCAGGTGAACTGAGGGATACATGGAAAAATGGATGGATGAATACACTAAAACAGAAGAACAATTGATTTATTAATGGAGAAGACATTTGCTGCCGGTCATGGTGGCCTTGACATAAATAGGAAATGCGCTGGATGGGAAATTCCCTTCCAGTGTAGCAGCGTAGCACCCACCCCCGTTACATAACGCGGAGTGGATGGTGAAACCGTACGATGTCTATTTTGGGTCCTTGGCATTACTGGATTTCAACATCGGAAAACCTCAACAGGACAAGAGATAAGTGAAGAAGATGAAATATCACCTCTTTGTAGCTCATGCTGGGGAATTAGGACAGACTGTGCACTACAATGTCTAATAATGGGATCTAAGCAGATTTGCAGAGAACTGCAACTGTGCTGTAAATAAACAACATGGATAGAAAAAAGTAAAGTAGAAATATAACACTTTTAATTAAAAAAAAAAGAAAAAAGGCGACATCCCGTATGCGTATGTGGGTGATTCTGTCTACAGGATCCACCACCTCGTCTCAAGACTTTCTTTCCCACCTTTCTCCAGCTCCACAGGGAAGAGCTCCAGTTTCTCCACCCTCTTCTCCAGCTCGTACTCTGCGGAGGAGGCCACAGGATCCACCTCTTCGTTACGTCGGTCGTAGTCCTCGTTGGAGTAGGTGTTGAACACCTGGAGAGGGAAACACTCGGAGTTAACACTAGGAGTGGGCGCACAAAATCAAACATAGCAGTTGGTTGCTGTTGCAGAGAGGTGGCGTTCATGAATATGGGTGGAAGTAAATAAGACCTTTTGTCTTCCCAACCCATTCATTATCCACACAACAAGGTGGTACATAAAGACCCTGAGAACAAAGCCACAACTGCAACCACAAATCAGCCCATTAACAACAGGAATCCGGAGCGTAGATAAACATATTGCGGTGATGGAGACGGGAGAGACCTTTCTCCTCTTCTACTCTGCGTGGTCCAAGTAGGAACCTCTCCTCCACGGCAAGAGTCAGCCGTCACTTCACATCTCATCCCGGCCGAGCGCTCCCACTGATCTCTGCACCGAAGAGGAAGGGGAGGAGGTGACGGAGCTGCGCACAAGAAGGCCTGAACGTGCATGCTCTTGTCACGTCTGTAGTGCGGCGTTCTGCAGAACGCTGGCTGACAATCGAATGCATGGGTATGAAAAGTGTTTACATGGATACGTAAACATCCGGGACGATGATATAAGCGTCATCTGGGCTGTCTGTGCGTCTCTCAGTCAGACAGACACCTGCAGACCCACACTGATTGCAGCTGCTATTCTTAAAATCTGAGAAACGCGCAACATTTGCCACATGGCACTGTCTCCGACAGGCAAGGAGTTGTGGGAAGGATATCACACATCTAGCTTGATGACGTCAGTCGCCATCAAACTGTATGCTGGGATCACATGAATCAGAACAACAGTAGACGAGGGAAACAAACATGCGCTGCATGCACCGAGGATGCAACACCTCGCTCCCACAGTCACTTCATCTCAGTGCTCTGACCTCTCTGCATTGAGTGAAAGAGGAAACGTATTCTCAGTAGAGATCAATAAGGCGTCATGTCACATCACATGTATTGATTAAAGCCTAAAGCCAGATTTATGTTTGTCACTTGGCATGTGTGTGTGTGTGTGTGTGTGTGTGTGTGCAGAAAATAGAAGATCTCAACTGTGTGAGGACAAACACAATAATGGGCGAACAAGTTCAAAACTAAAAAAAAACAGGAAAAACGTCAGTCAAGATATTCTGTGCTTTTAGTTCCACATTTTTTACACTGCGGTGGATGGAGCGTGGCGTTGACTAATATCTCACCACATGACAACAGCGCAACAAACTGCAGTAAATAAATAAATAACAGGCTCGATGGCTAAGACACTGTGCTGGTTGTACACACAGCTTGGGCACACGCATGTAGCGTGACGCTGCCAGCCTTGGTTTTTATTCTTTCCCCTGTGTGAGCCTGCGTGAGCTCTATCCATGACCTTGCTGTCATCAATCATTCAGTGTGATCAACAGCCCTGCATTATGAACGCTCGCACGCTCGCACACAGATGCACTCACGCACAAGCACACACATCCACACACATATGTGTACATAATGTTTTGCGAAGCATTAAAGAAATAGAAAAGAAAATATGCAGGCACACAAACATCGTTCTTCCTCCACACACGCGCACACACACAAACACACACTGCTGACGGATGCTAACACCAGCACTTGCACTGTCCTGAATGTCCTGGACACGATGCTACCACTGGCAGTCAGTACACTCTCTAATGGCCTCTCTCTGTCACTATGTGCTATCTACAAACGCATAAGCATGTGGCCAGTCAGAGGGAGAGAGAGAGAGAGAGAGAGAGGAGAGGGGGGTCATGAGGAAGGATGAGAACAGACGAGGGTGAATCCATGAGAGAAGGCAAGAGAAGAAGAGACAGAGGAGGCACAGTGATGGAGATAGATAAGAAAAGGGCAGGAGAGGCACTTCAAAAAAAAAGAAGAAAGAACGGAGAAGGCAAAGGATGGACAACAGTGACCGAGAGAGGGAGTGACAAGATAAATAAAAGAGCATGCACAGGGGAAATAAGAAAAGGTTGGCTGAAAGAGAGACAGGCTGCACCTTCAAATGGAAAGCATTTACCCACAAGATAAAGAAACGTGAAGGCTGTCTGGCTCGGAAGCGTCTGGTACATATCTGCACAATGCTTTCCCCATGAGGAAAGGTCACGTTCAGTCAATTTGGTCAACTATTAAGGCGCCAAAAGAAAGAGCTCAGCTCATGAATTACCCTTCTTAAAAAAAGGATAAAAAGAGGATGAAGAGCTGGCTGAAATATGAAGTGCAGACTGATTTTTAGGTCTAACAACATTTTTACATTCCTCCCCTTCGATAGGGCGTATAACATCTTCCTGTTCTCTGATCACAGATAAGGCAAAAAAGGGACGGTGGAGTAATGTGTGAGACTGAATTTAACCTTGACGGCACGGTAGGACACTGCTGCCTGCTGCTTGCTTTTGCTATGGGAAGCTGAAAAATGGCCCGACCAGGCCTGCATCTGGCGACCACAAATCTGACAGCTGTGGAGCAGACAGCGTGGCCTAACCTCACATGTACAATGGCTTTACTCCAACAACGCTGACCTATAACCTGTATATAAATATACATCTGTCTTTCATGGAAATTTTTTGGCCATCATTGTCTGCATGACTCTAGGAATGACATGGCTGGTCTGTCGGCCGTCCCACCGCTTCGGTCCAGACTGAAATACCTCAGCGTCTGTGAGATGGACTGACATGAAATTTGATTCATGCGTTCATGTTTCCTACAGGATGAATCCTACTGGCTTTAATGATCCACTAACTTTTAGCTGAGCATCAAGATGAAGTTGACATTTTGGTTTTTACTAAAACATCGCAACAATTGTTTGTGTTTAGTACAATTTAGCGTGCTTTCACTCTAAAATAAGAACGTAAACATGGTGAAGATTAAACATGCAAGAATGGCCATTGTGAGCACACTCAAGCACCATGAAGCACTGTCTCCATGTAGGGAATGACTCAGGAGGTAAAATCAATCTCGACAGCTCCATCAAACCTAATATGAAGTGTATCAACACGTTTACCCACATAATCCAATAAAGTGATGCATAGGAAACAACAATGTCAGAGCATTTCACCCTTATCTGCTTTAATGTCTGTGTGATATGACAAACACCTGCAAATATCCCACTTCTGAACACAGTCAGTGTGTGTTGAGGCAGGCCACTTTGCTGAACTCTAACTCTAAGAGGCAGCACACGAGGACAACCACTAAATGTGGAAGCAGGCTGGAGGATAATGGGCCGTCTCCCCATGCGCTGCCCCTCTGGACTCAAATTAGAATAGTCTTTTGGAGGATTAAACACAACACACAACCATTTACATGTCAATATATTCCTCTTCGCCGCCTGCACTTCCTTTGAAGTTTGACGCACTACTTTGAATGAAAGGAGCTTGAGCCAAGGAAAAGTCGGATTTTTAGAACTGATATAAAAGTGTATTATATTCAGACGGATGGCCACACAGATTTAAAATCATAAAAGAGGGTTTTAAATAGTTTTATGGGCTATGGGGTGATGATGCTTGGAGCTAATTTTAAGGCAGAAATGTAAATGGCAAACTTATGTATGAGGTTTCTATAATGGTAATACATGTAGGAATCGGGGCATCCTTTTAAGATGGGAGCCAGTAAATACACTCATCATCTTGCAGCAGCTCTTTCAGTGTAATATCACTCCTGATCCACCCACACACTGATACACACACACAGGGTACAGATGAAGGCACATCTCTTTCACTGACATCTAACATACATGCTGTGATAATATCTACCGCTCCTCTCTCTCATTTTGTCGTTCCTAACTGTACCAGCCAGTATCTCTCCTCCTCTTCCTCCGCTTCCTCCCATCTTTCATCCAAACACGCTGATCGATGCCTCTGACACCAAACACACATTGTTTTGTCAGTGATCAAAACCCTTACAATGGAGTTACTGGCACAAGTGCGGACAGCGGTTCTGCTCGGGCATCCGCAGACTGGCAGTCTTGTTATCTGATCTCCAAACCTCGCAGGAGGATGGAGGGAGTTTGGTTTGACTGTGGAAATGAAATGCGGTTTTACTGTCATTTGTGGAGGCTGTTGCAGCAGCAGCAGCTGTGAATCTACAAATGCCTGCCCTCAGCCACTGACTTGATTAAAGCTGAGCCCTCTCATAAGGGCTCCCTGTATTTGTATATGGCTGCTTGAGTATGTATTGCAAACAATGCACATCAGGTATTTGAGTGATAACAATCTGAGTATGCATGCAGGCTTTGTGTGCACAGCCGGCTGAAGTTTCACTGCAGGTACATGCATGCATACATGAGTATGCCAAGTCCTGAATCAAGATTCATCTCACTGCCTATGGTGCTAGATGACAACTCCTCAGCCAAAGAATGTCTGTCAGTCTGTCTGGATGGCGGCTGGGAGAGAGGGGCGTGGATAAAGCGAGGGCCCACGGAGGAGGAGAGGAAAGAACAGAAACATGAGAGTAAGGCTCAGGAAGAAATGTGTAAAAAAAGGAAATAAGATTTGATTGGGAAGGAGAGGAAGGGGAAGTAAAAGGAGAAGCACGGATGGGGGATGGGGACGAGAAAAGAGGACAACTGAGGACACAAGAAGAGATGGGGGCCGCTTTATGATGAGGAGAAAATGGAGGAATAGTAAATGAAAAGGAAGGATCGCGTTTACAGAGGATGCGAGGCAATATCCACTGAGAGAGAGAGCAACAGAATGACTCATATGATTCATGGGTTAGAGCAGCAGCAGGCAGTGAGGCTATTGAAGAGTGAAACAGGCAATAAGAGAGAAATAAAGAAAAGAAAATGACCAAAAAAAAGACAGAAAAGCTGAGGAGCAGGCAAGGCTAGGGATAATTTGCTCCAGGGTTGTTTGAGTCCCTGCCTAAGATGTCACGGCATGACGCCCCGGCCCGGCCAACTGCTTCTGATGGTATTAAAGTGGGCCTTCGGTGTGTGGGTGCCAGGGCCGCTGCCCGCCCTGCGCCTTGCAGACAGTGGACGCTGCCCAGGGCAATAAGACGCTGGAAAACCTAGGAGAAATGTTCCTTCTGCTGTGGCACAAGCCCAGCTAACCCTGCAGTGGATTAACTACAGCCTGGCACAGACAAACACACACACACAGACACACACGGTCTGCTCTGCTGCGACAGCTCAGCACATTTGCATCCCATTGCTTCTACCTGTGGCCACCCATCAACGCACACAACGGCGAGCCGGAGAGCTGACAGGTGCTGGAGCAAGAGTCTGGATGCTGAGGGGACGAGACAGTTGCTGATGACGGAAATAAATTCATGTCTCGCAAGAACAGACTGAGACTGACAGATATAAAGAGGTGGAGATGGGAAGATGTGAGAGTGCGAAAAGAGAGATACAAACAGAAACGTTCAGTAACCTGTTCTATATAAAGAGGAGTGATGCTGTACAGGATTTTACAGTCAGCTCGAGGCCAGCCTCTCTGTCATCTTGGTGCACATCACCCCTCGTCATCTGAGGAAGTGACACTGACTTTTGACATGTGGGGGAACGCCAAGTCAGCATTTCTTTTTTTAACTTCAGATGGGGCTTCTGCAAAAAGGGTAGACACACACACACTTTTGCAAGTGGGGGCCTTCGAGGGAAATACGGTCCCAAGATGCACCGTTTTCAAATATGTCATTAAGATTTCATTCCAGAGTTGCGTTTTCAGTTGTCAGCTCATCCTTTCTTTCTTTTTTTTTGCCCTCAGGAAAGAACTTCAGTCCACATGATACCACCGGGTGTCATGACTCCCACCAACAAACCCAGCCACTGGCCAACTAGAGGACGAGAGACACAGAGAGCGAGGGGGAGAGAGAGAGAGAGCGGGACCGGCTTCAAACAGAGGGTAGAGCGTAGTAAACAACTGCAACTGAATGGCTGCAGACAATGCCCTGCTTTATTTCATGTCTTGGTCATATACAGTGAGTGGGAGGCCGGGATCAAACGTAACACAAGCATTGCTTGTTGTAGCGTTGATGCTCTAATGCCCACTTGCTATGCTATGTAATACATTATGCTGCAACAATGACTTGGCAGAGTTTAGGATCACACTCACTATTCATATTTATACACGGCGTAATAGCCACTCTGTGTGAGCTGGAGTAAGTCTGCTTGTGGCATAGATCTCATCAAATGTGAGAAAGTACTAGCAGTGGCTGTTTTGTCAGACAGAAATCAATCTAACAGTTGGTACATTCACCTTAATCATGTTCCTGACTCACTCTACACAAGGGCATGGCTCAGTGCAGCAGTCTGAACCCTCCTCAGCACCGGCTTTGCAAACACTGCGAACACTGTGTCAGTGAGACAGCCTGTTCTGTGCAGTTTTTCACTGCAATAAAAAAACTGGCAGCGCACTGGTGATATCGTTAGCAGGGGACCAGATTGGGTGAAATGGGGGTGGGATGACGGTTCGTGACGCAGTCCACTGTGAGGCAACTGACCAGCGTCAAAAACCGCGTCTCGCCTTTCCTGGATCATTAAAAATGCATCCCCCAGGGAGGATCAGGTGGCACCGAAACAAGCAAACAAAAACACTCCTGCATTAATAATGGAGTGGCTGAGTTACATACACGCACAAATACACACACCCAGAACCGTCTGGAGTAGTGGTACCTGTCAGACGTAAGACAGGGAGAAAAATCCTCCGAGTGTGGATGATGTGCTTTTACATTCACAGCTTGACTATCACACAAAAGCACACAATAGGATACGATAGTTTTAGTTTTTAGTTTGTATTTTTATTCCTATTCTATCTTATTTTTACTAGTGTTGCTGTCCATCTTATTCTTACATCGATTCTTTGTCTGTTTTTATTCACTTTTTTTTATTACTGCTACATAAATAAAGTTCAGGATTTATATCGACCTTCTGGCTCAAATATCTACATAATAATATACAAAGCCATCACACAAGTTTCTACACTGCTGGATGATTTGTAATGCGTCTAGCTGTTAGTCAAGATTTCCGATTTAGCCTCCCCCGAAAGAGGCTTAACCAAAATACCCGACTGCCGTTCTGCCTGAGCTCAGCCGCTGTTTTTTGCTGGTCTAACCAAAATGTCAGCTGTTGTATAGCTGCTGTAGCAGAGTGTTGGATCTCTCTCCCAACAAAACCCTGTTGTCTCCCATTACTGTATGCCCAGCCACAGATTGCATAATTAGGAAGTCGACAGCCGGCTTCACTCAGCTGGCAGAGGGAAAACGCTAGAATGCAGAGCGGAGGGGAGGTGGGCTGGGTGTTGAAGAATGCAGCAAGAGACAGACACTGGCCACTACATTAGGGACACCTGTGCAATGTAGCCAGAGATATAATTATTGTGGTTTGCGTTGATGTTTGAACTGGACTGCATTGTTTTGGGAGGTGTTTCAAACATTTTGTCCACACCATTTACATACAGATGGGCAGAATATTAGACAGACCTTTCAATACAATGCACTCCAGTACAACACCACCTCTGACTATGACCTCAATGACAAGCTCAAAGTAGGAATTATTAGCTTTCTGACAGTTAGTTAGTTCTGTCATGCAGATAATATGGAAAAGCCCATTTAGCAGCAGTTTTTCCATGCTGAGTCGCGGTTTTGCAGACTTACATGTTTCCAAAATTGATTTTTATATGAAAAGGCATCCACTGCAACACCAGACTATATTGACGGAGCTAATGCTTTGCAGACCTAAATACTATTTGAAAATGACATTGCCAAAGTCCATGTCGGCATTGGTTCCAGAATTCAAGCGATGCCGTTACACATACATCATCCACCAGAAAGACAGACTGCCCTAAAGTAGAGCAATCCTCTCCATCAGAAAACACGGTCAGATAGCAAAGTTCCTGGCTGGAGGCCATCTCATTTGAGCTTGTGAAGCACAAGACTGTATTAAGTGGTGCTCCAGATAAGGATGATGTTCGAATCTCACAGATGTTTACTGCTGATGCATGTATGTAATCACAGCTGAACAGTCATATACAGCAGTGAGGACAGGTACACTCTGACAAAAAGCTCAGAGTCTCTGTTGCCATGCACTGCATTAAGGCAGTCAGATGAGCTCCCACATGTTCCAAATAAATAACCGTCTGTGGAATGGCACTGGGAGGATGCTAGTTGGCATTTTCTCTGTTTCTAAGCATCAGCGACTTTGTCTTTATGTTCTTTCATGCTTCACTTAAGTACAAGATGAGCCTCTGAATGGCTTTGGTACTGCAGCCTGAGATGCAAACCTGCATACGGCAAGAATACAAGAAAAATGTGTGTCGGTTGGCTTTGCAAGCAAATGTTTGTGGTGAGATCTAATCTGCAAACATGGAGACATCAGTCTGAGGCAGGGAACTTTTGAATGGGAACAGGGGCAGACTGGGGGTACAAATGTAAGTAAAAATGTGTAAAGGCTCAAATTTAAAGCCCTCTGCACTTAGTTAGAAGTTACTTTGTTTATTCAGTGCAGTAAATTAGTGCCAAATAAACAACTTCAATAGTTAAATATGAAATAATATCAATAAATAGCTACTCAAGCCCCTGGTCTTAGGCAAGTGTCACTTATGTGACCACATATCACTGTACCAAACTAATGTTAAATACAGGATGTCACATTTTCCAAAAACAAATACACATAAAAGGAATGAGCACAAGCACCTCCGCTGAGCTGCCGAACTACACACCTGTCAAAACATCTCGTAAAAGGCATTCCTAAAAATGTACAAAGTCTTGCAGCTACAGAACCACCGCTACAGAGAAGAGGAGTGACACACATCTATCATATTGATTATGACTCTGAGCTCAGATCCATGCTACTCAGCATTCCACTGACGGTGCAGCAGCAGAATCTAATGGACAAAACGTCAGTCTCTTTGATCCAGTAACAGACATCATGCAGAGTGGAGGGGCTGATTACAGAGCCACTTCAGTAGCCATTTAACCGGTGCTCCACTCATCACATCTGCGTAATTCCATTAAGATATCACGGTGTCTCCGCTGATGAAAATGCAGTTGCTCTACAGGCAGCAAAAGTATTATTAAGAAGACGATATAAATGCCATTCACGTAGAGAGGGAGAGTGGAAAACAAGAGGAGGCTGACACGGCAGACTGCATGCAAAGGGAGAGGACTTCTGTCAAACTCCTGGGGTGCGGTTCAATAAAGACAGAAAAAAAAAAACTGCATGGAGAGAAATCTGCAACAAGTACGAGATGGTTAAAAGCTTCTGGGATTTGTTTGAGATCAAGGCTGAAATATCTGAAAACCACACGAGGGAAATGAACACTGGCTGAGATGTATGTGATACATTCAGATCAAACGTTGTACTCTCAATGTCATATCAGCTGCGCAGGACACACTACTCACAACATCCAAAGTGTGATAGAAAACTGCCTCTGCTTCAGCACCACATCAATCTATATGCCTCTGAACAGCCACTGAGCAACATGACTGAACAACCAAACTGAAGGTACTGATGTCAAGGATACAACCAGTGGCTTGAATGAACACGAGATTTGATTCTCTTCTGTAGGTCAGTGCCTCCGGGAGGGCAGGCTGCCTTCGCCTCGGGTAGTTCAAAGCAGTCACTTCTCACTGGGTCAGTCAGGATGTTACAGCTCAGTGAAAGGATGTGGAAGTAATCATCATTAAAGAACAAGACAAACTTGTTCTCTATGTGTGTTAGCAACATGGTAGCATCTCTGTAAGGCTGGACTTACTGTAGGACCAGAGGTGCTTTGAGCTAAATGCTAACATTTGCTAGCTAACATGCTCACAATGACAATTCTAATGTGCTGACGTTCACCATGTTAGTTTAGCAAGACGCCATGTTAATGTTTGCTGAATAGCAATAAATGCAAAGTACAGCTGAGGCTAATGTGAATTTCTGGTCATAAACAAGTGGACATTGGACATAAATAAATTCTGACCTGATGATGGGGCTTAAAGTTGGCTAAAAGTTAGACTTACAAACACAACACAACAATGGTTTCTTTTGTGCATCTGGACCTGTTTTTGGTTTTCTCAAACACAATTCAGCGTGCATGTTTACCAGATGTTGCCAAAAGATGGCTGTGCGTCATCTTCTCCCTGTGACTGCCATGATGGTTTCTAAATCAATTAAGCTTTCAAAGCTGGGATGTTGAAATCATTTATCCGCTTTACGAAGAAATATTACATGAAGGGGAGGGAACATAAAGTATTAGATTATAAGACAGCAGTGCTTTTCAAGGTCTTCTCTGCCGTCTCCTCCCACAGGGGTCAAGCTGGACCCGTGCGGGGCAGAGGGCTGAGAAAATAGCTTTGTCTCTTCCACTATATCGATGAACAAAGGACAGACCCCTGTTTGTTCCTCGTGCGCAGAGGGGAGGGGCGCACATGATGGAGGAGTGGGAGGGGTGCATGTCTAATTGTGCTGGTGCATCTATGTAAGGGGGGGCAGTGCCTCTCTTGAATATTCCATATGATGAATGAGCGTCAGTCCTTTTCAAGGCTTCAGAAAACAGAAGCTTTGAAGCGACAGATGACAACAGAGGGGCATATTCCCCGCCTGTTCGACCTAAATGGGACAACAAGCTTTGCAGCGGTGACTTCCAAAAGCTGTTTTTCAAATGATCTAAAACAGGTATTTTCACTGGATATATAAAATGATTTGTTAAATGCGCGATCAAAAACGTTACATTTGCAGTATATTGCATTTGATGCTATTTTTAAGAGAGATAATGTGTTTTCAAGAAGTCCTGAGAGGGAGGAAAAGAGAAAGAAGCAAAAAGGACACACATTGCAGAGACCACGCAGGGCAATTAGTGAGCCAACATCACGTTTTCTCCTCAGAATAACTGGGCTAATTGTTCTGGTTCATTACAGCATGTTAATAGGATTGATCCTCAACCTGTGGAATGTTTGTGTTAGCTCCAAATCTCTCATACATAAACCTCCCTACTCTAAATCACCACTGTGTTGCCCTCACATGTTATATCAACACATAGACATCGCCTGTGTGTCAACAGGCTGAAAATCTCCAGAACAAAAATAAGATTTCTCTGACTGGAATAAATAGGATAAAAATGAAAAGGGCAACCTAAAACATGTTGTTTACTACTACAAATGTGCTTAAGCTTATTGATTCTCAATGCATGAGGATAAAGAGTGAAAAATATTTCCCATAATCTTCCAAATCCATCTTCCAATCCACAAACAACACTGGCTGCATTGTGCGCAACTCAGCCCTGCAAAAAGTATCAAAATACTTCAAGGGAGATGATAATATTTCTATTTACTGAAAAAGAAAAGACATGACTCATTACCAGGGACATGAAACTCAGCAGAAGTGGGCATTATGGCTGCATTTTCACTAGAAACAATGCAATTTTTTTCAAACTCTAATGTGGCGCAATTGCTACTTTTGCAATCCCTGTGGATGGAAGATAAAATATATACAGAAAATCTGATAGATTCATGTGGACTCTGTCACTGAAATGTGCAAAATATCCTTAAGAAAGAGCTAAATAAATGGCTTCCTCCTTTGAAACACAGAGACGGCAGGGCTTGAGAAAAACAAACACAGTATCTTGTGTGAAAACCGTGTGGGTGCAGAACCAGCATGACTAACACATGCACAGATGTTCTGCTCATGAACACGTCAATTTCCCAGAGGGCGATGCTTTGACCCTCAAGCTCTGCATCGCAAAAAATAGCTACAACCCCTCGACATCAGAGAGCAACAGCTACAATATATGGTCATTTAGTTTTATCCATGAGATAGGAGACAATATTTAAATCTGAAAATGCAAAATGAAAGCACACTGTAAAGGTCTCCAGATCATTTTATCATGATCACATGACCTCTTAATGATGTATGTGAAAACAACAAAGCTAACCAGAATGAGTAGTTCAACAGTAACTAAAAATACAAGCCCAGACAAAAAGAAGCTCTGAATACAATATTAACTCTCTGTTGTTTTAACCTACTTTCGATGAGAGCTGCACAAGGGCTTTTATGTTGGATTGTGTTGGCTGTGTTTACACAATTAAGGCTTCCACAATAGTTTTGTTCAGCAGCCCAACTTACTGTAATGGGAGAAGTGCTGAAGCGAATCTTCCTCTTTGGAGGGATGTCCTCTTCGTGTTCCTGTGGTAGACCAGGAATCTCTGTCAGGTCAGAGCCCGGGTCATAGACAATATCCTCATCGTCTCCGTAGAGGTCATCCTCAGGATCCGTGCAGCTTTCCTCCCAACCCTGGTAACAGGCGTCCCCATCTGCATTAAAAATCACCCGCTCATTCCCAGTGTATTCCTCATCAGGTTCTTCCACCTGCTCCTTGGGAGAGTTGGAGAGCTTGTCTTCTCTCGAACCATCTCCATCCTCCTGGCTTTCCCTTGCTGGTGTAGTTGGGGTCGGCAATGGCTCAGGGGTTGCATCTTCAAAAGCTTTGTCATCTGCAGGTTTTGAAGATTTGGACACCCCAAGATCTTCAATATGTTTTCTTGTTTCCGAAGGTTTCTCCTCTTCTTCGCAAGAACCATTGACTTGGGTTCCGTTGGTGGTGACCCCAGAAATACGGCGTCTATCTCCACCTGTAGGTACAACCTTGTCTGCTTTGTCTTGGAATTCTTCCTCTTGGGGTACTGGTTTCAACTCTGAAGTCTCTGCCCCAGGACTGGGGCTCAGGAGGTCCTCAGAGGACAGGGATGTAGGAAACTTTCCCCCAATCTTGCTGCGGTAGCTTCCACGAACTGGAGATTGTCGTGAATCATCCTCACTGAGGTCACCTCCATGGCGTTGGAATTGGTCTGGTGAGTAGAGGGCCCGTCTGGTGACTCCTCTGTAGGGCGCGCCTTGGTTGTGGTGGTCAGCGTTTTCAAAAACCGCACTGAGTTGACTAACAGTTGGCGAAGATGCCTCTGTTCTGGAGCAAAGTGAGTCCAAGGAGTCTGTACTGCCTCTATTAGACCTTGCACCTCGCCAGTCATCAAGGTGCTCATGGGAACCTCTTTTATCACGTCCATATGGAAAGACTGGTGACTGGGACTGGTCACGTGACTGCTGCTCAAACAGCTTCCTGGTTTCAGAGAACTTTGCCCCGGCACCTCCGACCCTGTCAGCTGATGAGGAATGCTGGAGTTTTATCACTGATCCGTCAGCCTTGTTGATGAAGTTGGTGGGCTTGACCAGCTTTTGTGGTGAGGAATCATCACACCCCTTGGCCTTAGCTAGGGTATTTTCTGTGCCCATCTGCATGAACATGTCCTTAATGCGACTGACATGGCTGCCATATTGCCGGCCCCTTGGTCGTTTCACCTGTTCAAGGTCTTTGGGCTTGGAGTCCCCATCGATCCGAGGCTGGTCAAAGGCCTTCTTGAGTGCCTGAAACTCAGCCCGGTAGGCATTACGGTGGGGGGAGGCACTCCGGAGGCTGGTCCTCTCCCCCGAGGCCTCCGTCTTTAGCATGATGATGTCTTTGGATTCAGAGGGGCTGTCAGCATCGCCGTGGCCTCATTAGAATATAGGAGTGAGGAGTCTAGGTTGACCTATCGCAGCACTGCCTAATCTGATCCAGCTGATGTTATAGTTCCTTTAGGCGCATTCACACCTGCAGAAACAAAAAGACACGTTATAAAGACAGAAACATTAAATAACACTGCCTGATTATGTGAGCTTGAGAAATAACTATTTAAACGTGAACACAATCCAAATATGATACATTTTCAGCAAAATGGTGATTATAAGGCTTCCATCAATAATACTGTTCAGAAACATGGGGGCCAAATGATATTACAGATGATGCTGTGTGACATAAAAGCTTTTAGTACAAGAGAACTAGTTTTGAAGGCATGTTGGACTCCAAAAGCACTCTGATGATGTTTTCAGCATCGCTCCACTGTTTACCCTCTCAAATCAATACTTACTGTAGTCAACAGTGTAAAGATTTGAGCTTTTCATGTTGAAGGTGGCGCTATGCTGTAGGAAATATTGCCGTTTTGCTCTCCTTTTCGTCTTCTCTCTCCCACTGCCTCTGTTTTCTATAGGATGCTGTGACCCTTCTACACTATCACATCCCACTGCTCTCGAAACCATCACTGACATTATGGTTCTTCCACCTAAATGTCAGCCCTCAAACAAAGCATTGCATGGTAGTTACAGCCTTAACTGCACAGAGAAAACGCTGTTGAATGCACCAGAAATGTGATGAAAACAGAAAGCATTTCATCAACTGAAAGACTTTAAATGTGGAGATTAGGCCTTTGCCCACCATCTTAATGACAATGAGTTAAAGCAGGGTAGCAGGCTGCTATTGAGTTAAGTATTCCATACCTACAGCCATTAATGTTTAATCCTGTTTGGAAATGCATTCCACAAAAAGGAAATGAAATTTGACACAATAAAGCAGAGATAAAAAATATATATATATCATCTGGGACACAGAGAGAATCCATTAATCTAAGTTGTGCTGAATCCCACAGCCAGGATGGTATAGATGCATCAGCAGCAGCAGCAGCAGTGGCTGAAACCTACATGTCCTGGTTCAATATTCATTATTCACCACTCTGGACTCTGGCAGCTCCATCATAATCCTTGAAATCCTTGTGCAAAAATTTCACCCGTTTGAACTTGAGGGGCAGCCTGTGCTGCTTGGGAGGATATTGCACGGAGGCAAATAAAGTTAGAGGTGAAGGATGAAAGACGAAATTGAGGCTTTCACATTGTGTCAGCGGGATCAGACGAGCAGGCAGAGCCGCACATCAGCCACACCGCACACAACGTGACAGCTCAGGTTTCCCCCTTCTGACACTGTTAAACATGTATTTATCCACATTTCTTTACTCCTGGGCGGATTCGTGCACGGATACAGACATACAGCACTGACCTTTTCTCTATCTCATCAAAAAGAGCAAGTTAACTGTTGACCGCCAGCCACAGCGATGTTGCTCCAATGTTACAAAAACAAAAGAGTCACACTTACATTCATGGCTCCGGCTTCGTTTTGACGCGTGATGTGAATAAACTGTAATCCGGAGGGCAAACTCGTGCAAAATATTGATGGTCTGGTTGCAAAAGCTCTCGAAGTATAGCATGTCTAGCCCACGCTGGTGGATGGTCCGGGACGGAATCGCCGCTACAGAAACGCTCGGACACACTGGAGCCGCTTCAACGCCATTGCAGGCAGTGGATGATGCTGCCAGTCGCACTGTAGGGGTGTCGGTGCAGTTTGGCAGCTCGGCTCACTGGGAGCTGCACTGTGGCTGCATGTGCAGAACGGCAGCGTCCGACATACGTCCGCAGGAACAGTCTGCTAAACACACCTAGATGTATTGATCGCCGGCGATTTTGCAAATGCAACGCCTCATGTGACAGGTGCTGAAACCTGAACTGCGGCAATGGTTTGGTCCGATAATCTGCTGCGCGGAGGGGGTTCAGAGAGCTGCAGTCTGGCATAAATACCAGCACACAGCAACTGGAACTTCACTGGCTGCTTTTTGTTCATCGGTGGAGTTTGGGTGGGGTAGATGGGGTCAAGGACCACTCGGGCGATGTGATGGGTGTTCAAATCAGGGTTTCTCAAAATGTGGTGAGGGGGCCACCTGGGGGCCTAAATTGAGTTCAGAGCAGGGGTGGAGCCAGAAAGATAGATTTTTTTTTTTTTTTTTTTTGTCTCACTCATTAAAAGAAAATCCACAAGGAGAGATAAGGATAATTGATTGCAACATATACTCCTTCCTCCAACTTATCAGTCTATGTACAGGTGCATTAACTCAGTCCAGATTCACTGTAATTTAGCCAAATGTAATGAAATTAAAGCCTCAGAATATCAAAGTTGGCTACTGAACACACCAAACACTGTGCTAAGCACATATTTTAAAATGCTGTGGTTTCTAAAGTTTGCAGTCTCCTGCCTCAAATGAATCTGTGAGCATTAATATTTGAACAGTGTTACAGTACATTAAAGAAGATCAGAGTGTAAAAACTCTCGCTGGTTGGGTCACACAGGAGTCATCAGAAAGCAGCTAAAGCACGGGACTGGATTCATGTGGTAAAGCATTAGAAAGGAAGCTTTGTCAACATCTAGACAGAGTTATATCATTGATTGCCATGTGCTATAATGCACAGTGCTGTTGCCTAAATACATATTTTTGTAAGCACAAATTCTGAATTATATTTTGAATCAAAGTTTAATCATACTTCAAGTGTGATTTAGTAGATTAAAGCATATATATGCTGCATAAATTTGAGTTATGATTGGATTTTTATTTGTCACCTTCACAAATCCCATAAAATGCATCCCATTTATAAATCTGTGCAGTCATATAATCTGCCAAAATACGCGATTTACATTGTTATGCAACCATTTCAGTCCCGACTGAGCTCACTTAAAGCAGAGGCAGTTTGAATATTAATGCCTTTTTTACATATATTGCAGGTTTTTCCAATTCTACTTGTAACCCTTCCAGTTTTTTTTCTGTATCAGCATCTTGAATTCAGAGAGTAAAATATTATATAACAGTTTGTCTTTGCTATAAGGCAACAGCTGTAATAAACAGACCCACATGAGCTACAGCTCATCCTTTAGGTACATTTAGCCCTCGCTGCTGAGGAGACTGGGAATGTTGCATCTTGCCTCACTGCTCAAAGCAAAAAGATTTAGGACAATTACGGCGTAAACTGAAACTTATTGCGGACTATGCTGGAACAGAGTTGGACTGAAATCAATCTAAATCAGCATTAAATTGGACTCATTTGTCCTCTACCTTAGCCTCTTGCCAAGTGGGAAATGTTTTTCTAGTCTTCATTACTATGCACCTTACTGCATGCACTGACCTATAGTGATTGTTGTGATACAATCATACTGGGTCTAAACACCGACTATGTGAAGATGTTGCTAAGCAACCTAAAAATAATCTTAAGGGGATAAAAGGGAGGGAGAGAGAACAGCCTTGCACTGCAGAGCCGAGAGGATGGATGGCATTGTGTATATATCGCCGTGAATCCACTTTCAAATATGCCTTTAACAAACAAGAGCCATGCAGTGACCAACTGTCTGCATGTTAGCCAGAATTAGGACCTTTTCTGCAGGATCAAAGTGCTCTCTTAGCGGTGGCTGACATCAAGGGGCCATGAGGGGTGCATTTAGGGTCCCACAGGCCTTTAGCACTCGGAGCCAAAGGGCCAAAACATGACCATCTGTCTGCTAGGACTGTCTCTGCAGGGGGTCTGGACAGATTGGAGCAGACTTCTCATGCGCCTGTGCTCTCTTACAGCTGGGCTGAGGGGGTCGAGCCCTGGTGAGGTGATGGTTGTTTATGTACAGCATATGCATGTGAGTAAGAGGGTGTGTCCGTTTGCACAAGCTCTTATGCAGATTCAGTTCAGAATGTAGAGATCATGGTGATACATCAAAAAGCAATCAAAGGAGGCATCAATATAATGTAAATTTAAGAGAATTACACAGTGACAGTGGAGTGACACGTGCACGCTGTCCTAGATTACAAGGAGACAGGTGAACAGTCATGCAGCTGCCACTCTTTCCTTTAGATATGCATTACAGTTTCCGTTTATTCCCAAAACGTCCTACAGAAACATTTGCTAAAGGCGTGTCGCTTCTATTCTGACTCACATCGTGTTTTTGTACTTTCTTTTCACGAGACAACCATCTTTTTCCATCCAGATGTTCAGCCAATGAGGAGTCGTGCTGTTTCCAGAGGAGGAAGGAGGCGGAGGAGGGAATGCTGCAGGATGCTCATTACTATGGCTGTCAAACCCAGTGGCGCAGCTATGTCCTATAAAACATCCCTTTTCATGTAAGATTTACGAGGATGCTGTGCACCATGTCCGCTGCGGCTGTCGCGGTATGGTTTGGTACGGGTACGTATCGATTCAATTCGGAAATAATCCGGGAGTTTTCTACGCGTTTGCCTTTCGATGCGGCGCCCATGCTAGTTAGCTAGCTAGCTAGTTAGCCTGCTTCTGGTTAGCTGCTCGGTTCATTTTTTCCAGGAGGCTGAGGAGGAGACATGGAAAATGGCTAACAATAGACAGCTCTACCGTTACACGGGCGGAGTGCGGACATATTCAGTGTTAAAAGTCTTTTCACATCTCCAGCTAGGGTTGACGTTATACGTTGTCCTGCTAGTTTTGTTTGTCATTTATTCAGCCGTAATTACCTTTGGAGAATAGCCCGTGTCCCCTGGCGCAGGCCCGTGGTTCAGCGTAAAACAGCTGTTTTATGAATGCCTGCAGCAATTACATGTGGGGAATAGATAATATTAATACACAGCTCTATAATGTGTAATACAACAGTAATCGGTACAGTAACAGTAATCCTGCCTATATGAAGGTTGTAATGTTCTTTTTTTCCCTTTTCATTACAAAATTAGCCTCCTGTCACCTTTTAAAAAGCGAGGACTCCAGTCTTAGCAAGACTTAAAATATGTTTTTGCTTTTTTCCACAACTAATAATTTTAGTCTCAGATCATCTGTCTATTATCTTCTTGATTAATGACTTATTGGTTTGACTGCATGTCAGAAATGTAGTGAATCTGCATCTTTAAAGCAGAAGAAGAAGTGAACATTATGACCTTCATGAAGGCAGCGTTTATTGCACGGCTGTAGTATCAGACTGTTAATTCAGTAAAGTGTACTCAAAACTATGGCAACAACACTGAGTGTACGAAGGCAACTGGACTGGTCCTTGAACGCCACACTTGTTCCATTCATGCTTTTATTCACTGATCCAATAGTTTACATTGTGCATGCCCATGATGCCAAAGACGGCGCTTTACATGAGAGAAATGTCCGTGTGGAGCGATCCGTGGGCTTGAAGCAGAGAACGGTCCTGTACAGAGATGGTGAGTGGGTGTGTGCAGTGGTGCACTTCATGTGTTGACCCGCTGTCCCCTCCCCCCCGTCATAACACAGTGACACGCTCAACTGGTTCCCCATTAATACTGACATTATTGTTTTCAGTTCTGCTGTCCCACAGACTTGGCCCACTTACTTGTAGCGTCACAACAGTTTACTGAATTTAGATTTTGTCTAAACTTTGTCATTGCTAGAAGTAGAATTGATCCTAAATCATTAACTTTGCGACAAAGATCTATTTTTCCTCTTTAACACAATGCTGGTATTTTACTGCACTGATTCAACACTGTGACTGACAACAACTTTTAAACAAATCAGGAATTAACGTACCTTCACAGAGCGCTAGAAGAGTGAGCAGGCTGTCTTGTGTGCACTCTTGTCCTCAGCCATTGCCTTCTGCTCGTTGTGACACCGAACGCTTTCACTTCCAGGTCTGTGTTTAGAATAGTGAGGCTGAAAACCAAAGCTGCGGTCGAAACAGTAGCGATCCTTGTTGTCTGTGCTTCCCCTCTAAACACCACAGGAGCACATGCATTCCTCCTGACCCTTACGACGTGCACATACAAAGCTGATTCAACAGGATTAAAGCACATCCTTCCCTTGTCTCTGCCTCAGCTAGCTAGAGGCCTCAGTGAGTTTGAGCCATTAGAGGGACAGGGGTGGTTTAACTGAGGCATCACTCCTGCGACTTCAGCCAGTCCAAGGTCAGCCCAGAGAGGCATAAAATCTGGTTAGCCATTTCCACCCCCAAGGCCTGTTAGTGATCTACTATGTGCGTGTGAGTTTATTACGATTATGTGCAATGTGTACAGAATATTTGTATGCCGGTGCATATGTGAGCCCAGTTATCAGGAAAGTGCAGCTTGCTGTGGGTTTTAGCATCCACTTGTCTGTCTTTACATTTGTGCCGTAGCAGGAGCTGACAGGTTAGTCTTCAGCGGACAGTTTAGCATTAACCTTCAATTGGTGATGTATTATGTACAGTAGGTGCGCTGCAGTCCATCATCTCGAGAAGGCCTGGCAGAAAGTCAGCCTGCCACAAATAAGCAGATCTGATACTATTAGCAGAGCTTCAGTGCGGCTTAGTCAGTGATCTTTACTTACAGAGAAGGTGAAACACAGTCCAGTAGGAACCTGTTAGACTGGCTAACATAATGCTGCCAGGTCTGTGCGTTAGGCCTTAATGTTTGTTGGTGAATCAGAGCTTTAATGTGGAGAGGCTAAAACACATTTCAAATCCCATAGGTCATTTCCTATTCCTCACACTGCCATTGTCTCGTGTTTGGACGTGTCGCAGATATTTTTACGCCGCGTCCAGTCGGCCGCTTAGAAGAGCAGAATAGCCAAAGGTTGACCTTGACCGGGAGTGTGTGACTTTGGTCCTCTGTGTGGCAAAGAATTGATGTGGCCCAACGGGTTGGCTAATAGAATTTCGAGCGTGTGCATTCAGAGTGGGATTTGCACATCGACTCAAGTCATCAGCGAGAGCGCCCCTGGTGTGCCGAGACTGAATGAGGTTTTATTCTTGGTCTCTGAATAATCTAGATCCTAATGTCACGGGTGCAGTAGTAGCAGCAAGCGGAGCTATCTCGTGGATTAGTCGTGCTCAGGTGGTTCCCTCAATCTGTCCTCAGAAATAGATGCGATGGATATAACCTCGGGTTTCTATAAGTAGCACCACATTTAGTAGCTGCTAAATGCTATTGATTGTATCTAGCTGTGACCGAGCCCTTGGGGGACTCAGGACATATGGCCCGTTCAGCGTCTCTGTTGTGGCCACAGATGTAGCCCAGTTTAACATACATATGGGACCGTTTTATAACTTAACACCGCCAGCAGCTCATCAGTGTGCTCAGATTGCAGTTAGGCAATTTGGCCTTGTAGATGTGGACTTCCTTAATAATCTGCAGCTTACTGTGTCACTTAATCTTCAATAACCCCTTTGTGCACGCTGGTAATAGATAACGCTTAACAACCAAATATCACGTACTGACTTCCTCTTTCATGCGCACGGATTAAAATGTAAGTCCTGCTCTATTACTCTCTTCAGCTGAGACAGTCCTTGGAAATCAGCTTCTGTTCAAGAAGAGGGCTTAAAGTA
Organism: Chaetodon trifascialis; assembly: GCF_039877785.1. Taxonomy (NCBI): domain Eukaryota; kingdom Metazoa; phylum Chordata; class Actinopteri; order Chaetodontiformes; family Chaetodontidae; genus Chaetodon; species Chaetodon trifascialis. Next base: position 14,134,415 of record NC_092072.1, on the reverse strand, counting down.
GGGACGTAGAGACCCGCTTCATGTCATGATGGTTTGATGCTCAGGAGGAGATGGTGCAGGAGATAAACGGCGGTGAAAGTTGCTGACATGTTGCTTGCAGGAAGGACCACGGCTCTCCCGCGCCTTCTTGTAGCTGCTCAATGTGTCTGCGGGCGAGAACAGTTCGTACTCTCTTTCTCTGTTCTCTTGCACTCCATAGCACAGATCTCCAGTTTTCCCTCCCTCCTTTGCTCTTTCTCCTCCTCCTCCTCCTCCTCCTCCTCCTCTTCCTCCTTGTAGTCTCCCATGGTGATTAAAAATTGAGTGCCCACCCACTGAGGGAGAGAAGGGGGGGAAAAGAAAAGTGAGAGGAGAAAAGCGCTGCGCAAAAATGCTGAGAGTTTTAAAGAAGACAAGTGGGCAAGAGAAGGGGGAATAGTGAAAGAGAAAGATGCACAGAGAGGGTGGGCTAATCACCTCCAGTCTTACATTGTGTAAACTTCTGCTAAGGGGCTGCCATTTTCCTCGAGATGCCCTTCACAAACAAAGACTAAATGCTCATGTTTGTAATGGAGTGGGGCTAGACACAGAGCATAATGGAGACGGAGTGGGAGGAGGACATGAAAACAACCCTGTACAGTCTGAATGATTCTCATTACTGCTGCTTCTGCTCACAGTACCTCAGCTCCTTGCCCCTGAAATCCATTGTTGCGGTTTAGCAGCTTGATCTTCCTGTATATATATATATATGTAATCAGAATTTTTCTGGCAGCTCATAATTTTACCTTCACGCTTGGATGTTTCTGCACCGCATCCTTGTGTGAAGTGAGTGCATTTACCTCCACGAGAATACACAGGGGCCAGGAAAGAGTAGTAGACACATCTATCATCGTGGGCAGTATTGATTCTCAAAGTGTGAAGTAGGTTAGCAGGTACGAGTAACCCATACGGTTGCTTTATCTGTTTTCGCCTCTATTAACGCCCTTAACGCAGGTCATGAACGATGAACGAAACAAAAAACTGGGCTCATTTCCTTTTTGTTTGAAATCTTTGTTTCAGTGGTCACCATCTTGTCGAGATCGCACGCAGACCGTAACGTCTACCCATCTGCGGGAGTGCTTTTCGTCCACGTTCTGGAGAGAGAGTACTTCAAAGGAGAGTTTCCTCCATACCCCAAATCAGGTAGAACATCATCAGACATTGTCAGCACTTTGGTGTTGTGATTAATTGTGTTGAAATACTCGATTTTCTAAATCTGTAAAACATTTGTACAGGAAGTCTTTGGCACAGTCATTGTATAAATGGATCACTGCATTGTCCATTTATTATATTACTACAGTAGAAAATGCTTAGCTGCTGTTGGAAAAACATCCACAATTCAGCTAATGGGTCTAAATGCACATTACTGAATTGATTCTGACCCTTAACAGACCATGGGGTCACCCCTCATTAAACAGCTCTACCCTCAGGTGATGCCAGCAATGACCCGATCACTTTCAATACCAACCTGATGGGCTACCCCGACAGGCCTGGCTGGCTGCGCTACATCCAGAGGACTCCGCACAGCGATGGGGTGCTCTACGGGTCCCCCACCGCAGATCACGTCGGCAAGGCCACCGTCATAGAGGTGGGTGGTTTCAAAGTGAAGAGAAGGAAGATGAAGGCATTTGTGCTCCTGTTTAATGCGCCAGGGAAGGAAAAGGAACTCCGCTTTTGTGCTAAAAGTGTTGAATAAATGAAAGCATTAAATGAAAAGAATCAGACATTTTGCGTCCCTTAAAGGGAAGACAGTATCAGACACTCTTTGCCAAGGCACACTTAATCGAGTAGTAACACTTTTGAATTGATTTTACTGAGCACAGCTGACTTGTCAGCATTTAGCGGTAGCATAGTGCAATGTTACGCTCTGAGTCTTCAGACTTAAACTCCATTATGTTATTTTATGCTTTCTTTGTCTCCCATAAGCTACTGTAGAAATTCTTTTCCCAAAAGGCTTAACGTTCCCAGCGGCGCACATGTGCCTGTATACTGCGTCTCAGTTGGGTACAGAGCCTGAGTAGTGTATGTAGCTCAGCCTTGTCCAGAGGGCTGCTGCCATATAAGCTGCACTGATCTGGGCTTAAACTTTCACCCCTGTGTGTTGCAGATTACTGCCTATAACAGACGCACTTTTGAGACGGCGCGGCACAACTTGGTCATAAACATCATGGCCACAGAAGGTAAGGGGGTGCCAGCATGAGAGCTTAGAGCAGAGATCAGACTGTGCGACTTCCCTGATTAAATCCCGAGGGCGCATTCAGTACTCGAAGAGGAAACGTTGCTTTTGATTACGACGAGGACTGATCAATCATTTCTAAAGAGCAACACGTTTATCTGACCATGTGTTCATAAAGTGTATACACTTACAGACTGAACTCTAGCAAACTGTATGTGCTGATGACCTGCAGTTTTTAGGTAAACTGAAAGATGTGTCTCATTTGTTAACATTGTCTTCAATGAAGTATCACAGGTTAGTCCTCATAAATCAGTATGATACACTGTGGCTGCTGTAAACACACATGTATTATTACAAAATGTTACAATTAGAAATGATTAGCTCTAAGAAGCAGCCGTTCCTTCTCATCTTTGTAGCTACACCTCACATCTGTGCATTTGTATGTTGGAGCCGCGGCTTGTCGACCAGTCACGGTACATGCAGTACAATATGAACCAAGCCGGTTGAACGCTCAGCAGATGTTCGTGGCGCTAACATGACATCACTCTCCCTATGCTGTGATGTCATCTGCCATCTGGCCCCAGAAGCAGGCCTTGTCATAACAGAGCGGAGCAGACACACCAGCGTCTGCTGGACAGACTGGTGAATTCAGTGTCATCTATGCAGCAGCATTCAAATATTAATGATGTATTACTCAGCAGAGCACCACTGTAGCTGCCCTCCCGTCTTCTTGCTCCCTTGTTTTCTTTCTTTTCTCATTTTCCTCAAACTCTCTCTTGTCCGTCCCCGTGCACAGAGTTCCCTCTGCCCTACCAGGCCGAGTTTTACATCAAAAACATGAACGTGGAGGAGATGCTGGCCAGCGAGGTGCTGGGGGACTTCCTTGGAGCGGTGAAGAACGTATGGCAGCCTGAGCGCCTCAACGCCATCAACATCACCTCGGCGCTGGATCGCGGTGGCCGTGTGCCCCTGCCCATCAACAACCTCAAGGAAGGGTGAGGGAAAGATGATCCTGTTCCAGCTAAATCAGGGGTTTCTTTTCTTAGCATTTTATAGCTCTTTGCATTGATTTTGTATTGTATAAACCAAACAAAGTGAAGAAAAAGTGTTAAGATTTAGGTCTAATTCCCGTGGATAAAGCAATAAGCATGTGCTGTAATGGCCTTAAAGAGTCTCTCCATGAGTGACCTCTTCACCTCTCTCAATCAAACAAATTGCTTATATTTTCAGCCCACTCACATCAGGCTGACATTTGATTTAATTGGGGCCTCTGGGATCCACAGCTCGCTGTGAATTAGATGAGTACACTTGGCCGTCAGCGCTGACAGACACTGTCAGTTGGTCTATTTCAGAGGGGAATAGCCCACATGAACTGCCATAAGTTGCGCATCAAAGATTCATGCTGACGTTTTGGAAGATGAAAGCAACGAGGAGAAAACTCAGTGGAGGAGAAATGCTTTGACTTTAACAAGCCTCAGCATAAACATGTAGAATGAGGATCCACCTTCGCCTTCTCTTCTCTTCTCTTCTCTTCTCTTCTCTTCTCTTCTCTTCTCTTCTCTTCTCTCCTGCTTTGTATTTCACCGTCTCGTCCTCTCTAGGGTGTACGTGATGGTTGGTGCTGATGTTCCCTTCTCGTCGTGCCTGCGGGAGGTGGAAAGCCCACATAACCAGCTGCGCTGCAGTCAGGAGATGGAACCCGTCATCAGCTGCGACAAGAAGTTCCGAGCTCAGTTTCACATCGACTGGTGTAAGATTTCTCTGGTGAGGATTGTCTCGTGTCTTGACACTGATGCACCTTTTTCATGAATCTTGGACAAATGCTGAATTATTTATTACTTATTTCTGTAGGTCGACATTAATAAAGTGGTGCCGGTGTACATTACCCGTCCTGACCCAGGCACTGGGATCCTGCCTGAATATGGGGAATACAACCCCCCCTCCGAGTCTCTGAAGGCTAGGGAATACTTTTCAGACTTCCTCATCACACTGGCTGTTCCCTCCGCTGTGGCACTAGTCCTCTTCTTCATCCTTGGCTACACTATGTGTTGCAGACGGGAAGGGGTGTAAGTGTGCTTGGTCTTATACTTGTATGCAAATATTGCACCGAACACCCCGACAAACATTTGAGGAAAGCGCAGAAACTGTTACTTAAGTGTATGAGAACCAAATGGGAGACAAATAGTGCAGGATATTTGGAAAAGAGCAATAATCTGGACTGGAACTGCAGCTTGTCATCGCCATCCAGTCGTACGGTCCATTCCAAGTTCCCATGACTATCTGTCACAGCTTTTTGTTACATTCATCACGTACATCTTTCTGTTTTGAAGCGTAGATGTGACACGGAAGGCCATCCATCATCCTCCATCATTTACAGGCTGGGAGAGACGTGCCCCCTCATTCACTCAATGTTCCGCCTCCCATCACCATTCCCACTCTGTCTATACCCAGCAATCCATTCACTTGTGTGTAGATGTCTGTACAAATATTAATATTAGTATTTAATTCATCCATTTTGTTTTGTTTCTAGGGAAAAAAGAAACATGCAAACACCAGAGTAAGTGTTTTACCTCTCCTGTGTTTTTCTTTATTTTGGGTCTGTTCCTGTCCCCTCCCCCTCTCTCTTTGCTTTGCAGTTCTGTCATCAATGTTGTCATTGACGGCTTTCTCATTGCCATTCATATGCTCATCTGTGTGTTGACATCCATTCATCCAATGGGCTGCTCAAAAATTCAATGACCAGATGTGGGTAATTCATGCTGTAGCGGTAACAAGTTGCTTTAAATGTACATAAATCTTGAAGACTCAGAACATATCCTGCACCATGAGTCAGATGAAGTCACAGAGATAGGTGAGGGTGGATGTTTCCTCTGTGTATGCATGAACTGAGCGCAGAGCTCTCCATAACAGACACAAGCCGATTGTACACTCAACTACATTTTGTTTCAGAAAGTAAAGCACTGACAAATTCACACCGCTAACCGCGACAGCAGACCAGCTCATACATATTACTGTCACTGGCTCTCCTCTCCAGCATCCAGCTCGTTCACCACAGCTCCATTCAGAAGTCCAGCAAGGAGCTGCGGAGCATGTCTAAGAACCGGGAGATCTCGTGGCCCCTCTCCACCCTGCCCGTCTTCAACCCAGTCAGCGGCGAGGTGGTGCCGCCCATCCACCCCGACAACTACGAGACCACCAGCATGCCGCTCATGCAGACACAGACGTGAGTGGAAAGATGGTTTTGGTGGAGGGGAAACACGCGGTGACGCAGCACGTCGCGAATGAAGGAACAATCAGCCGTGCGCACGTGAAAAGCGCTCACGCTCATTAGCAGGCACGCAGATGTATGGCTTACAGGCGCCACTATGGGGAAATATAAGTCGAAACAACACTATTATCGTTTAATCTTGTTTGCGGTGCTCCTAACGTGCCGTGTTTACAGCGAAAGCTGCAGCAAGCGAGTCAGGCCTTTGGAAAATACGACTACAGCTTAAGAGGTTCAAGCTGTCCCATGATTTTTCCTAATGGGCTTGAAACTCAGAAAAATTTGCTTATATAAGTACATGCTTTCACATGATACTAAAGGCTCTTGTATGTGAATGTCTGTTTACCATAATCATTGTTTATAATTCCAGGAATCTGCAAAACCAGATTACGATACCGCAGCAACGGCCCTCAGGTTAGTATTTCCATCAGCCTTTGTAGCAGTCTGGCTCACTTTATCTAAATGTCTAATAATATGATTATTTCATGTAATTAAATAACAAATAAGGATGCTTGCACATGCTTCAGTCACATGAGTGGATGTCAGAAAATCACGTAAGCCCTGACTTGTCATTATGGTGGGTGTTCGTTCTTCTCTCTGCATTAGAGTCATAGTTATTTTGCTTTGATGATCTTCTCCTGCATCACTCTACACATACAAGCATCAGGAGTCTGGAATTATTCAGTTGGATAGAGATCATTGAGAGCAAATCATTTTCAGGCTCTGTAGGAAACCAGGCATGAGAGCTTTGCTGTCTGTCTTGTTGCGTCTCAACACCTGCAATTGCGGTATTGGTGCGTGAGCGCCCTCCTGTGTGCATGTTGAGCTGCACTAACCCGCTGCTCTCTCTGTTCACTGCTAACAAAGGAGATAATTATGTCATGTCAACATTTCGACGGCTGGAGGTAGGTGCTGCAGTCCGTGTATGAGTTAATGTAGAGATGCTGAAGTTATTTCAGCTCAGCTCTTCTGCTAAACAGCACTACAAGCATGTCAAAACTTCAATTTAAACGCGTAAAACTTTTTCCTATTTATTCCAGGTAAATGGTATTCCTGAGGAGAGGAAGGTGGCCGAAGCACTGAATTTGTGACCAGAGACACCAGTGTTGGAGCTCACTTTGATTCCATAACTATATTTTGTTTTTTTCTAACATTTGTGCCAATCCGCATGCCTCAGAAGTGTCTATACAAAGATTTATCGTCCATATGCACTTTTTACCTGAAAGAGTGAGAGTGTAAAAGAACAAAAGAGCTTAGCTGATTGTAAAAGTAGATTTGAATATTTTGAGATATTTGTGTAAAGGTTCAAACTATGTATGTATTTCTTCTTGCTTTTCACAGTGGACCTCATAGAGGAAAAGGGAGTACATGTAAATCCTTTAGTTGTCATGTGTAATTAATTATATGTAATGTGTCACATGATAACAATAAAGTCTTTCAGAGTAATTTGCATTTTCTGGAAGTAACTCCGGTAGACTCGAGTAATGCCTGAATGGTACGAAAAGTATGTTTTGGTCCAGAAAAAGAAGCCAAACCAGCACATTTTATGAAGGTATTATTAACAATGTACAACAGAATAAAGGCATTTATAAATAATATGGATACATTTCACATTTTTAAGACATCACAAAAAATTTACAAGTAAGATATTTCAAAGAGGCCCTGCACAGGGGTATCAATAGTTGTTGCTTTTACACGACCAAAAAGATCTATTAAGGCCTGAAACGATTACCAAATTTATAGCTGCTGATCAGCAATAGATGAGAAAACGGATCAGTAAACCTCACACATTAATGAAAATTGTAACATGGAAATTCTCATCTATATGATGAGGTGGTGACCGCTTAAAGAAATTACAAATTGACTTGGCTCTCATTCATTTGAAAACTGCACACCATCAGATAAACGACCGGAGAAGCCTTGTAAAATTGTTCCACGGTAAAGAAAAGTGAATTTTTTGTGGACCCAAGTTTTTCTTTTGAAAGATACATAAATGTGTAGAAAACAAATGACATTGCACAATTTCACAACCTCATTGCAGATGAAATATGCAGCTCAAAATTCATATGTAACACAGGTTGCAATATCATAGTTTTGTTTCTGAAATGACCTCGACAACACATCTGAGCCACCCAGTAAAAATGTGCTAAAGTAAACAAAGTATCTGCGCTGGCACCTTGTTAAACCCATGTTGAACGTTATATTTCACGGCGAAGACGAAACAAAAATGCACATCTTACGATAAAAGTGCTAATCTCTCTTGAATGTCTTGAGGACATTCAGGCAAAGAGACATCAACCGTTTGTCAAATGACGAAATACACAAGGTTTTCCTTGAAGCAACAGTAATATGTCTTCTCAGGTCAGTCAGTGCATTCACTGGGAGCGTTTAAATGTCGATGTGGCTCTGATGCAAAGTGCCAGAGGGAAGATTGTGATCCCGGGCTACATCGCAGAAGATGTATGTATTTAAGCCACTGAGAAAAGCAGTATGTTCAAAGGCATTCAGTCTTAAGAAATCACTTATTCACCCACTCACTGTGGCAGCAAAGGGAGGATGTGTATAGCTGTTTAGCTGTTATTCCTATTGTACAATAATAACACAGTTTGTGCGAGCCAGTGCATTTTCCACCAGAACTGTGAGGCATGTTTTTAACGGCAGCGGAAGGATAAATGACTAAAAACACTGCTGAAGTGTCGCTGTATAAAATAAAGTCTCGCAGTCTATCATACAAATATACACGGACAATGTATGGAGTGAGCTCACGGGACAGACAGACAGACGTCGGACTGCGAAGACTCGACCTCTGCAATGCGTCTGAGGCAGGTAATCGTCTATTAGATGCTGAGATGGGTACAAAACTACCTATGTCATACTTCCTTCACAAACAGCAGTCATGATCGCCACATACAAAATAAAAGCCCCCCCCCCCCCAAAAAGGACAGTATAAAATATAAGCTTAATTTAAATCATTAAATACTGTACATATCACATAGAATTTCAGAGCTACAGCAGGTGACCACAGTACCTTTCAGCACAAGGCAAACATTTCTAAAATTACTCACAAAAACATATGAAAAAATGAAAAAATATGTTGAGGGATGATCCAACATTTTAACAATTGCACTCCCAAATTTTTACTTGAATCTTGAGTTTTTCTTTTCGTTCGTTTTATTATTTTTGGATCACCCAAGCCGGTTGTTGGTCCATGTTTTGCATATTTAGATATCTAACACTGTTTGAAAGTCACCAGAAATACTGTACAAAGTAATGTTGATAATAAAATGCAGCACAATTGAACATTGTTGTAGATATCTGAATATGTAGGTTATGGATCCACCTGAGTGAAAACACCTTCGACTGCTATTGCCACGTGGACGGAGTGTGAGCCTAGTGATCGCTTCCGGAGTGAAGTAGTGACAGGAAGTACTGTATGTGACAGAATAGACTTATTAGTGTGTCTGGCTAAATAGAAGCAACTCTGCAAAAAATTCACACAGCAAGCATGACGCCTTGAAATGAGAGGACTTCCTTTTGTTGAGAATAAGATTCCGCCTCGTCAATTTTCTTCTCTGCTCTTCCGTTGAATCCAGAGAGTGTAAACCTCGTGAGCGTTTTGTTCTTTTTCTTCCTCTTGCAATTTGCACTTTGCCCTGAAAGGAGCAACCCCCCCGCCCCCTCTCTTGGGGCACTTTTCTTTTCTTCAGTGTGCGACTTTCACAGCAGTAAAAAAAGTACAGACTCTGCTCAAACATGGCCCGCAGAGAGACACTGTCCTCCCGGGCGTCCCACAGCGGAGGTTGTCTCCCTAAAACGCCGGGCCTGCTCCTGGATTGGATCCGTTCCCTCACTTCAAACTCAGCAGGGGCTTGGCCAGTCTGTTGTGGCCCCTTCCGAGATCAGAGGTGTCCATCAGGCACCGGGTGTGGGCTGGCTGCCCCTGGCTAGCAGCAATACAAAAAGACTGAAGAGCCCCACGGCCCCCAGTCTCTTCAGCAGGGCCACGCTGTCTTTGGGGATGACCACCTGGGCCAGGTCATTGGTGATGAGGGAAATCTCATGAGCCACGCACACAAAGATGAAGGTGCTGACCATGATGTTAAGTGAAGGGTTTCCTGGGATCAGGACCAAAATTCCCTTGGTGTCTGCCGCCAGCCAGATGTGATACTGGCATATGAACAGCTGGGGGAGTCAAACAAAGCACATTCAGAGGCATGTAATGTAATGTGTGCCATTTTCCGGGAAGCTACTGAACATCACATACAGAGCTGGCACAGATGATCAGCTGCTTTTTGACCTGTATTTGTCATCATATTCTTATTCCTGGTATTCTACTGGTTGCCTCACCTCAGCTATTAGATAAGAAAACCTTATTGTCCATTAAATGACAGTAAGGCTGGGGAGGTTATATTTTTATTCTTATGATTACTCATTTCTCTTGATTTATGGTACCCTTTGCGAAACACTTTGTAATGTAGGGTTAGTGTTAAGGTCTGCTACATAAATTATATTCTTTATACTCCATTATTGCAACTCTACTGCCAAGTCCGTCTTACCTCCAACGAGATCTTTCCGAACCATGCAAAGAATGAGCTATATATAGAGCGGGCGTAGCCAGGAATGTTCCTGATGAGAATGAAGGCCAAAATCTGTGGGCAAAGAGAGAGCGAAGACATTTCAAAGAGGCAAAGCATGAAGACACAATGAGAGTATTGTGAGGTTTTTATTATGTGAAGTTGCAGGCTGAAGTGAAAGAGTCAAAACTACTCAAGCTTTAGTGCTAAAAAGTAAGTCAAATAGGGCTGCAGAATGGGCAATCCTGGCTTGTTTACAAGGGAAAAGCTTAACTATGCTGTAATGAACTTATCTATAGGACTACTTCAAACAGTTTCCCGGTGGGGACTGGCCCTACGTGATACCGGCACTATCTTTAGCCATGAAAGAAGGAAACTCCCTTGCTGCAACACTCTGCTTATTATCCTGCCTAGTTACTATCATGTAACTAAGATAATGACATCTCAAGGAAAAGCCAAAGGAACTGCAGCTGGGACACCATCCTACTATTAGAACTATAAAATCATCTTCATACTCATACACACACACACACACACACACACACACAGGATCAACAGTTATCCCAGGCTGACTCCTGAGATGACATGTTTGCTGTAAAATCACATGACCATGAAAGGAAATGAAGGAAAATTTAAAAACGTACCTGGACCACAGAGATGTAAGGATGCATCTCGTTGCACTCTGTTTTGGTTTTGCAGCTGCTGGCCCATACTGAGTAAGTCTAGAACGGCGGGCGAGGGGGAGGGTCAAGTTAGGTAACAGGTTTTAATCTTCAGCTGCAACAATGACAAGGAGGTGGCTGACTTGGTTTGATTAGACCTTGACCAAAGCAGCGACTGTGACTCTCAACTGCTTTGTGGAGTCAGCCAAGAATAGAGAGCTGCCTCAGTGGAACACAATCTACATTTACCACCTGGGCATTATCAGACCTTTCTCAATACTAACAAGAACTTTGTCCTGATGTGCGCAAGAGCATTAGGAGCAGAAGCTTCCCAAGGCAGGTATCAGGCATGTAAGTACCCCCACCCCCCATGTCAGAGAAGCCCAAGTGTGAAGACTCTTACTATGAAGGAGACAAAAGAGAGGAAGAGGAGCAGGCTGGAAATCTTGGCAGAGAAGAGAGCCTCTCCTTTGCCCTCCGACAGCACCTGCCGCTTCTGAAGCACCAGATAGATGAAGGCAAACAACATGCCGTGTATCACCGCCTGCAAGACAACATTACCACATTAAAACCACTTTACAAAGTTTGGAAAATGTGGCCCCATTTCAGAAACCTTCTGATCTGCATTGTTATTACGTTTCAAAGAGGGTATTAATGCAAAGACTGACTAAAGTGAAGTGGGCTGCAACTGGAGCAAAACTTACGAATCGGTCCAGCTTCCATCTGAACCACCACTCGTGGATGCTTCCGTTCAGCTCAAAGAGCTTGGAGATGGGCCACACAGAGAAGGTACTCTCAAAGAAGCCCTGGAATCACAGCGCCAAAACATGAATATTACATAAGCAGGGCTTTAAACAAGGACCAAACTATGGATGAGCGAAAACTACGACAGCAGTGAGGTGAGCAGTAATTAAATCCACTGCACAATTTAATTTTCACTTAAATGTTTTGCACAACCAAAACTTAAAGTGAGGTTACAGCTGTGACTGCTGGGATTAAAATGTTTTCAATCCACCCACCTGTGAATAGGCAAAGAAGCAGATAAACAACAGGAGGCCCAGCAACTTTGCCAAGACCCCAAGGTGCCACATGCCACTACCTGTTCAGAGAAGAAGACAGCCATTAGCAAAAATGTTTTTCTGCCGCCCTGTGTCAGAATAATTGTTTCTATTCAATCCGAGTCTGTACCCACAGGTATTTTCCAAAGGTATGACGCAAGTGAGTGAAACAAACAAAAACTTACTGTTGGCCCTCTTCTGAAGGATCTGAGGCCACATGGCCAAAGTGCCGTATATGATGACGAACCAGAAGGTGACCAGAGGGACAAAGTAATAGAACTGGTAGGGTCTGTCCATGACCACACACAGCACCAAGACCAGGAAGTTCAGACGGAAAAGCACCTGCAGTGGAATGAATATGAAAACACAGAAACATGCACACATCCATCAATCATTTCCTCACAATGATAATAACACATTAAAGGCTTATTTCTCTGAAACTATGAGCACAGATTTGATCAAATTGGTGTTGAACAGTTGCCTGCTGCAGGCCTCCATGTTTTCCCGAGCAGATGTACAGGGATGCATTTAGACCAGAATTCGGGAATGCCAACTATCGACTTGAACTGCAGCCTAAAACAACCTGAATATTCAGCAGTCTCTCTGGACTGCAGCTACCAAGATCTCTGAAACTCCTCATTCTACAGACAAACGTCTAAAATTTCAGATCTGTCTTCAAAGTGCAACATATGAAATTATCCAGCTTAAAAACCTCTTAAAATCACTTGCTTTAAGCCCCAAACTAAAAGCCACATTCGTAGTACATACGTAGTCAGAGCTTAGTATCTGAGAGTTTGCACTTGCACCACATTTCAAATTGAAGCTCAAGAGATAAGGACTTCTGCCGTTTAATCAGCATTACTGGATAAACACTGGATATCTTGGATTGTTGGCAACACTGAATGAGTTCTCAGAGTAGACGTGGCACCATCGAAACCCTTAAACAATCAGACAGTAAGCGAAAAGCAACATACATTCACTCAAACTAATGAGACCTGTGAAACGGAACACATTAATCGAGATTCGTCTTAACAGTAATGTAATGTTTTGGAGTTGAAAAAGCTTCATTTGGGGGCTTTTACAAGCAAATATGGATAAGCAACAGAGGCTGGTAGTGCGCTGACAAAAGTTTGCACACAAGTAAAGTTTATCTTTATGGATTATACTAATGCCTGATTGACAAGAACACTGTTGACACATGACGCCTTTCATCTTGCGTTTCCAGAGTAATGCATTTCTGCTGACATGTAAGACATTCTTAATGAGTTGTATTTCATAAAGGGAGCTTCTGTTTAATTCAAATACTGTGTGTATTCTTTACCCTGTTTAACCCCACCATAGAACCACAAGGTGACTGCTGAAGTATGATAAGCTTGCTAGGTATTCATTGACTGTGGTTAGCTCGGCTTGATTAGTGGTTTACAGCTTAATAATGTGTGTTTGTGCTGATTGCAGACGGCGACTGATCAGGCTGATTATCAGCTAACTGTAGTGAGTTTCTGACGACATTATGCAGTAAATGGTTGTCCTTTGTGTACACGTATTTAAACTACTTTGGCAAAGGAGAATTGTTCAACACCGATTTTAACATATGTTCTCATGCTTTTGAGAGAAATAAACCTTTTGTGTGCACAGAAAAAGTTGTGGATCTTTGACTTCCACTGAAAAATGAGTCATTAGTCATAATAGTAATTGCTGTCACAAGAAAAAAAGAGTTACTGCAAGACTCAGATTAACATACAACTGACTGTCCTCTCACCTGACACACTCTATACAGGCCAAAGTCTCCTTTGAGCCAGAAAAAGGAAAAGTGTCCATAGCCAGTCTGAAAAAGGTATGCTGCCACCAGCACCCGCACATGCATGTACACTGGAATGAACTGGAAGACAGAAAAAAAATGCATGTATGCCTTTAAATCAAACATTAGCGTACATATTGGTGTACACTGTCTCAAAGCAGGTTACACCCAAATGGACGTGTAGACGAGATGTTTGGGACTCACAGCGCTGGCTCCAGATATGTGATAGATGAGGATGACCAACTGCATCCAGCCTTTCCACTCATCTGTTTGCTCTCGGTTGAGTAATTTGGTCTATTTGAAAGAAGGAAAACAGAACATGCAGAATTGTATATATATATATATATATATATATATATCTATATCAAATATCAAACTACATTCACACATAAAGACACACATTTCACTGAACTGCACCATCTCACCTCCTTGCTGCTCTCGCTGTAGAAAACTCCCAGGATAAATATATAGATGAGAGGGATGAAGAATGTGGAGTGTGTGTAGAACTTCTGCTCTTTCATGAACACGTCTGCCCTGTCACAAAGGTAGAAATAGCCCATGATGACACCCATCCTGCAGAGGGCCTGGAAGGGTGCCTTTGGACCCAGGGGGACAGCTGCAGTTGCAGGCTTCTTCTCCTCCAGGCTCTCCACATCTGGGGGCACAGGTCGGCGGGGGCGGTTGTTGCCGAGGACATGGAGGACCAGGAAGACCAGGGCAGAGCCCAGGAAGAAACACGCTGAGAGTTTCTGGAGGAGGTTTGGGGGCGGTAACGTCTGGCAGCAGGAGCCGTCGATGGGCCTCAGCAGCTTGTTGCACACAGAGTTCATGAGGACCATGGCGCCCTGACAGGAGCATTACACAGAGCGGCGAACAAGATGAGAGTAACATGATGGGACTGTGCTGCCACAACAGCTGAACCTACAGTTACTAGACCAATCTAATTGGCAACAAATAATCTTTAATTATTCGTCATCCTGCCTACCACATTCCTGGTGCTCTCAGGCAGATGCAAGCCGTCATCTGATTGGGTGATAGTTTCCATTGCAGCCTGGCGGGACGCGGCCAGCAGCTTGACCCGGGACCTGCCGTTACGCTTGCTGCTGTTGAGCACGTCCACCGCTGCTTCGTTGTACAACTCAAGCTGCTGGTTGGTGATCATTTTCCTGTTGTCACTCAGCACGTCTTCATTTACCGGGTCTAGAGGACAGAGGTGTGATGGTGTTTTGAGCAACGTGAACAGGAAGAGATGTGTTTTATAGGCTGCATGCATGAAAATGAAGACTTCTGTGAATGTGTGAACCATTCAGTCATTCTAATGGTAATCCCATATGATATGAATAAAGCAATCATGTGATACCCATCTGAGATGATCTTACCTTGCAGGACCCAGTAGACCTCTCCATGGTCAGCCAGCCTCTCCAGGTACACAGCAATGGCTGTCAGGTTGACTTTGTACTGCTGCAGGGTCTCGCTGCTGCCACTGTGCAACTTGATGGACCACTGTAGTAAATGGATTAATGGAGATTAAGATTGACATAACTCAGCCACCACCTCACTTACATCTATCATGACATGTGCAAGCATTGCCAAGCACTCATTTATACAGCTTACTGTGGCAGCTCCAAGGATGACAACATCTGGCTTTGCTGAAGCTTCCTGCAACACACAAGACAAGGTGCAATTAAAAAAGACAAGTTTAAGAAACTTCCTCAATTAACACTCCCAAGCTGTTAATAACAGAGCTTAGCATCTGTACTCACATGTGTCCATGATATCAAGCGTTCCTTCATCGAATTATTTGCCTCTGGATACCACAGGAAGTCCTACACATAAAGAGGACATAGATGTTTTTAACTTCTATCAGACAATGTTTTCACACATTAAGAAAACGACATAAAAACATATCCAGAAATAGCTTACCACGTTAACAGAGGAGCTCTCATCTTTAAAGGAAATGTCCTCGTGCTTCAGACATTACATGGGGACAGACAGAAAGAAAGCCTGTTAGGCAGATAGTACTCCTCTTTTTCCCTGATTGAGATCAGACCAAAAATAGTTACGACTGCTGCACAACTGCCACACATTCCAGTGCTTCATATTGTGTAGATGGATTTTTGTGCAAACCACACCGATAAGAACTTAAATTATTTCTCACATCAAGGCTGTGGCTCAGGTTTTACAGTACCAAGTAGGAGCAAACTGTTCACAAACAGTGGAGTGTTTTCAGATCTCAGTTGATCAGATACTTTTAGTTTATAGACAAATGGAGGAATGTCTGATAACATCTGCACTTTTGGTTTTTGTCCCACAGCTCGTTACCTCTGCTGAACAATTTCCATGCTGCTCTTTCTCATAATTACCTTGTTTCCATCTTCTCTTCGATCATGGTCAATAATTTTAATGAAGGAGTAAAATAGCTGCCGGATACGTGAATCGCCAACAAAGGCCACCCGCTTTTCAGCAAGGCAGGTTTTGGCTTCACTGTAAGACAAAACTGATGGTGAGGAATCTAAAAACTGTACATCTTAACAACTGCAGATAGCAACCATTCATGTGCTGGGTGGTTCATTTCATAATCTAATCAAAATCCGATCTTATTACAGAGTCTTTCTCTGTCACAGTATCTTCTCCATCGGCTATTAGACTCACAAATTACCCATACACACACACACACACACACACACACACACACACACACACACACACACACACACACACACACCTCATCCACTACTACTATACACTTGAATCTTTGTCTCAAACACACTGTACATATAGTAAACTTGCACAGTTAGACTCACATGCTTTTGTATTTGTGCATCATGCAGCCATACGGCTGCCATACATTCTCCCCCAAGTAACGTCCTCTGGACAGCAGCCATTCACATGAGTCTCCGCCTGGAGGCAAGACACAGAGAATCTCTACCAGTCAGACCAAACAAAAAACACAGCTCTCGCTTTCATTGTGACAATGACTGAAACCTGCTGTTTCAATGGTACCCTGGCTTTTCATTCATTGCTGTCAAAAGACTAGTATACAATGCAGGGCTCTGCTTGGGGCCATAGTACAAAATGAAGCCATCAGCAATTAACCATAAATCTCTCCAGCTATTCATCTGAGCGCAAAATGAATGGAGACATCTGCAATTGATTCAATCCATACAAACAGGCTAACACGAAGGGTGGGCTGGCGAGAGACGTGGGCATGTAGTGTCATCGTAAGCCAAAGCAGCTGCTTTCGGTGTGTAACGTTACACAGGGCTCCCTGGTTCCTATCCCCTTTCATGGACAAAGTCCACTACAGTATATGCAACCCAGCTGGTAGGTGGATGTATGCCATGCGAATAATTCTTTATGGTCCAACTCTGGGCTTAGTGCCATCGCTGTCACTGTCAGTCTTGGGATGTGGGACAAGCCAAATGAGATCCAACACATCAATGCACCTCACTAATCTTTGCCCGACGTATCAATGCAAACTTATGGGAGACCGGAGACAGAGGGCAGGCTGCTACAATACTGTTCAAAACTACTTAAGCTGCAGTTTGTTACGTTACTTGTTAGCGTTAACATACACCTTTTTTCTGCCAAGCGTTATTGATAATGTACGTTAGCATGTATCCTTTTTGAACACGTTAACTGAACAGTTAGTGACGACCTGAAAGGGATCTGACCTAATGCTAAAAACCTTGTTCTGTCAATTGTTAGCTACATCAGCCTACACGCGACTTCCCAAGCTGTAATCAAGCGTGCCCTGACAGAGGCATGTAAACACACCTAAATGCAGTGTTAGCTTTACTCGGCTAAGCTATCCAGTCCGATTTAAGTTCGTGCAGGATGAGTTACCGTTAGTTAATTTAGTCAAGCTAAACATGCAGTCATCTATCTGTATCGTCTAAGGTCCGCAACTTGTATGTCTCACCCTTTAGAAGCAGCACCGGATAACAGCGCTGCTCCGACCCGCAAAGTACTCACAGACACAAACAGCTAGCTAGCTAACGTTAGCAATAGCTGCTGTTGACTGCATCAGTAACTCAAATAAACAGGAGAACACTTACCTCCATAATACCGCAAAGCTGTGTGAAACACGAGGAGCAAAGTAACGACTACTAGCGATATCAGTTTTGCATTTTTAATGGTAAAATGTTGATTTATTTCGCGTTTGCCCAGGCTATAGGCCAGGACCGCCATCTTTGCTCCTCCATGACAACAAGCACCTGTGCAGTGTAGCAGCGTCCGGGTGCACCATCTGCCCGGGCTGCTCCATGTGACACCGCCTCTTTCTGTGTCACCGCTGCGAGCTCAAAGCAGGTGCGGATCAGTAATAAGATTCAGAGTGTCTCAAGTCCAAATTAGTCTACTTTTTTTTATTATCCTGAAGAGACAGCACTCACTTTTAGATAACTTTGCGACGCACAGTAAAAGATCCGTGGCTTCAAACACGTATTTGAAACCAAAACTTTGGACAAAGTGTATTATACGACAGTGTTGTAGATAATTTGATTATGTTTTCAAAGATGTTTCCTTAGACCTTCTTTGAATCAGAGAGAGAATTGCAAACTGCAGTACTTATCAGGCCTTTTCGAGGATATTGTTTATTTCTTTGTTTTAAATTAACTGACCCTTGATGGGACTAAATATGCTGAAGAGAGAGTCAATATGAACAAGTACTGAAATTGTGTCAATTTGTAGTACAGTAGATGCAATTCCTACTGGCCACCGACAGAGGCTGCTAAAGGTCATGTAACCACTGTGTTCATTGCGTGTGAATGACTTGTAAATGTGCTCAATTATGTTTATCCACTTCCAGTCCGCCAAATCTGTTCCAATCTCTCTCTCTCTCTCTCTCTCTCTCTCTCTCTCTCTCTCTCTCTCTCTCTCTCTCTCTCTCTCTCTCTCTCTGTGTGTGTGTACAGCCAAGCCCCACGTCGTTTGACAAAAAGTCTGCCATTTTACTCTGCACTCTGCTGAAACATTGTTTTCATACTCTCAGCAACTTGTATTGCTTTGTCTGGGTCGGACAGACACAACCCACAGGTATTATTTATACCCATACAAATGTTTTTTTCTTATTTCAGAGATGAATGGAAGTTATAATTAACAGCCTGCAGTGCAAACAACGCACTTCTGAAAATACCGAAGGTGTCCAAGCAAGTTTGCAGGGTACCTGCTCATCATAAACAGGGACTGTAATAAATCAGCAGGTTTGGACTGAGTCAGAAGTGGAGTTTAAACAATACTTAAATCCTAAAAATAATTCCAAAAGTAGTCATACCACAGTGTTAAAATACTACTATTAAAGATATTGCATCCAAAATGTTACCTAAGACAGCAAAATATACTTTAAGTATAGTAGAAGAACTTATGATGCTTCTATACTTAGATTATCATCCTGGGAAAAGAGGACATCTGCTACAAGACCCTAGACCCCAGGAAACCCCCTCAGCCCCAGGTTCACTATCTTCTAATTGGTTGTATGCAATTTGAATAACTGCAAGTTTGTTTATGAATTTGTGCTCTGAAGCATGATCTCTGTTATTTTTACTTTATATTGTGCTCACATGGTGCATATCTGTAAATAAAGATATGTTTATGGCAGTACAGACAACCTGGAGCCAGGTAGTACTCCAGCAAAGCAGTGCAGGTTGGTCTCTAGGTCTTGGGCATAAAATGAAAGAGGAGCCAAATTCTCGCTCCAGGGGCCACCTAGCATTTTGGTCTAGCCATACCTTTAGGTCTTTTAATATAAATTGTGCATCATATTTGTGAGACAATAATATGTTTTGAATGTAAAATCTTGAACTGCAAAGAAACCAGTAACTCTATCTGTCAGATAAATGTAATGGACAAAAAAATAAGGAGAATTTTGCTCTCTGAAATGTCGTGAAGTAGAGGTAGTATGTAGGTAGCATGAAATGTGAAGTAAAAGTATCTCAAATTGTACTTAAAAACAGTCTGGGATACTGCTTTTCTGCTTTCCACCACATCAGTTTCCACAGCTTTAATAAGTAAAAAAAGAAAATAGCTTATGTGTTTGTGGCCTGAGGTGTGTCATTCCAATCTGTGATTTTGATGTAATTAGTGGATGCTGTGGACCTATAGATGCATCTTGTGTCCAAGGCATCCTTTGCGGCTCAGTGGTGAAAGATAATGTGTTTATTTGGCTGGCCCTAAGGCTACATTAAGGATGCCAATAAAAACGTGCCATGCTGCCTTCTAGTGGTTAAAGAAAGTGACGCAAGTGACCTTTGATGCCTTCAACTCCAGCTGAACAGAGCTGCTTGTACATGTGGAGGTATAATTAAATGACCATTTTCAGAAAGCTTGCATATCCCAGTTCCTCAACACACTGAACTCACACTGATTCTCAGCCTCTGACAAACTGACAAAACAAGAGAGCTGCCATGTTCCCATTGTGAATCTAACTCAAATCGGTATGCATACATCACCGCAATTCAAGCCTTGATCCAAATCACAGAAATTTATTTGGATGCAAAAGCTGTATTATGCAAGAATAAGCAACATCAGAGGATGCATATTTACAAGAAACAATGCACGTTAGTAATCACACATTGGCATGGACAGTGTCAACAGAAATTTACTGTACATTAAAATTGGATGTACCTTTGAAAAGCAAGAAAAGGGGGGCTGGCAAATGAGGATATGGCTGTGCTTCCATGATAGGAAGATGTTTAAGTTAGTGATGATATATAAATCATCAGCCAAAACTAGAACCAAAAAACAGTGAAACACCTTCACTGGTGCTATTAAAACATGAAAGCACTTAAGTCACTGAGTAGTGTGTTTTGGAACATTGGACATGCTTTATTTCAGAACTTTTCACAATTTATTTAAACATCTCACATATACAAAATAGGTACAATAGACTTTGTGGTGTCATTTTTTGAGAGAGAGAGAGGCCGCCTAAAAACCATTCAGAATTGGATGAAATATGTGCTGTCAGTATGAACACTGTGTGTGGGGTTTGAAGAGTTAAAAAGCCTGAACAAAAAACAAAACAAAAAACCTTCTAGACAAAACAAAACAAAACAAAAAAAAGGAACAAAATGAAATGAAACAAAACAAAAACCAGACATCAGGTTTAAGAACATTCCACCTGCTTAAAGTGGGGGAACATCAGGGGACGAATGCAAGACTCCTCAAATGTCAATACAAAGTAATACAGTAAAAAAGTGGTTTGCTCCACAGCTGCATATTAGCACCATAGATCTCTGCTTCAAGTAACTGAGCACCTTCCGATACGGGACAAAGCTTGAAGCATTAGAAGTCTTAACATCTCTGTTGTGGACCCAGGTTGTGTCAATAGTATTTTCTTTAGGTACATGCATGAGGTAGTTTAAACCTTTTTTTCATGGAAATTGTGGTTTTAAACCTCCTCTTTGGAAGATATACAAAGACCACAAAGTGATGCATACTTTCAGCGTTTTTATTACACTTCTTTTATTTTTTACAAAAGGATGACATGATGTCCCACAACAAGGTGTTTTCCCGCGTCCCTTTGGGTTGCTGTATTAATTTGCATTGCACAAACGCTCCGTTCAGTCCGTTCAGTCCTCTCAGATAGTTGCCCATCTTAAGCAAGTGGATGCGCAGAGAGAAATCAGCATTCAGTATAAAAAACAACACAGAAAGAAGGGCAGAGATTTTGTTTTTTCGTTCTTTCTCTCTTTTTTGGTGTTAATTTATCATGAGTCTATTTATTTGAAACAGACTGGGCCAATGTCCAAACCAAACTCCTGTTCAGCTCCACCAATGTCCAAAGGTGCAATGTCGAGGATGGGCAGGCGAGATGGTTTATTTGTTCTGTACTCGATCACTGTCTTGCTCCACTCGCCAGTGTGTCTCTGCAGGTTTGAGGAAAGAAAAGGAGACCTCTTTTTAAAACAGTGGCAAAATAATACAAATTGCACAGGTGTAAGGCAAAGAAGAAGAATGAAACTGAAGCGATGAAGGCACAGTAATGACCGAAGAAAAGAACTGGAGAAGCTACTCACAGTGCAGCCATCCTCCAGCACAGAGAAGGTGAAGCGGCTGTTGCCCTCGGCCCTCAGCTCCACATCGTTGGAGCCCTGGAGCACCACAGCCTTCTTCAGGTTGCCGCTCTCACCATCCATGTAGGCAACGCTGTTCTTGCAGTGGTAGGTGATGTTCTGGCTAGCCTGGTTGGACAGCAGGCGCATGAAGGCCAGCTGGGTGGCCATGCTCTGGGGGCTGATGGTCTCATCATTGTAGGTAAACTGCATGGAAGAAAGAATGACAGTCAACCTTACCATACAGAAAATATAACATCTGTTATTTGTCATTTCCTGGTCTTGTGTGCTAGTGAAATAAAATGTGTTTCTTCTTTTCAGACACTCACCTCAGTACCACCATTGATGGTCTCTCCGAACCAGACGTGCTTCTTGTTCTCGGTGCTTCTGAACCAGTTCTTCTGGGCGATGCTTGCGGGGTGGGCATGGATGCAGGTCTCGCGGGTGTTGAAGTCGCAGAAGACCTTGATGGCATCATTGATGCAGCCCTGGTTGGGGTCAATCCAGTAGAATCCTACAGGGTGGGAAAAAGTGAGTCAAACTGATGGAAAGAGGGTACTTTACTCTTACTGTATATGGACTCCAAACAGATATCTAAACCTTACGAAATGTGGGGGTACACATGCCCCTTGGGTCTATCAGATTAAGTTGAGCTTACCGCTGGTCCAGTCTGGGTGGCTGAGCTTGATGTCACGGCAGGTGCGGGCAGGGTTCTTCCTGGATCCCTCAGGGGTGAGCAAGTTCTCGATCTGAGTATTGAGGGACTTGATGGTGGCATCAACCTCGTAGTCCTTGGCTCTCAGAGCAGGCTGATCAGCTCTGTACTCATCATATCCAGAAACATCATATCCGCCACCAGCGGGGCCAGGAGGTCCAGGCAGACCGGGAGATCCAGGGGGACCCTGAAGCGGATAACAGAGTGGACTGACATGTTGACCACAGTTGCAGGTGGAACATTTGCAGAGGATCCTTTGCTGTACAATGGAGCTTAACTATCTGGTTTACAAAACAACAAAATTTTGTTCTAGAGCAGATGCAGACAAAATAGATGTACTTACAGCAGGACCAACGTATCCAGGGGGTCCACGAGCACCAGGAGAACCGATGCCACCATGGCTACCAGCTCTGCCGTCCTTACCAGCGGGTCCATGGGGTCCAGCAGGTCCCTAAAGAGGAGGTCATCACATGACAGTCACACATTTTTCATTTTTGGAAATCCTGCATTACATATGATTGCAGATTGCAGAATCTCCTGTGTTTGGTGCTTTAGTGGTCATGAGAAAAACAAAGTACAAAAGTTGAAAGTTATGAAGGTTCTGTCATCTTTAGAGGTGTTTTCTGAGCTCTGATTGCAGTTCATCATGTTATATCACCTACAGATCATCATATCACGACAATCCTAGACATCTTCCTCTGCTGTTGTATACATATTTCTGCTTATTACTGGCTCATATCTAAGTGTTGGATTTGGGCCATGGTACCTCTTTGAATACAGGAGGAAAAAGACAACCAATGGTGTATTATGGGTTATTAGTGTTCCACTCACTCTGGGTCCAGCGGGTCCAGCAGATCCAGCAGATCCGGTGTCACCGGAGGGTCCCTGAAGAGAGAAGTGCACCGTTGAATAACATTGTAATGATTAATAAGACTTTCTTTGCATACAGTGATAACATTATGGTGTACTGTATCATGTTGATACAAGCACATGTAGCTATACGTTTATATATTTCATGTGCAGTATATTGGTGTGCCATCACTCACAGAAGGTCCAGGCATTCCCTGGAGACCAGGATGTCCACGCAGACCCTTCATGCCTCTCTCTCCCTTGTCTCCAGCACCTCCCTTCTCACCACGGGTTCCAGCAGGTCCCTATAACACACAGACACACACACATACACACATACAAAATGAACACACAGCCAGAAACCGAATGCTGCTAGAATAGAATACAATTTGTTGTGAAGACATGAAATCATTATGTGCCATGGAATTGGAACACTGGTGTACTTTAAGTCAATGAACAATGTGTTATTTCTATGACTGCATGGGTTTATTGTACTCACAGCGGCACCTCTAGCTCCAGCGGGGCCAACAGGTCCAGAGGGACCTCCTGGGCCCTAGAGACAAGGAAAGACAAGAATAAAAGGATGAGTGATACAAGCAGATGGATTGTACCCTGCAAATGTTACTTGGAAGTTACTTAGAGTTACTGTTTCTTACAGCCTCTCCACGGTTTCCAGGTCTGCCAGAAGCTCCAGTGGGTCCAGCAGGTCCAGGTGCACCAGCAAGTCCCATGGCGCCAGCGGGTCCTTGCTCACCACGGTCTCCCTAAAGAATGGTGAAAAAGGGAAGATGCAGGTCAGACCACAGAATATGTGTATGTATTCTGTATATAAATATGCTTAAGGTATGTGAAAGGGCATTACCTTGAATCCAGGAGCACCAGGGCGACCAGGGGGTCCATCGTTACCAGGGTTACCCTGTAAGTGGCAAAAATATTAGTGTTTAGATAGAAGTTTCTGGCATATCCTTTTATCAGGTGTCAGGTTGTTATGAGTCTATGGAATAATGTCCAGGTGAGCTGTTTTTGTGCATCCAATAAACTGTAATTATATTTACTGGAACTCAAGTGACATGACTTCCACATGATATATTGATACTCTGCACACTTGATCACAGGTCACCTATAAGCAGGTCGTCACAGTACTTGTAATTGGCCGGTTCAGTCCTTACCTCACGTCCAGCCTCTCCCTGGGGTCCAGTCATACCAGGCAGACCAATGTTGCCAGGGGGACCACGGGCTCCAGGTGGACCAGCAGGTCCAACTCTACCAGCCTCTCCCTGTGATAAGGCGCAGAGAAATGCATTGGGTCAAATACAGTCAAAGGCTTCACACTGAATGCGATACAAATGTAAATCTTTTATTGAGCATCGATGCATGTGTGCAGTCAAAGGAGAGTGCAAAATGGGAATTGTGATGTAATAACTATGCACAGATTTGTGTAATCTTTTGAATTTCCCAACAGTCATACATATTCAAAATCTTGCATCTATGCGTTGTTTGTTTGAACATATAAAACTTAACTGCTAATACACATCTGGAACAGTTCCATCATGTTGGAGATGAAGTTTTGAATGATAAAAAAGTTGGTCATAGCATAAGTGAATTCCTTGGGGGTACTATCAGCATTGATTTGTACTTACCAAAGCACCAGGACCACCAGGTGAACCACGATCTCCTCTAGCACCAGGCAGACCAACGAATCCCTGAAGTCCAAGAGGACCACTGGTTCCAGGAGCACCAGGAGGACCCTAAACACACACAGGCCACATATCAATACACTGAGCATGGATCATAGTGATATAAGCTTAGTTACATTTATTTATCCAACTGCTGCAGCTTCAAGATTTCAGAGTATCATTGTCTCATAATTTTGACTGAAAAAAGTTCTAACTTACAGCAGGGCCAGGCTCTCCAGAAGATCCCTTCTCTCCAGATGGACCAGGTGGTCCAACCATACCCTGCTCTCCAGAAGGACCAGCAGGACCAGAATCACCACGGAGTCCACGAGGGCCATCCTTACCAGCAGGGCCGGCGAGGCCAGGGGGTCCAACAATACCCTAAAGTAAGAGGAAGAGGGTGGGTGAGTGATTGTGAGTGTGTGTGTGTATGCTCATATGTTTGTGTGTTTAGTATATGATACTGATACTGAAGCAGTATTTGAAAAAGTTACTTATGTAATCAAGTGAATTCATTGTGGGTTTGCATGTGTGTGTTTACTAATGATTGTAAACATTAAAGCAATACTCACAGAGGGACCAGCAGCACCAACTCTGCCAGCAGCACCAGGGAAACCAGTCAGACCCTGACATCAGAAACAAACACATATGGTAAGGGTATTTTCTGGTCATGGAGCACAGATGAAAAAATAATAAAAGCACAGAAAGAGCACAAAATGTTGCATGTCACTACCTTGCTTTTTTCAACATTTTAAAATGATGGCTTTGTGGCTGTGAGGTATGTGAGGTTTTTAAAGTCTACTAAAGAGTACTGCTGCAGCCTGCAACCTCATTTATTCTTGAAAATAGAACCAATGAACCCATTTATGGAAGGCTAAAAGGGGATTTATTAGTTTGTGGCTCGAACTGCAGGAAAGAGCATCTTCATGGTGCTTGATGTGGAAAACTGTTAGGATAAGATAAGAAAAGCCATTTCTGATTCACTCGGCTCATGACATTTTATCTTAATTTCAAGTCACTACATGCTCTATTAGCTCCAACTTGGTTAAAAAGGGCTGAAGTGAGTGCGTGTGTGTGCCTGTGTGGCAGGTACATGTTTGTGCGACAGTGAATAAATCTGTGCTCATGTTTTAATCTAATTAAGTGCCTATGGAAGAGGTATTGGGAGGAATTCTTGTTTATGTTTGAATACTCACAGGAGGACCGGTGTCTCCACGAGCACCAGCAGGTCCAGCAGCACCAGCAGGACCCTAGATAAACAGATGAAGAAATCAGACACAATTCAATAACGCTCATAGCTCATCTGTCAGATTAGATTTGCAATGCAGTTGTCTGTATCTGGTTTAAATGGTACTAACAGCAGGTCCAGACTGTCCAGCAGGTCCAGCGGGTCCAGCAGAGCCAACTTCTCCCTTTCCTCCAGAAGGTCCACGCTCTCCTCTTGCTCCAGGCTGACCGTCAGCACCCTGTAGGCAGTAAGAGTAATGGGGCTGAGTCAATATCTGGGCAGATGTGTATGTGTGCATCCGTATTTGTGTGTTGATTTGTGTAGTAATGATATCCTGCTGCTTTGACAGGATTTGTGTGTTTTGTACTGCAAAGTGATTGGCTGATGGCTTACAGGGGGTCCAGCAAATCCAGAAGTTCCAGCAGGTCCAACCTCTCCACGCTCTCCCTGTGGGCATCAAGCAGTTAGTCAGGAGGACTGTTTACGCTGTCTTAGAAAAGGCTGTCTTATGGCCTTCATCTGATGTTTATGTCAATGGCTCATTTAGGGTGAAAAACAGGTGATATTTGTTATGATGAAGGGAGTCAGCCATAGCTACTTACAGAGGGTCCACGAGCTCCAGCAGGTCCAGCAGGTCCGAAGGCACCACTCTCACCCTAGAGGAGAGAACAGCGAGTGTTTCACTAGGTTAGCATTGCTGCATCATCTATAAATTCATGTGAGAAATCTTTTGTTAGCAAGAGGTAGTCGATTGTTTTTTCTTTTATAATGCCACATAATGTAAAGGTAGTGTCAACAGCATGGAAGTATTTACACTATATCAAAGTTTCATTTCTTTTGCTGAAGTTATTGTGTTTATACCAATGCTATCATACATTATGTTATAATGGAGCCATTGTTGTAATATAACAAAGCAACCATCAGGTGGCAGTGTTGATGTTCTGACTTCAGATACAATGCTATATTGGGGGTAACGGCAATTTTATTCTACAGAGTGGGCTTTCCAGAGATATGGAGTGACATTGGTCATCCAAGAGAGAATTTCTGACAGTGATTTGATCTCTGAGACATGTCTTGATGAGTTTCTATTGTAGGTCACTGGTACAAGTCTGTCAGCCATCTTGAATAATGTTGGAGGCAGCCATTTTTAGGTAGTAACAAGGTCCATTACACTAATTAAACTGTGTTACAGCATATATCCTAAATAACTTTATTCTGATGGTTTTACGTTATTATATGTGTTGTGGTAAATGACATCCATACATTAGCTACTTACCTTGTCTCCATTGGCTCCAGTGGGTCCAGGAGGTCCAGCGGGTCCAGGCATACCCTAGAAAGAGGAGAGGACACTAAGACTGAAGCTCTGGCTGCTACACTCAAACTAATGGAGTGAACCACTACGATTTTTGCACAAAGTGCCTCAAGAAGAATTAGAGAGTCTAACTTACACGGGCGCCATCTCTGCCAGCATTACCATCAGGTCCTTTGTGTCCAGGCTCTCCCTATAGGTGAGAGAAGAAGAGGGTGTAAGACTGAGAATGACAATGAGTTCATGAATTCTCATTAACAAACCTGAGTTATTTTCAGGGATAAAATCCCACTTTGTTTGCAGGTGGTAGATTTTGGAACTTACCTTCTCTCCCTTGGGTCCAGGGGTACCAGCAGCTCCACGCTCACCGGGCATGCCACCAGGTCCCTGATGTCCAGGACCACCAGCAGCTCCAGCAGCACCAGGCTCTCCCTAGAAACAGACATGGCAAACTATGGTTTAACACACAGGCTTCATGATCTCATATATGACCTTGGCACTTATATATTGCGATTCCAAAAAATTTCACCATGTCATTATCTTACCTTGCCACCATCAGCTCCGGGGGCTCCAGCGGGTCCACGGGCTCCCATTGGTCCCTGAGGTCCAGAAGCTCCGGCAGCACCAGGGTTACCACGCTCTCCCTGGAGGAACACGCAGAGGGAGTCAGTGCCTTTGTGTGGATGTGTTTTTTATTGCATACATGCCAACCTGTCACAATGTGACAGTTTCCGTCTGGAACAATTTCTTCTGTTCTAACTATATAAATGGCATCTTACTAAAACTAAAAAATCTGCGAGGCTATGAGAAAATAATGTGTCTTGCTTCATTTGATGTAAATATACCCAGAATGAAGGCATGGACAGGTGAACATACCTTTGCACCAGCAGCTCCAGCAACTCCCTGGTCTCCTGGGATACCCTATAGAGACATGAATAGTAGGTTAGAGATATTCTGCTTATTTTACAATATCTGTGGTTTGAATGTACAACATGGGATAAACTAAGTGTGTGTCTGTGTGTTACTTACTCTGTCTCCGGCCTTGCCAGCCTCTCCAGCAGCTCCAGCGGGGCCAGGCAGACCCTGAAAATATGAAGCCCCAACATCAGGAATAATGGACTCAACAGGGCCATTTATTCAAACAGTGCTATCTAAAAAGGACACCTGAGGTACAAGAAATATATCAAATATGCTTGAAATCTACAAGAAATCCAAACATCAGCCTAAAGGGATATACTGAGGATGTACTGAATTTCTGAATTACTGAAAGTAAGGAGAAGTTTCCCTCAGTAAGTTTGCTCTAAATTGTTTATATAGCGTCAGATGAAGGATCCAAACCTGGAAGCCAGGAGCTCCAGAGGGTCCCTGCTCTCCCTTCTCACCAGGACCACCCTGCACAGAGAAAGTGAGAATATCAATGTTGAAAATGGCACACCGATGGTTATGATAGCAAAATCATATGAAATGTTGTATGTATTTGTCAGAAAAAGAGAAAGCTGCCATTAAAAGAGGGAGATATGAGTATTGTGTTTAAGAGTACTTACAGCAGGTCCAGCAGCACCAGTGGCACCATTGTTGCCATCGGGTCCAGGGGCTCCCTACACACAGACAGGAACACGAAGACACTCTATGACAACTGACAAAACATATGGCTGAAATATTCAAATGTTTTATCAGTATGCTACAGTGGACTATGTAGTTAACACTTGCTGGGCATTTTTTTTTACTTACTCTCAGTCCAGTGGGGCCAGTAGGTCCCTTCTCTCCAGGCTTGCCAGGCTCACCCTGAAGGAGGTCAAAAGTAGAGTTTAAAAAACACAACAAAAACATTTAAACACAGGTTATGATAAACTAAAGGATATATGCTCATTCCCCAGCCTTGGCTTTATCTCTACTTACACCAGGTCCCTTGGGTCCGGGGAAGCCAATGTTTCCTGGCTGGCCTCTAGGTCCAGTTGGGCCGGGAGGTCCAGTGCGGCCATCTTGTCCAGCAGGACCCTGTAGGAGGGCACAGGAAGTACAGCAGGAAGTCACGTTAATGGCATTCATTAGAGCAAATATGATTGTAAACAGTGTAGACTGAGAGCAATATGAATGTGTCAATCCTGATGTAAAATTGAGATTTACTCACAGCAGGTCCCTCCTTTCCTGGGGGTCCAGAGCTTCCAGGGCTTCCTGGGAGACCCTGTGGAAAACAAACAGTCATTTGGATGAATCTATCGTCAGTAATCTGTACTGTTACAGTTCAACCCTTGAGCCATCTAACTTTCTTCAAAATCTTGGGTTTAATCGTCAACAAATTCAGCATTCTTGTCTCAAAACCATTATAGCATTACTTGTCAAAGCTATTCTACGCAGCTAATCCAATTTGCAAAAGGCCTATTCTGTCCTTTAGCTGTCTGATTTACTAGACTCAGAGAACTCACAAAGACATCAGATCCCTCTGACACTGTTCAATAACAGAACTTAGCAAAACACTCACCCTGAGACCAGCAGCACCAGGCTCACCAGCACGGCCAGCATCTCCAGGGGGTCCACGAGGTCCAGCTGCACCGCTAGCACCACGGGCACCAGGCATACCCTACGTGAAGGAGACAAAGAGGTCCAAGAGAAATGAGGAGGAAGCTTTGCCTCATCACTGAGTGTATTTTGAAGTGGAAGAACGCATTGTTTTTGGTTAGCTCTAGGACTATTAAACTGCATGTTGGTGGAATGAGATTTGTTAACTTACAATTGGGCCAGTTCTTCCCTCAGAGCCAGGCATACCACGGCTGCCAGGAGCGCCCTAAAGGAGACACACAGGCATTAGCAGGTGATCCACGTACAGTACATAACATCTGGATCTGCTTTGGTGCAACACAACCCCATCCAAGATGGAGGTCTGGTACTCACTCTTGCTCCACGGTTGCCAGCAGGTCCAGTAGCACCGATCTCACCAGTGGATCCTCTCTTGCCCTCCTCACCCTGAGGTCCGGGGGGTCCCTGAGGTCCAGAGTTACCCTGAAGAAGGCATCAGAGAAGTTAAAGGGCAACAGTCATAAACAGCGTATGCAGAGGTCTTCAGATTCAGTTTGGTGGAATTTTAAACTAAAGAACAGGATCAGAATATGAACTTACAGGCTCTCCTTTGGGACCACCGTCTCCCTTAACTCCCTGAGCACCAGGATCTCCCTAAAACAGAAACAGATGAACAGATGCAATTCATGACAAGATAAATCATCAAATGTACAATTATTTGAAAGTGTTTCTGCGTGTCTGCATTGGGGTGTATGTGATATGTGCATCTGCATGCTTTCAAGTGTATGTATGTTTTCTGTGAGTTTTTGTGTGTGATTGTTGTGTACTTACAGAAAGGCCTCTGGGTCCGGCAGCACCCTGTGGGCCCTGGGGTCCAGGTCCTCCTCTTGGTCCGGGGAAGCCAGGAGCTCCAGCAACACCAGGGGTGCCCTAAATAACAGCCATGATGGATAGTTGAGCATAACTCTAGCCGATTTCTAGGTGTGTTATGTTTATCATTGTATACTTTTTCTATAATATAATGTAATGCAATGTAATCTAATATAATATCATATAATTAATAATAGAGACTAAATTGTAATAGAAAAAATAAAAACTGCATCCTTCTATCAGTAATACTAAATCCTGTTCTGTGATTGCAAAAACCTGATTATTCATGTATTGTGTGTGTAGCATGGCCTAGGTATAATTGACCCTAAATGACCTTTGACCTATATATGCTCTAATAGTACAGCTTGAATACTTACAGCGGCTCCCTTGGCTCCATTCAGACCATTAGCACCAGGGTTACCCTAAAGGGAAAGAATAAGAAATTAGGGAATCCAAAGCACTATAATAGGGAATATGTGATAATAATGCGAAACCTAATGACACTATAACTGCTGTGTAAAGAATTATTTACAGAACCAGAAGTGACTAAAACAATCAGTTAAGGGCCATATATATGAATAACAAAGGCACTGCTTCCGAAAACATGCCAATCATCTTCATAATTTAGCATAAATGTCAATATTCATATTCAGAGTTTTGGACTTGATTGATCTAGTCTGGAACAACACAACAAACAAGACTAAATTAAAGTCTCAAACTAAATAAAATGCATCTTTTTGCTTGAAATTTTTCCAGGGCAGGCAGAAGCTGAGCTGGGAGTCTGAGCAGAAATATCTTTGTGTACTTACAGGGGGACCAACGGGGCCAACAGCGCCATTGGGACCGGGCTCTCCTCTTGATCCCTGAGCTCCAGATGGGCCAGTAGCTCCAGCAGCTCCAATCTCTCCCTATCAGAGGCAAAAATACATCCATAATCAAATAATGCCATGACATTTAAAAATCAATTTATTAGACCCTACAAGCTGATAATATCACGATGAAAGCATGAGGAGGTGTATTTAAGAGATCAGTTAGTGGTTTAAATGCATGTGTCTGAAATGTTTTTTTTAATCATAAAAACAAATAGTTTATAGTTTCTGAGGCTGTTACATGTATGAACTATTCCCCTGGGGATATTAGAAGAAGATGCTTATACTGATAGGTTATGGAGAATTATCCCCTTTTGTGGCCCTAAACATGACCCTCTTAGGGAGGATATGAACCCCACAGAAGGTGATGTCACTTACCTTGGGGCCAGGGCCGCCGGGGAAACCTGGGGGACCAGCAGCACCAAGGGGACCCTGGGTAAAAGAACAGCAGACATGACATCAGGATGTGTGTAATGTAAGTTAACATTAAGGTCAAGTTCAAAAATGGTTTGTCTGATATGAGTGCAGTTATATGTATAGAATCTACATTTAGTGGTACAATTGCTCCTTCGGTATCATATTATTCATTATTTATACTATGAGACACCAATCACAAAGTACATCTGGATTGGTATCATAAAGATAGGGCTTAAAGGGACAATACTTACAGCAGGGCCGGCGGGTCCAACATTGCCATCAGCACCACGAGCACCAGCAGGGCCAGCAGGGCCAGGACGACCTCTCTCACCAGCCAGACCACGAGATCCCTAAAGGGAGGACACGCAAAAAGAACAGAAGAGATGAGAAGAGTGTCTTAACTGTAATCGTGTAATGGCAAATGATTAAAATGAGGAAGATGAATAATCATGGTGAATGACAACAAAAGCTAAGCATGGGTTTTATTCAGGTTTACTAAGGTTTTGTGCATAAGTGGTGAATCTGGAACAAAAACTTACAGCCAGTCCAGGACTTCCAGCAGCTCCATGGGCACCAGGCTCACCCTATGGGAGAGACAGGAGGGGGTGATTAGGTACCTGGAGTGACTCAAGGTCATGTAGCAACAGGTCAAATAGATATCTTGCTCATCAAGAGCAAAGTGAGGACTAAAATCAAGTGTACACCCATGATTTCTATCAGTAGGGTAACATCAACATTAAAATAGGTCTATGAGGAACAGGGCTCCAACATGAAGTGAAGCACTCAGTAGGAGCATTTGTTGCTCTAGTCATGAGAGGGGGGCCCTTCTTACCTTGGCGCCAGCAGCACCAGGCTCTCCCTTGCGTCCATCCAGACCAGTGTAACCCTGAAACACAGAAAGACAGTGATGCTTATAGTGATCTGCTATTGGTACTAAAATGTGCTACACCAGAAACAGGCAGAAAAAAGAGGATCTAGGGGACAAAAATGAGGTGATGGGGATCCTTGTTAGATAAAAATCAGATTATAAAAAGGATCAGGATGTGGATAAACAAGAAAAATGCTTGTTTGACCTTCAGTAACAATACCTACTGACAACTAGACATCCAAAGTCTCATGTGAGACTTTAAAGAAGCTTTTCTAAGATTACCATTTGGCACTGGTTTACATGGAAGATATCTACTTTCCAATAGCCATGAAGTGACGTCACAGATGAGAAGTTCTCATACAAAACAGGGACAGTTCTTTCTTATTTCTAGTTTGCAAGGAATTTGGGTCCATAATCGTTCCTAGACGTGCTGGTTATGATGCTCCAAAATATTTCAGTGCACATTTTACACAGCACAGGTGGAGCCATTTTTGTCCCTTTTTTTGGAGCACTTTCGGCTGCTTGCTGCAAGCCAGTGGGTTTCAGGTGATTACCACGCAGGCAAAGTTCAAACTAAGCAGAGGAAAAGATCGACACTCACTCTGTGTCCCTTCATTCCTGGAAGTCCGGGGGTTCCGGGGAATCCACGAGCACCCTGTGATACAAAACCAAGGAGATATCAGTTCTACAAAGTCCATATTTGCTGCTCAGATTTATGTTTGTGTATGTTTGTGTTTCATTCTGCGTGTTAAGGAAAAAACCTCTTACCTGTGGGCCGGGGGCACCTCTGTCTCCGGGCTTACCAGGTCTGCCGTTGTTACCCTGTGAGTCAGCAACAAAGACGTTAGCAACGCAACAACTCACATCTATTACAACACAGCAGAGAAAAAAGGTAAATTTTTGCAAAACTCAAAAAAAGTGCTTGTAGAAATACAAATATATACGTACGTCCTCTCCAGCCTTGCCAGGAGGTCCAGGGGGGCCACGAGCACCAACGGGGCCCTGGGGAAAGAGAACCAAAGTATTTAAGATCTCAGAGATGACAAATGCTTTAAAGGTGATGGTTGAGTCTCACAGGTAAGTGATATCAAAGCAGTTCTGTTGTCACATGTTAATTTGCAGAATTGTGAATATTTTGGAGGATAATCTTACAGTCTGTCCAGGCTCTCCGGGCTCACCAGGGTGTCCGGTGTGTCCCTGAGGTCCCTGTTGAATGAGGAGGGGCACAGCAATAAGTCTTCATATAGTCAACACAGTATTGTTGCATTTTCAGGTTATGGTGAGAGGAAAGTCTAATCAGATCACTCCATAGTTTGAATTTGCAGTGGTGTGTGTGAACTTACAGGGGGTCCAGGAGGTCCGGGAGGGCCTCTGGCACCCATCATGCCCTGAAAAGTAGAAATACATTAATTAGTCATATAATTCAACAGTAAATTAATCGATGCCAGTGCACTTTGTCAAGGTGTGAGATATAAGTAGCCCACCACAGACAAGGAAAGCATGTAAAAATAACTGACAGCTCTGATGTGCATTCATTTGTATGTTGGTGTGTGTGTGTGGCAGACAGAAAGGGGCTCACCATGGGTCCAGGACCGGGATCAGGAGCTTTTACACCATCATACTGAGCAGCAAAGTTCTGAAAAAAAAAAAAAAATCCCACACACATTA
Organism: Chaetodon trifascialis; assembly: GCF_039877785.1. NCBI lineage: Eukaryota > Metazoa > Chordata > Actinopteri > Chaetodontiformes > Chaetodontidae > Chaetodon > Chaetodon trifascialis. The sequence goes on along the minus strand of NC_092072.1, from coordinate 14,099,827 downwards.
ATTAGTCATAATGCAAAACTTCTAATACATCAGGGCTATTGGACAAGCAGAGCATTGATCCACTTCAGACAAATAACAGAGGCTATTTCCCAGCCTTCCTACATTATCAACATGACACAGTAATCAGCCATAAAAAATACTTCAACTGGTGATTGTTTGTACCTATGAACTGATTTATCATAACATGCAAGTGAGCATCCTCCAGTTTTTATGGTTTAAAAACTTGAAAGACATTTCATCATCGCTAACATTCGTGTGTTATCTGTTGGGCTTGGTGTCAAATTGGTAAATGACAAAAGGTCAAAGTTCACAGGGTTATGACATTGTTAATGAGATTCAATACTTCATAGTCATTTGAACATAACTGATAGGAATTTGGTTCGGTGAGCTCAAACAAAACTACATTTGTTAGCATGACAGAGTAGCGGGGCGATTACAAACACTGCCAGCCTCACGCTGCAAAGAATCACGGCCTGCAACGCTGGACGAGCCAAATGTGAGTCAAACCCATACATCAAAGTGACATATTTAATGCCTTTTCTGCATAGTTTGCATGAGAAATATGGGGTGTCAAATCACAGCTATTATCAAAGTCTCTGGACCACTTTTTGAGATAAACAGTGCAAGGTCAAGTGGCATATTTTGCGAGTATAAACGGTGGACTTACTCCTCCGAGTCCAGGGGGACCAGGGGGGCCAGCGGGGCCGGGGAGTCCAGGTTTACCATCTCTTCCATTTGGGCCCTGAGGACCCTGTAAAACACAGATGATATAGTGAGTAAACACTGTTACTAAATGAACCGCTGCTGATAGGATGGTTTCTTGTCATTATTCTATTTCATAAATGAACAGAAACAAGAATTTACGTGTAACTGGAAGTTTTAGCTCTATTGTAGCAAATTGTGTTATTATAAGACATGATGAGACTGATGAGCAACAGTGTGAAAGAAGTACTAAAAAAAATTCTATTGACAATGAAATAACTGTGGTCAATGTTTGAAATCATATCCTTTCACGTCACCATTACGGTGATGTGAACAACAGGCCTACGGGGGATGTAAACAAAGAGGTGTGGCCTACTGGGGTTAAAAGGTCAAATGATGTCAACAAACACAGTCCCATAGATGCATCGGAAATCTACCACATTAAATGCTTTCAATGACATATTTGGTAGCAGCTGTTTGATCAAAGGCAGCAGAGTTTCATGTCAGCTTACCCTGTCACCTCGAGGTCCTTTGTCTCCTCGGGGACCCTGCAGTGAAAAAACCCACTCAGTCAGACCAAAACACAGAGCAGATGGCTGCTTTAGCAACATGCCAGCTCCATATTCCTCTAGCAAAGCATGCCATCTGAACTACACTAAATGCAACTAAAAGTGAATAAACACTCAGATTTGAATTATATTCAAGCCATCTGGTATCAATAAAATGTGTAAGTGAACAAACTTGACCTTACAGTGAGAGGACAAGCAAGTAAAAACACATTTCACTGATTAGACTAGACTGCTTTATGCTGATATGCCACACTGTACGTGCTAAATGACACATAAGAACAACATTATGTGCTCACCTTGACTCTTCCCTGAATAGAAAAGAAGATAAATAAATGTAAGATTTATTTACTCAGTCTTTTCAGAGTCTCTCAGGTCATTTAATGTGTAGGCTATATCGAACAGTCAGCTTCCTTATCTTTAGCATTGGTATGATGAAGACTGGCCATTGTAAAAAATAAATGCAGAGCATGCAAACTAGTATGTGATCCTCTTACAAAGGTGGATAAAGCATGCTCATGCAGGTACAGAAACTGCACAACAATGTACAAGTGGTACAAAAGATCAACACATGCACAGAGATGCTAATAGAAGCAACATGATGAAGTGCCTCAAACCAAACTCAACAATCTCTCGGCAGTAAGAGCATATTAGTGTATGGAACAAGTTCTGAAGTGTTACCAGAACCAGACAGTGCATACTGCACCTCTGACACATTAAAGTGCTGCTCATGATGCAGCAAACACTATGCTGACTGGCAATTAGCAGAATCATCATAGCAAACTCTCATCAGGTTACTGTGTTTACATCAGAGAGGCCTCAGTCTTACACTGACTGATAACAATCATTTTTAAGTTTTATCTTAGATGAAGATCTCAACCTTTCTTAGCTGGTCTGAGATCAGGCTTCATAAAAATGGCTTCCTTAATCAAGGAGCAGAAGAAGACTCCAAACTGACCCAAGGCCAGCTGTTAGGGGCAAACCTCCCTCTGCCCCTCTCTGCTGTCCTCAGAAAGGATCCTTTGTACCAGGCCCCCTGGGTGCCTCCGAGCCGCGGTTTTAGCTTTCATTGACACAAACTTTAGCCAATGGGACCCTCACCTATTCATGGACAGGAAGGGGGAACTGCAAGAAATATCTTGGTTCAGGAGGTAGAAATTCCTAAATGAAATGCTCTGCCCATCGTGGAGATTGCTCAAATGGTCAACACCAACCAAGAGGTCTGGAATAATTTGCAGCGTTTGTAAGAAATGAAGGCGAAGTGACAAGGTAAAGCCATCTTTAAGAAATGCTTTTGTGGTTTCATGCATGTGTACTAACCGAGTCTGTAGCGTTGGAGAGATGAGGAGGAGGAAGAGGGACAAGAGGAGGGTGGGGAGAGAAGAGGGAATACTCTGTTAGAACATGGTTAGCATTTTAAGAGAAATACAACCTGAAAAAGAGACATTGTCATTTCCATCCATCTATATTCTTTATAATGGTATTATCCTCTTTCTTATGCATGTAAATAGTCTATAAATGTGCACATGCTGACGAGGTAACTGTACTATGCAGAATCAAGACTGAATGCTTTCATGTGAGAAATTCAAATGCACAATAACCGTGTTAAAGTCTAATAATGTTCAAAGGAATACCAGCTTTGAGAATATTCAGTGTGGAATAGAAAGCTGGGGAGCTGTTGTGGAGTTTGGGACTGTCACAACATAACTAAACTTACCACCTATAGCTTGACTTATTGAACAAATGAATCTGTCATGCCTACAGCAATGAACCTTCACACATTATTTACACAGTCTACTCGCTTTAGCACAAGCCTCAGCCCATGTCTAAAAGTGCAGCTGGGGGCCATCTCTGCATGGTGAACGTCTTAAAACTGTCTCACTTGGTAACGAATGTAAAATTCAGCATTCAATAGCATTCCCTATAAGAAGGACTGAGCTGCTAACAGGCCTGAACAGGAAGTTTATGCCTTTGGGACAGGAGTGACAACTACAGCATTTCAATTGGGAAATTAAGACATCTGCTATTGTTACCTGATTTCTGCTACAGTATTATTAAAGGATGCATTTTCTGATTTTGGCTTAAAAAGGGGTGAATTTCAGCCCAGTTAAATCCAATTCTAGCATCCAAAATTGTAATATAGTTTGGATATTGATTAACTGATGACTGCATCCTTCATTCACGGCTGATGTTTGTATCTCTCATCCACACTTTGTTGCAGGTGGACATCAGCTGCCCTCTGAATCTGGACCAGCTGGTCATGGCTGGGTTTGGCACAGCTGGGACCTCCTCCTGAACTCTAACGCCTCATGTCCAATCTAGACCACGAGGTGGCGCACTTGGACATTCAAGGTGACGTGGGACTACTTATCTCTCTAATTAATGTTTTCTGACAGGAAAAAAAGTTGTCAAGACGCTTCAACTTCAATGCATATCTTGTAGGTTAATCTTTAAATGGTTTTGTGACCTAAATAATGATCAATCGTGTGGTAAACTGTAACTGTACAGATGGTATGCACAAAGCTATTTAGTTTAACAGACCTTTTGTAATATGCAAGCATTTAGTCTCACTTCTGCTTAAGCTTTGATAAATAGCTCTGTCTCTCTTCAAAGAGGAGAAAATCTAACTGGCGCCAAGTAGATGTTTGCACCCATGGCCAGCAGGGGGAGACATTGTAGTTTCCTATAATAAAGCTTCATCCCCTGGACATCTGGATGGAACAATATGTACAACGCCCCACTAAGTTTTCCATCCTATGTCTGAAAGAAAATTCACATTTAGGCTATTTTAATAACTCCACATGCATTAAAAGTTTCGAAAAGACACTAGGGCGACAATTTCAGAGGTCTCTTTCAACACGAGAAAAGTTTTTTCAGGAGTGCAACTTCTCCTTCTCGGAAACTAATCAAATCATTATAATTGTATCCTTGGAAAAAAACAAAAAACAAAACAAAAAAAAGAGTGAAGAATCCTCTGCATGAGCTCAATCCGTTGAGTTTTATTCAGCAGTGCTTTGCGCTGTCTTCAGGTTGACCTTGATGTAAGTCCCAAACAAAAGCCAAGCGCAAGATCCTCAAGCAGTGGGACCCGAAAAAAATATCCATCACAGACAAAGAGCAGATAAGTGAACTTACATTGACATGATGCTAGGTATGAAGTTACTGCAAGCAGCAACAGAATCCGGGTATCCACAAAGCTGAGCATGTCTAAGCAGACATGCAGACTCCTTGTGCTGCTGAGCCCTTGTTTTTAAACCACCTTTAGGCAGGCATACAGTTGTGGTGACACGAGTAACTCCAAACTTAGCAGAAACCTGCTGCCGTGATGCTAGAATAATAAAGTTCTATCAGGCCTATTTATACGGCAGGAGGGTCCCTGGTCTGCGTGTCAAAAGTCAGCCCACCGGCCAATGGGAGAAGAGAAACCCAATCTGACTCCCATCCCTCTCCAGCTCAGACTCAGTCATGTGGTGCTGCATCTCCCAGCCTCCTCTCCACCAGCAACCGTTTGGCAAAGCTCTGGCGATGATGACGAGTGCAACGTTTTAATTAGATCCATTCTTTTTGAGGACGTGGACAGCGTCGAGGTTTAAAAGGGAGAAGAAGGCCTACGTTTTTTCCCTCTCCTACGGGTTGCAGTGAATCCGGAGCGTCAGTACTGAGATACGGGCGCCGGGCATTCAACCTCGCGCGCAGTTTAGGGTTGTGCGTAAAATGTGCCCGTTTTCGGGGTCATCAAGGAGCATCAACTGGCACCGAGAGGGCCCGAGTCTTTGGATATTATGAAGAAAAATAGCTTTTAGTGTAAGATCTAGAGTTATCTATTGAATCGTTTGTGAACTATTGGAATTTATGTGGAGGTGACTTTTAGTGTGCCGTTTTTACGCACGGATATCTTTTGAAAACCTTCCTCTCAGCTTTCTTCTTCTATTGCTTTGGAAGGCACACATTTGCTATTTTTGTGCAGTATGAGGCTGCCACCAACATCCCCCGTGCAGCCAAGCAGATTTTGGGTCATTTTTGTGAAATTCAAGCATTTACTCAACAATAAAAAATATGCTTCTGTCCATACATCTGGAAGTTCATGTCACACTTCTAAAGTCTTTAGGTCAGTTGGTGTTATAGAGGGAAAAGCACTGTAGTCTTTACTCAGCAAAATCAGTGGAATGTAGTGATTCACATACTCTTCAGCTTTAGACTGACAAAAGACAGGTGTGAAGGAGAGATCTAGTTTCAACCTCTCTCTCACTCGCTGTGAGCAGCTCTTACCTGCCCACATGACCAGACATGTCATCTACTCTACCACCACTCCAATAACACTCAGCGTGGCCCTCACACTGCCTCATCACACACCCACCCAGTTTCAGCAAGTGAAGCACACAGCATGGACATATTCTGAAGTTAAGACATGTACAGTGATACACTCGGTGTTTAAGCAGTTGCATTGATTTACATGATCAACTGACCACTAAAACAAATGAAACAAGACCAAGTGTTGGCAGGAGGAGTCATTACAGCAAGCAAATCCTAATGCAGTGTTGTTATGGGCTCCAGGACTTCCTCCTGACCTGTTTCCTTTTAATGGGTGAAGGTTACTGGTTATCATGGAATAAACCCATAAAATCAGTTCAGGATTCGTTCAAGTTCGGTGATGTAAATAATTCCCCCAATCTTATTCTGCACCTCATGAAGGAGACCTGCTGCACCATATATTAAATAAGGAAGCTTTCATTGCATTTAAATCACAAACATGCTTGTTGCCTTTTCTATTCATTTATTTTCTTACACTTAATATGTAAAGGAGAGGAATAGTTACACATCCTCCTCAGTGAGCATGGATGGACACTTAACTGGGCTTTTGTATGTGATGCAGATCATGACGATAAAAAGATTGTTTCTGGATGACATTATCAATTATTGTGTATTCCAAAGATCTGATTTGCAACATAGCACAAGTGCATGTGCTAAGTGTTTAATCCAATAAAAGAATGTAGAGACAATGTAAGGGGTTACATCCTTGTTCTATCACAGTTTTCTGATTTATCTCAAATAACTGCACAGCTCTTCTTCGCCTCCTGCCCACGGACGGTCCTGTTCCCTCTCCTCCCCCTCTGTGCCAGAAAAAGAGTAATTGTTGGACAATCCAGAGAACTTCACCTCAACTCTTTCCTGAGTCAAACCAGAGAGATAGAAAGACAGAGAAAAAAGAAAGAGGAGGGGCGAGTGAGATGAAATGTGTTTTAAAGATGGCAGAGCTCCCACTCACTGCAGAGTTACATTCTCATGTTTATGGAGGAGATGAAGCCTTGAAGAAGCCTGGAGAGAGACGGGTGGCGTAGGAAATCAAAGATGGCTGCGAAGCTCCACATCATCAGACTTTTTTCTCTTGGCTCAACCACATTCCACATGAAACAGTCAGTTATGTTTAATCCAAGTGAAGAGTTGCTCTTTGTAGACGTTCAAAAACGTGACTTTTAGAGAGAGTTATCAAAATATAATTTAAAAAACTCCTAAAGTAAAGGGACATGAGTCACAGCAGATGCAACTCACTGAAACATTTTTTAATAAAATGGCACCAATTTAACCTGAGGGAAAAATGACCCCCACTGCTTTTTATTTGATGATACATTTTCCAACAACTATCTGCAAATTTCTGCATTGGATCAACCCTCTTGTCCTCAAGAATGTGAGGTTATCCTGTGGGTGAAGAAGTTTAGCACTGGAAGCAGACGGCTGAAAAATATTTGACTTTAATGTTATTTGTATACAAGAAATAAGCAGTTTCCAAAGGTAAACAGTAAAGCAAAAGGCAGCTATGTGAAATATAACCAGATTCTGTTGACATGAGCACAAAAAATCTTTCAGCCATTTTGAATCTAACATCTTGCTCCTCTTCTCTGCTGTCTCCCATAGCACTGCCAGCTGGGCCTGCAGACAGATTCCTCCAGATGTGCTGCGCTCCCATTGGCTGTCTCAGTTGTTTCCTTACTGGCCTCAGTCGCCGAGTCTCATATTTCCCTTCTGATGCAGAAGGGAACGCTAAGGATTATGGGTGGAGTGGATCCTCTCATGTCAGGGGTGGCTGTCCACCTGTCAGCCAGCTGGTAAGGAAAAGAGCACACAGCCAGCGAGATTAGGAGGAAAGGTTTGATCAAGTGCTGTATGCTTGGATGGAAATAAGTGTTGCATCCTTGATAGAAAATATCAGAGAATATCTGATATTATCATGATAGATTGTGGCCATGTATTACAGATAAGATGACATGGTGACACTTGAACTGACATAAGGCGATGCATGAAAAATATTTACTGAATATAATAAAACATGTTCGTGTACAGCATACACATCTCCTGTGCAGGATGCTTATGGAAATACAACAGGCCATAGTGAAAGTTCAAGTATATTTTGCAGCAATATCAAAGCTCAGATAGCTGCCTGTGGAGGAAGTTTAGTGATGGAGCAGAGAGAAAGAGAGAGTTACACACACACACACACACACACACACACACACACACACACACACACACACACACACCCAAGAGAGAGAAGACAGATGAGAAAAAATATAAAATGGTCAAAGGTTGAATGAAGCAGAGAGTGATGGATAAAAAGGTTCAGACACACTGCCCTCTTTGGCACTCACACACACAGAGGCGTTAATTAAACAGGGCACCGCATGCACACACATGCACACTCACTCACACACACACACACACACACACACACACACACACACACACACACACACACACACACACACACACACACACACACATCAGCAGACATGCAGGGGCGGTTGAGGTTTTCAAATTACAGCCTATATTCCAGGCAGTTTTTCTCTTTCTCTTCTATGAACACTTGCAGCAAACTTTCCACGCAGGAATACTGAAAACTAGACACTCTAAAACTCAGCTCGTCTGTGATAAAAATGTTTTTTTGTTCAATAATGAAGCATTGTTTTTTTTTTAAGCTGCAGAGTGTTGGGCTGTACAACGGGAATCAGCAGTGGCTGCAGATTTCTTACATCGTAAATCGAAGTAGCACAACAGTGATTTCTCAGAGACCTCGCAACCAAATATGGATTTCGAGAGGCTCACTTGGCCAGCCTGTATTTGGTCAGCTTGATTATGAATTAACATGAGTGCAGCTTGTTAGCTTAGCACAAATATTGGAAGCAAAGGGAGAACAGCTAGCCTGGCTCTGTTTGAAGGTAGCAAACCCTGCCTATCAGCACCTCCAAAGCTCAGTAAAGTAACACGTTATATCTTGTTTGTTTAACCTTTGGACAAAGAAGGCTACCTGTTCCCCCCTGTTTCCAGTCTTTGTGCTATAAGCTAAGCTAACTGGCTGTTTATGTAAGTGATCAAAGGCAAAGAAGGTGTCTTGCTGCAAATAACGAGGAAGACATTGAATGATAACTAGTATCTGCAGAAGCAAAATCCATTATTTGTAATTTGAATCACTGCTCCTTCAGTCAGACAGGACAGCAACAGGTTACAGAAAATACAACAGTCAGGCGTGTCGATTGAGACAAAAATGTGTCTTTAGCCAAAATGAATCTTCTGCAGCAATTTCCCTCTCCGCTCTTCAGAGGAGAACCTGGAAGCTGCTGGCGCTTGCTCGAGTCTTTAAGCACAATCAAAAAGGCTGGCTGAGTCAAAGATTTCAGCTGTCTCGACAGGCCCGAGCGCATATCAGCATGCTGAGGCTACTGGCATTATTCACGCTGCTGACTGACTCTGCAGCACCCAGGAAGGAAGGAACTGGGGGAGAGCCAGTAAAAGACAGGCCGTGCTTTTTAAAGGAGCACTCATTTACTTTAAGTGCTTCAAATTATACAACACCCCAGCCAAGTTTGTGATGTGTCTATGTGTGTGAGTGACGCCTTTCCTCACTCAGTCCCTTCCTCCTCCTGCTTTCCCTCCTACCCCTTGTTTCTCGTATCTTTTTAGTGTCTCCCCCTGTGCCTTCACCACCGACTTTTCCTCTTTGTCACCCTCCCTGTCTGTCCTCGCTCCCTCAGGTAATCACATCTGCAGGCTGTTTCCACTGGAATACATTTTCTTGAACGTTTAGACTTCAGCTGCAGTGAGGCGGGCTTATTGAAGAGTTGGTCTAATGTCAGTCTGGGGATGGGTGCAGGGAGGGAGTGAGGGGTTGGGGTAAGGGAGAGTATAAATATGTGTCAGGAAACACAAACGAGCATGGCGGAGAAGTTGAGTCAGAGGGAACAGTTCTTTGCTTAACAAGCAAGTTAAAGAAAATACATTTTTTTTTCTATAGTGAATACAGCTTTTGGCATCTTTCTTAGATTGTACTTCAGAGGATACATTGAAGCAAAGACAATTCCTCCCAAAAAGCCTTTCTGTCAATGAAAGAGCTGAACTGATGAGAAAGAATGTGAGAATTGCAAAAAAAGTAGATGGCAAAAAGGGAGAAAATCAAAGTAGGGAACCTCCCTTGGCTGGGACTAACACATGGTTAGATTTGCCTGTGCGTCCACATGACTCACAGTCTGGTCAGCAAACGCATAATAAACGTGACAGAAATATCCCCACACAATGTCACCAGGGTCCACGGCAGGCAGTTAATTGCTAGATAGAGCTGGGCCGTGGTTTGAGAGAGGAAAAAAAAAGTCCATAGCAGGAGAAGGAGAGCAGGAGAATATCCATATATGTGTTTTTTTTTCTTTAATGCAAACAAGTGGAGTTGATCTTTTGAGTTCGGTCAAGGCTTTGCTGGCCAGATTCTCCAGAAGAGATACAAAGATAAAGAGATTGCTCTCGTGATGAGGACTTTTTTTTTTTTTTTGGTCACAAAATTATAAATACAATCTGACAGTCAACATAACATTCATAGTCACAGTAGATTCAGCTGCTGATTTGTTCAGTTTCACTTGGGTTATTATTGTCATCCATATTTAAATGCGGTGAGTTTATCTTCATATATATGATATTCATAACTTGAATCTTTTTAAAAATGTCTTTTTACCTGTTCACACTAGTTTATCTGTAAATCAGTTTCCAAGATACACAAAATTCTGAGTAACTTCAGAAGGAACAATGAGGATCAAATCACAAGCTATCTGCCAGTCTCTAAATATGTCTTAATCAAGGACTGTGCAGTAATTAATGATCAGCCTGTTCTCACCAGAAAAACAACCGTATAGGACGACTTTGCAAGCAGATTATTAGGATACATATTTACATTTACTGCTAAGTGCCAGCCTCTAGTGGCATTAGGAATTCAGATGGGAGCGAAGGAGGAAGTAAGCTGACGTAGTATAAAGAGCAAGAAAGTCTGCATATGGAGCAAAGTGGGGTGGATGGATGGGTCAAACAAACACAGGACTTTCACCCAGAGAGTGCACACATGTCCCTCATGACACTGAAGGTCAGTTGACACATTTTAACATTGTATCATGTACGCAACAGTAAAACTCTGATTTTCATCCATGTCTTTTTCCTAAAGCTAGCCACGTAGTTTTGGTGATATATGTCATTTCAGGAGTCACTGGCACTCGACCTATTCAGTTACTTAAGTATGAGGATGTGTTGATCATGATTCATTACTTAAGACCTTTATTGTTACTCTTATCATCAACCCAACTTTTCTGTTTAACTGTAAATCTGCAACCAAATGGTTTTATACCAATAATTAATTGTTACCATATATTACCATTTTTTGTCAGTTCAAGTAAAGCAGAAATAACACACTTTAAAAGGATTCACATTCACAGCATAATTAAATTCATATTTCCATCCAAATGTCAATGTCTCAATCCCCAATTTAGTAAAATCCTTCAAATTCATAGGGTGCAAGAAGTTAAAGACACATGTTGTTGGTTAAGTCTCAACTGCTGGTGATCCACTACTGCACAATTAACATCACCCAGAGGCCCTTGTTAGTCACACTTGTCACGCATTGCTCCAGGGAGGCCCGAGTCAGTTGTCTGTTGGTCATCCACCACTTTGGTCAAGACCGAAATATCTCAACATTTACTGGATGGATTGCCATGAAAGTTCATGATGCCAGAGGATGAATCCTTTCATGATCCTGAAAAATATCTCAACCATGGCTTCCCATACCATTCTTAAGCTCCTCGCCTTGTGCCATGATCAGATTTAAAGTTCAGTACTTTGGTTTATGACCAAGTATCTACAAAATTACTCACACTCCCATCTGCTTCAGCTCTACGTTTAGTGCTAATTAGCAACTGTTAGCATGCTAACATGCTAAACTAGGGTGGTAAACATGGCAAATACTATACCTGATAAACATCAGCATGTTAGCATTGCCATTGTGAGAAGGTTAGTACGCTGATGTTAGCCTTTAGCTCTAACACTGCAGGGCCAGCTGCAGAACCACTATAGCTTGGCTGTAGACTCTTCGTCTTGTTGAAATACATCGATTTAAAGCTGTATGTACGAGCACAGGATTTTAGTTTTAACAGTCAACAATGCATGATTTTCAGCAAACTCAGGAAATTACACAAGTTGTGGGAAGCATAGTCGGCCTTCCTCTCCTAGGCCCATGCTAGGTTAACATGCATATAACTTGCATGTAAGTATATTTTTGTGTGTACAAAATTAAACAATATGGTAAACTGACAGAGCATGTTGTTTAGACCTTTGCACAGTTACAGTTGCATCTTTTTAATGCTTGAAATTGAAGTTTGGAATATGGCTGTACTGTTGTCAGTGTATGCAAATGTTTGAGGAACAGTTTGCTCAGCTATGGTGGAAGATACAGAACCTGCAGACTTCACAAAGCAGCCTGAATCCTGTTTAGCAGAGTCAGTGTGTTTTGGCTGTTGAAGGGTTAAGCTGCATCAGTTATGGTGAGCGGAGGGGAGAGCGCTGAAATCTTTTCCATATTACAGCACACATGAGGAACACATTTAAGTGAGTTCAGCTGTCTGGAGTCTCTCTCTCTCTCTCTCTCTCTCTCTCTCTCTCTCTCTCTCTCTCTCTCTCTCTCTCTCTCTCTCTCTCTCTCTCTCTCTCTCTCTCTCTCTCTCTCTCTCTCTCTCTCTCTGGCTGGTTAGGGGCAAGTTCAACACAGCAGTATATCATTACACATCTGGGAAAATGCACTCCGAGCCCCGGATGACACACCAGAGAAAAGAGAGACAATGTGCTCCATCCGTAACTAACCTCTGTGGTAAACGATGGAGGGTTTGAAAAGGAAACCAACTCAGCAAAGACAAAATGATTTACCTAATTTAGATGAAAAAAGGTCTCTTATACTGCAGGATACACCATAAAACTAACATGCTGTATCCAGTTTCTGTTTTTAAGAGCTAGAACAGACAGTGTAAAGGTCATTATGGAGCCAATGACGTTCTTACACCCTCAATTCCCTCACAACAACGCCCTGCAAAAGATGTGAACTGGACAAACTGGGGCAATAATGTTAACACAAATGGAAATCTGAGATCTCAAAACTGTTCTCTCCGCCCATGACTTCCCCCTCAATGACTCCGCCTCTTTCAAATTGCAGTTTTATTTTAGTGAGATGGACTGGCTGAGCTTTCAGGAGGGAGGAATCTTACAGTTCTTTTTTCCAGTATGGAAACTGTTGTTTCCCTTCAGTACCAGCTCCACATACCACAATAATATCGCCTCCATGACTTCAACTACCTCTGAACAGTTGCAGAAACTATTTGGTGGAATAAATGTGAGAGAAAAAGTTTTCCTTCTGTCTTAGTTTTTCCCCTGTTTCATCTCTGTTTTCAGTCTTCCTCAAGACACTAACAAACATGGATGATAGGGTCCCTGCAGTGAGAATGATGGGTGACAAACAAGAGTTACGGGGTGAGGTCAAAGTTGAGGGGAAAAAAGACCCTGCACGCATCGTTTAAAGGCTCACACATGCCACCCCCTTCATGCCTGACCTCAACCCTTCCAGGCCCTGTAAAGACAGAGGAGGCATTCGAGGGAACCTCCTTTTTTCGTCTCCTGTCTCCGTTACTTCTTATTTCCTCTACCAGTCCTGCCGAGTGTGAGCCTTTGCTTTTTCACTTCATCAGCCGTCACAAATATTTGAAGCATCCTCACATCAGTGCCAGGGAAGCCACATTTTATCGTCCACCTAATTTCATTGGAAGTGGAACCATCAGACGCTTTAACACTCGGGGCAGGTATTCTCAAATGGAACAGATTAGAAAGTGAGAAAATGACAGTCCCTGAGGCTGAGGAGGTACTTAGTTAAAATTAGTTTTTTGTGATGTTCGTTCAAATTGAAAATAATCCCCTTGAATTCAGCTTTGGTCTCACACTCACACAAAACTGCAACGCCTGGCCTCTCCAGCGTTACGGCTGCAGTCAGTGCGACAACAAGGAAGTAAAACGACTCCTCCAGACCTCCTCCACACTTGAATGATTTCACAGATGGGAAGGAAGAAAACGGTCTTGTAAAGTCAGACGAAGCTTCTGATGCAGGACGAAAGTTTTTACCTGTTTCATGTTGTTGTGCAAAACTCTGGTTGGCCAAAAGCCTTGAAACTGTAAAAATGACTAAACTTCTTCAGCTTAGAATTCATTTCATCATGTAATGATAAAAGCAGTAACAGTTGGAATGGAAATGATCAAGTCTTCATACATATATTGTTCTATGGCACCACTGGACACCATTATTATTATCCTCCTCCTCCTCCTCCTCCTCCTCCTCCTCCTCCTCCTCCTCCAGTATTAAGTTATACTGACTTAAACCTGCTATAGTTGTTTGTTTAGAGCTCTTAACACAACACTGACAGATGATCACCTTTTAAGTTGATATGGTGAACTTGTCAGGAAACAGTTGCTCACGTACACACGATTTCTTTTCTCTTCAGCTTTGGTAGCCCTGTAGGGTAATTGGGTGCTGAAAATGTGACTGAATATATTCCTAGTTAATGTGAGTTGTAAGGTTTAATTTTAATTGTTGTTCCAGGACAGATATGCTGTGTATGCATGTTTTACTTCAAGTGCACAATGTCTGCGTATTTTCAATATGTCTCATGTTTGTCACTTTACAAAAATGAAATAAAAATGATCTGTTGAGGTTTGAGAAGTAGTTGGTTTGAAATGTTAAAACTAGATAAATTCACTGTTATGCTCTTCTCTTGCAAGGATTCACTCTCTGCAGGGATTCGTTCGTGTATCCGCTACTAAAATGGATTGTGCCCTGGCTTTACTGGGTTCCCGGCTTAAATGAGCACTTGAACTGTCTGCCACCTGCCACCAATCAAACCTCCACCTGCCACATAAAACACCTGGTGGATGCTTGCTGAGGGCAATCAGTCTTTTAAACTTCCCCAAGCTTGTGGTAAAATGATGTGGCCTGGGGACACAGAGAGAACTGCTGCTTCTGCTGAAACCATATTGTCTGATTTTAGATGTTTAACCCGTCACATTGGATAGTTTTGTAATTTCTTTGCACTTCTTTCTTTATGATGTTTGATTGATTGTTGATCTCTGTCCCAGGTCTTTGTAGTCATGTCTTTGACTGACGCTTGAAAGATTCTTCAGTCTTAATGCTGTGTCTCTCTGTGTTGAAATTCCCTATTTTGTACAATTTATATGTGGACATGAAAACTGATTGGTTATTTAGCAACAATTAATGATGGTGCTCACACTGCTGGCACATATACTGCAAACTCATTGTTTCAGAGTGTGTGTGTGTGTGTGTGTGTGTGTGTGTGTGTGTGTCTGTGTCTGTGTGTGTGTGTGAGTGAGTTGGGGGCTCGGGAATACCAACCTCTACATCTGTCTCCGCAGTTGAACATGTTCCACATGTTGTTGCTTGTTATACGCACTCGGTAGTTGAGGTCTAATCTTTTGTGAAACACCATGAAGGAAGCTGCTGTCTCTCATGTCTTTGTGATCATTAAACCAGCAGGATCCCATGGATTCTGAATAAACCCTAGAGAAATCAGTACTTTTTCGTCTTCATTTGATCACTCTGTCTGGGATCAGTGTTACCTCTTGCATTTTAGTCTGCTGCTGTGTCACTTTTTCCACCCGCTCAGCCAGAGGGAGGAGGGCCGCTGCTGCAGAGAGCTAAAGCTGTGGGTGGAAGGCATCGCCTATCGGCAGCAGCCAGCGTTAAATCCAAGACCCCAGCGGCGGTGGGCAAAGATAACGGACATATTTTTTATTTTCCTGAGAAACTGATTGAAAGTCCCACACCAGAAAGAGACAAATTAGAAGTTAGAAGACACTGCACAGAAATTTCTGACTAAGTTGATACAGATATATCTTTCAAATGGAAGTTTATTGACATTTCCAGCCAATTTAATTAAAATAAGTAACATCTGCAAAAACCAGAGCCACTACGAATGCGTCCATGTGAGCAGGCACTTCCTAACTGTGCTAAATTCTGATCTAAATCTTGCACGAGTTGTTCAACATAAAGCAAATATGAACTGTCACTACAGAAATGGCGGATTGGGTTTTACATCATCGAACATGAAGTTAAGAGCAGAGGTGCACTTTCTTGAGGGTCACAGGAAGTATTAGCAAGCAAAGAGTTTCCCAAGACCTTCAATGGGACCTACACTGGGTCATAGCAGGAGGAGCCTCGACATCGAGACCCCCGTGCTCTCCTGCAAGGAGGAGTTGGGATGGAGAGGATGCTGATGATGAGGAAGTGTATTCCAAAGCAAAGCTCCTGAAGTCTTCAGGTAGATAATGAAGAGGAAGAAAAAGGGTGCCATCAGAGGGAACAGTGCACGAACACCTCCGATATCAAAGAGTAATTGATGTTTAATTTGATTAACAGACTCTTGATTACACTGATTTAATCAACTGTCCAAGCAATTATAGTTTATGATTTAATGATGAAATATGTGATGAGTGTAAAGTGTCGACAATATGCTAGAATTGAACTGAGGAGGATAACTGCTGCTTTTCAATTTACATCAAATGTGTTTGACAACAAAATGAATTAACAAATTAGAAAGTAGTGGTAAGAGACGAATACACACACACACACACACACACACACACACACACACACACACACACACACACACACACACACACACACACACACACACACACACACACACACACACAATGGGATACTCATCCCTTTTTCCCCTTTCTCTCCTTCTTTAAAAATCCTCCTCGCTCTGACCATATTCTAGTTTCACAAGCTCCACATCATCACTTCTCCTCCTCCTCCTCCTCCTCCTCCTCCTCCTCCTCCTCCTGTCTCTCCACCAGTCTTCCTCTCGTTCTCTTTTCTTCTCTGCCTGTAGCGCAGCTTGTCTGGATCCATGGTTTTGGAACACAGTCCAAATGTTAGGGTTTGCAGTCCAGAGAAAACACTATGCAGAGCCAAACAAAAGGAGAAAAAAAGGAGAAACTCAAGTTGCTGCAGGCAACGGTTTTCTGTGTCCTGTGATACTGTTAAGAGATACAGATTGAAGCACTGCTCTTTGTATTTGATATGGATCCACACTGCTTTGTTTCAAAGCTCAGAAAAAGCTGGATTTGTGCACCATTAAACTAATGTTTCTCTTAAATGGGGGCCAATCTGATGCTGCAGCAGGAAGTCCCTCCCTCCCCTCTGCAAGCTAAACCTGTGTGTGACTGAAAACAAATGTTGCACTCATAACCCTCATTGGTAAAGTGTGTGAAAGTGCTCCAGTTGTTTTACTGAGAATGTGCTAACAGTGATGCAATTAAATCTGAGAGGAAAATACTGATGAAATAATGCTCACTGCATTAGCTGATGGGCGGCAATAGCATTTAAACACGCAACTATTTCTAGATGTTAAACAATACAGTAGGCAAACATCCAGCATGGGCATCTAACATGCCTCATTTATCACGATGGATTTAAAGCATCAGAGAGACTTAATTTAGGAAAGTGGAGTACACTAAGTGGTGAAAATGTGGTTTGCTCCAGGAAAACCCCAGGTGAGTTCCTGCTGAGGGGCTGTAAGCACAGGTACTTTGTTTGGAACTCACTGGCTGAAGTATGTTTACTGCAGTCCTCACAGACAACCAGGCCCCGATGTGGCTTGTGGTTTGTACAGGTGAGGACTGTTACACATCACTGAAGCAGAGTGCAGCCTTTCAAACTACACTGCTTGACATGAAAAAGCACTGCACTGATAATGTAAACATGAGAAAACCACAAACATCACAGTGCAGCATTAAACGTTAAGCCTTTAATTACCTCCTTTACTGGGCTCATATATACCGTCCAATAAAGAACACTACAGAAGATGATTTCTTTCCCTCTGTGTTAACAATAGACCTGTTTCAGGTAAGTCTCTATGAAATGAAGGCACCACGACCAGCAGGACTTCCACACAAAGGGGTCATGCTTAACTTGCTAATTGCTCAGAGTTATGGCAGTGCTCTTACTGTTACAGACTGCTCTACAGGAGCTTGTAGCTCGGCTTGAAATGCTTTATGTTTCCTGTATAGCCCCTAAATATGTTGTTTGGCATAGCTGTGGAAAATAACTGTGTGGGTCATTTTGTGAGAAAAAAACCCCTACCTCTTAGAACTTGTGATAAAGTTTAACATGATAAGACGGCCGTGTTAAAAGCACAGTATCTGGCAAACATTAGCATAATGTGCGCACATGTCATGAGGTGTGTGAGGCTGTGCTGCTGGTCATGGCTGGTATGTATATCAGGGTCGTCCAGCACATCAAACTCCTGTGAAACGCTGCAATTTTCTTAATGCAAAATATTATGGTGTGTGTCCTACTTATGCTGGCTTCAGTCTGTTAGCGTATTTGCATGCTTATGTGTGTGAGAGAGTGAATTCATGTTTGTGTGCATGCCCCCAGCATTATAAAAAAAAAAGCCTCCGCCACACCTGGAATGCATTACATCCTATTGGAGCCATGCGGCGGGCACATGAGTCTTAAAGTGGCAGGGGCTGTCTTTCCCACATTACAGTCATTAGTAAAGTCAGCACCCCCCACCAGCATGGCATTTTGGACTAGCCTGATGACATCATCACAACCTGGGTGAGGTGGACTGCTTATTGTCTTCTTAGGGCGATATAATACCTTCAGCTACTGGTCAAGGTGTCATCTGGAGCTGGTACTAGATTTAAATAAAAGGTGATTTTATGGTGAAAAATCAGTTTTAGTTACCTGAAAATACTTTTTAGTTTTCACTTTTTAAATAAGGACACATCTCTAAATGTGAGGGAGTGCTGACTTTCTCCAAACGCACATCAAATACAACCATCTCCAGAATTAGCTCACGCAGTTTTGGTTTTGGGAAGTCTTCCTGATTTAACTATAGGAGGGGTTTGTGTTGATCTACAGTGCATGTAGGCCACTCGATCCACCAGACTTTGTGTGTGTGTGTGTGTGTGTGTGTGTGTGTGTGTGTGTGTGTGTGTGTGTGTGTGCTGGTTACATTTGGAGGTTTGGCTGATGATGGAAGAAATTCCATTTGAGAATTACAGATGTTTTTTTCTTTCTTAGTTTCTTTTGTCTAGTCCCTCCCACTCTCTCTCTCCCTCTCTCCCTCTCTCTCTCTCTCTCCCTCTCTCTCTCTCTCTCTCTCTCTCTCTCTCTCTCTCTCTCTCCCATTTCTTGACTGCTCAATGGAAAATCACCATCATACTGTAGCAAATGCTAGCCTGTGCGTCTGTTTCAACCTCACTTAGTCAGACAAAAATCGTAGACTGTAGCTCAGTTTTCATGGAACCAGTTGTTGCATTTCAAAGCCATATCCTTCAAAATTGCGACCCTACTTATTACCAAGACTAGACAAAATTCATAACCAGTATTTATCACGGCAATACACAATGCACAATCTATGTCCCTCCTTTTGTCAGATGTCTGTTTATACAGTGTGTGAGTGAGTCAGAGGCAGCAGACATGAACGAAAGGAGGGGAGATAATGGCAGAGGGGGGGGACAACAGTGAGTTTCATGTAGAAGATGGGTAAGTGAGAGAGAGAGGTTAAAAGGAAGGGGAGGGGGGGTTGCTGGGGTAGAGCAGGCGGCCCATGACATAGCTAAAGCATGAGTACATGCCTGTTGGCTGACGTCCACTGTGAGAGTTCTGCATCTGGTTAAAATCTACTGCCTCTGCTTTCCTCCCTCGACTTCCCTGCTTCATGTTCTGCTTCTTTTTTCTCTTTAAGCTCACCTCTTCCTCAAGTCTGCCTTTTTTGATTTGCACTTGTTCTAGTCCTTATCTCCTCTCTGTTGCCTGATTACTCCTATTGTTCCTTTTACCTTTCTCTTTGTGTCCACAGTGACAAACACAGACAGATGGAGGGAGAAGCAGAAGGAGGCATCTCAATCTGCTTCCCCTCTCGATGTTTCAGTGTTGTTTGGAGGAAAGAGCTTTGCCATTTTGCCATTTGCCAAGTGTTTCATCATTTTGCGCTTATTCTGCTCCAACCTCACTTTTTAACTCTTTGCAGCTAAAATATTCAGATAATTATAGTAGAAAGTTGATTCTTCTTGATAAACATACCTTCAATTTCATTAAAATCTCTATTAAAGCACCAATGTGTGGAATTTAGTGGTATCTAGCTACCTTCGAACGGAGCTAGGTGAGCTGTTTTTCCTGTCTACAGTCTTTATGCTAAGCTACGCTAAGCTAACCGGCTGCTGGTAATATAACCTTATATCTCGGCAAGAAAGCGTAGGAGTATTTTCCACATTGTTGAACTTCTTCTTTAACATGGAAATGAATTCTTAATTTTTGTTTCGTAATTATTTAAAAAAATGTGAAAAGGAGCTCAATTTGTTGCTGTTGCAACCCAGAAAATGTGCACACACAACAGTCTTTTAAGGCCAATAGGTTCCTATCATTATGTTGAGAAAGGAAGCGGCCTTTTCACTATCAGCTGACTCACTCCAAAGTTTGCCTTGTCCTGCAGGAAAGTATTGTCTCTTTTAGAAGAGTTCCGGGGAAAAGGTTAGGAAAATAACACATGCATTATGCTTGGAAGTTTGCAAGTTAGCACAGGAGACAACTAGCATAAATAGCATTTGAAGCAGTTCAGCATATTTGGTGAAGTTGCATGATTCTTGATATGTGTCCACATGGTTGAATGCACTTATTGTAAGTCAGTCTGAACAAAAGCATCAGCTAAATACATGTAATGGAACTTGATGAATTTCATCCAAGAGTGGAGGTTTTAAATGAATCAGCATTTCTATTATGTGAGTGTCACACATATTAATCCACCTTGCAGCCTTAAGGTGGCTTACAATAATGAACCATTTCTGCACAGCTCAGCAGACACCTTTGCCTTACAGCCTCCAGATTGGTGAATTAATGAATTCAAATTCTCACAGACTGCTGCAGCTAAAGCATGCTAATTTGTTTATTTGCTTTGTACTTTGTATTTACCACACACCATAAGGAGGAGGTGTTTGGTCCAACAGCTGAGCACCGGTTTTATAATGTCAGTAAAGACAAATGGATGAGAGCACGTGTTGAAACACTGTGGTGGTCCCAACTCACATTGACCCCCAGCCATTCCAGGATTTACAGGGGGGCAGTGGGACAAGTATGAGCTTGTCACACACTCTCTCAAACACACACACACACACATACGCACACACACTTTTGCTTCCGTACATCTGTCTATCTTTTCTGTTTCTACATTTTAAAAAGGCTGAATGGAAACTATTCTCTTCATCATACCTAACCTCCATTTTTGCTGGTTTTCACAATTGTTTTACTGGTTAGAAATAAAATTTATGCTTCCCTCTTTCTATTTCTGATTCTCTTATTTCTTCTTTGTCATCTCTCTTTGCCCTTCATCTTCCTCTGTCTGTCTTTTTTCTGTAAAATAAACACACACACACACACACACACACACACACACACACACACACACACACACACACACACACACACACACACACACACACACACACTTCATAGCTTCAGGGCGTGCCACACTTCCACTCTCAACCCAGTTCAGTTTGTTGACCAGATGATCTCCTGCAGCCAGTCATAATGGTGGGGTGGAGTCTGCGTTTAAAAAAAAAATCTTTTCTTTTCCTCCTCTCCAGTCCTGCTTTCTGCCTTTCTCTTTTTTCCCTGCTGAACCCAAAACTTCATGATGACCAAAAAATTCTTCCACGTGTCCACTGCTGGATTTGGATGGAGGAGGGGAAGAAGAGAACATGTCTGGTTTTCCTACAGTTTTTTATTTCTCTTCTCCTTAAATCAAAATTCTGAAACATTAGCAGTTGCCTTTGGTACTCTGTGCTAAATCCATTCAAATGGGATGTACTGCAGGAAAACAGGAAACGTATATAATATATGAAGTGTATCAAAAAAGATATCCTATGAAAATTCAAGAAAAGCTGTTAAAGGAACAGATAAGTCATTTTGTTTTTTCCCAAATGGAAGAACTTAATCACACAACAGATCAACCTACAGATGGACGGGCTTGTGAATCCACTATAATCTCTGCCAGTCTGTCTTGTCCGTCCGTTTTAAGAAGGTGTTTATTAATATGAGAAAGTTGCTAGATGCTAGTTTCAGCACTACTGTGCTGCTGTGACCTGAGTAACCCAGGCTCTGAGAGGAGGAGAGAGAGGAGGCAGTCTGCCTGGAGGGTGGGTTTGAGAACGGAGAGAGATGCCAGGTTGAGGAGGACAGGCCCCGACTGGTGTGTGTGTGTGTGTGTGTGTGTGTGTGTGTGTGTGTGTGTGTGTGTGTGTGTGTCTGAGAGGGAAAGAGACAAAGAAGGAGAAATCTCTTGCTATGCTCTCTTTCTATATCTATTATTCATATATATCCTGTTTAAAGACAATGACCTTTTGGGTTATTAGTACAACATTTCATCTTAATTGTGTTAAACAGACGCCCTTTGTAAAGTGAGTATTTACAACCTCTTGCTTGCATGTGAAAATCATGTTTAAGTCATATTTGGGATTTTTTTGAAGTGAGCAGTGCACATCAGTGGCGTAGCACATCAGCACAACTTCACTGGCCCGCATTAATATAACTGTGATGAATAAATAACCAAAATCCATTTATATTAAACAAAAAACAAGCAGCAAAATGCCAGAAAGAGTGTCAAAATGTGTAATTTTATAAAAATCTGAAATCATCTCAGTGATGAATGACAGTACTCTAATTTTGGTCCAATTGTAAATCAAAGTAAAAGTACACTTTATGGACCGCTGTCTCACCTCTGTTGGGTAAACACAGACTATGTCATGAGTTCATATTTATTCTCTACCTTTATTTTGACGCTTTTCCCCCCACTGAGGTGATTTTCCTCACTTTATCACATCCATTGGTTACTTTGCAGCATGGGACGTTTGAATATGAAACTCTCTCTAAGGAATAAAGACAGTGAGAAGGAGAGTGCTGTGCCTTTGAAATGAAACTGCTGTCATTTACCAAAAGGTTTGTACCTGTCTGTAATCAGAAATAGCCCTGGGCTCTATTTTCATCTCATCTTCCTGCTGGATTAAAAGGCAGAGGAAAAGACTTTGAAGCTGTTGTGGTTTTTGAAAAACTGTATCTCAAAAATGATGGCACCCTGTTTTGATCCAATCAGGAAATAATGCTAACTGATGGTGGGCTTTGATCCTAAATGCTGTTTCCTGTCATAGAAGCAAAACTCAGAAGATCACTGACGACTTGCAACTTTTTGACTAAAACCTTCAGTCTAATTTTATAAATCACCCCTATTTCCCATTAATCCCAGACCGCATTTTGTGCATTAATCGCTTCTTCTGTTCCCACGATGGTTGATATCATGGATGTTTGAGACTGGCTACTCAGCCTCTCAGTCCTGACCAAACTGAGATCACAAGATATGCTGGGACTTGCTATTTGCTATGTGAAATATGACCCCCTTTCCCTCCCTCAGGGATAAAAAAGCACAAGAAAGGATCAGCCATGTTTCTCCTTCCAAAACACATCCATGTGATCTGACCATATTTTCAACTTTGATTTATAAAACCTTTTCAGAGAACAGTCACGTAACCAATCACATTAAGGTGATGAGTAGGAATGAGCAGCAGGACTATCACACTTCTTCTTCTTCTTTTTTTTTTTTGTTACAGCAATGCTTCTAACTTCCAAAGACATATTCGGTACAGGTGGCACATGTAAATCAGTGTAATTTATTTCCTGATTTGGGATTATTTACCTTCATCTGCAGCAGGACATTGTTTTGATCACTTAGTGGTCAGGGATGACAAAAAAATCCCCTCTTACCACTAAAACTTTGCCTCCATTGTCCATCCAGCAATGCTGCGATTAAAGACTGACCTTGAGCTAAAGCTGAATGAAAATGGATAAAGTTAGTAGAAGTTTGACACAAATGATCTTAAATCGTAAATTTAATTTTGCCCGTCCTTCTTGCTTGTGAACGGCTGAACTGTTTCATTCTGTAGATTCTTTTTTTTTTTTTTTTTTTGAGGCGCATGCTGTGTCTTGAGTGTAGAAAGTATGTTATCAGCACTGAAGGCAGACCCATTACACAGCAGTGACACTTTAGTTTGAGGTGGATGAAGAAAAGCACTCAGAATCCTGATTTTAATATGAAAGATGTGTTAATCACCACATCAGGTCATAAACATCAAGATTCACACATTAATGTATGAAAACACACAAATACATACACACACTCAGGTGAGCATGTCTGCTGGTGAGGGGGTCATGTTGCTGTATTTTCTTAGCCCGTGTCAGACAGGATGACCACACTGAGTCTTTAACTCACACACACACACACACACACACACACACACACACACACACACACACACACACACACACACACACACACACACACACACACACACACACTCTCTCTCTCTTCTTCACACACTGTTCTTTGGTAGAAGTTTGTGATATTAAAGTATGAGTGAGCCACTTTTTTGTACCAGAGCTTTACAGAGACATGGCTGAAGTGTTCGAGTGGTGCAAGATTTTAGTTTTAGTCAAAGCATTGAGAAAGAAATAAGGCTCAGAGAAAAGTGGACAGTTTTCCAGCATGTAGTCTGAGCTGTAAATCTGCAGCCTCCAGCCTCACAGATCTGGACTTCTTCCAACGTGGCTGGAGCTGTCGCTCCTTTTTTCTTCTTCTTTTTCTTCTATTCCTTCTGCCTTTACTCTTCCACGTCTGTTGGACCGCTCCCTCTGTGGCAATAATTGCATTTGAAATAAAAAGCACTATAATTCAAGGTGTTTTCTGGCAAACAAATGATTGTTTTTTTGTTTTACTTTTCTCAAGTAAAACTACTTCATTGCACATGAGCCCTTAAGAAGTGGCAGCCTGCAGGTTAGGTAAGGTTTTATTTCACATTTTATAACACATCCCAAAGTTTCCAAAGATATCAAATCTACCTGCAGAATTCTGGTAAAAAATGTTAAAAATGATGCACAAATCATTCATATTTCATTTGATAGAAGGTGAAGCCATAAAAAAAACATCACACAGCTTCAACGAAGACTTGGAACAAGCTAACACATGTGACAGTGTGGAATGAGATGATTTTAAGAACCTTAAAGCAACTTAAGAGAGAAACTAAAAGATTAATCTGTATGTTCAGGGGTTAAAACAGTCTCAGACTACGGTGGAATGCAGATTATTTGCTCCAAAGCTTTGATATAATGACTTTTTTTATAATGATGTGATGCACAGCCATCATTTCCCTTCGCACAGACTTGCAGATGACGTGGCTGGGTCAGGCTCCTGAGACAGTCTCTGCTGCTCGTGGCGCAGACCAATTTCTAAAAGAGAACAGAAAAAAAATCTTAATGACAAGCCCTAGCAGCCAAAGTGATTCGAGAGCTGGCAGCGTTGGGTTGCATTTCCCAGTGTCTGCCCGCCTATTGTGGAGAGCAGTCAGTGTTTAGAGAGGGACGTCTCCAGCTTAGAATAACATGGCATTAAACTCAAAGATTACACTTCACACACATATATACACACATGTATTTGCTGCTTCCTTTTTCTTTAGCTCTCATTGCTACTTTATTCTGCTAAAGGCTCATGATGTCTCACTTTGGGCGCTGGGTCTCACAGTCAAGACACTTTTTAAACAAACACTAAACTCCTTTTAATTGTTCTAAAGGAAACATTTTCGTCTCTTTTCTCAGCTTTATTCTTTTCTTTTTTTCTTCTGAACCAGATGTGTTTCTCCTCTGGATCTCCCCCTGTGCTGGCCCCCATGATTCATTTTCCACAGGCATCTTTAAAGGGCCTCTCCCCTCCCCCATGCCTTTCTCTCTCTCTCTCTTTCTCTTTCCCTGAGCTCAGGCACCCACTGCTGGATTGTCTCAGCCTGCAGTG
This sequence comes from Chaetodon trifascialis, assembly GCF_039877785.1. Classification (NCBI taxonomy): domain Eukaryota; kingdom Metazoa; phylum Chordata; class Actinopteri; order Chaetodontiformes; family Chaetodontidae; genus Chaetodon; species Chaetodon trifascialis. Next base: position 14,074,305 of record NC_092072.1, on the reverse strand, counting down.
CTTGTCAGTAACAGTGGAACAAAAACCCAACCGAGGGAAGGAATGAAGCTTATGTGGAATCTCCATAGCCAAAGGGTTGGTGTAGACGATCCTCGCTCTGTCTCTCTCTCCTCCCCTGGTGGTCAGAGGGGGAGGTGGGAAGAGGAGCCTGCCCAGGTGCTCTTATGGGCTTTGGTGGGTGGATCCTCTGGATGACACCCTCAGGGCGATAAACACGCCTCCAGAATGAGGGGAAGTGATAAAGTAGGCGGAACAATTTTCTTATGGGCTGCATTACTTTCACTGATGAGAGAAAAAATAAGCGAGAGGGAGAAACCTGTGTCTGTAGCCACTCCTCCTTCTCCTCCCCCGTTCCTTTCTCCCTTTGCTGCTCTGCCACATTCCCACCCTTCCCCACTCCTCTCAATCCCACCCAGACACACTCCTTGCATCCTAGCTCCTCACCCGCTCCCTCTTTCCTATGCAATTCCTGCAACGTGCCAAGACAGATGATGCTTCTTTGTGAGAGATGGAAGGATTTCCTGATAGGTTAACCAGTTTACATGATCATCTGGCTGATAGTGCACTCTTAAAGCAAGGAAGATGCATGTCACCTATGTGTTGGTTAGATATAAAGGTAGAAAAAGGAGACAGTTAGCTTAGCTTATCATAAATATTGGAATCAAACAGCTAGCCTCGCTTTGTCCAATGATAAAAGAATCCAGTGCCCAACACCTCTAAAGCTCACTAAAAACATGTTATTTCTTCATGAAAACAACAAGGTATTTTATCATGATTTAATGTTAATTAGTGAGTGTTAAAGGTCCTTGTTGCTGTATTTTGTTCACTTCGGACAGAGCCAGGCTAACAGTTTCCCTCTGTTTCTAGTCTTGGTGCTAAGCTCGGTCAATCGGCTGCTGGCTGTAGCTTCATATTCACTATACAGAGAGTGGTATCTCATCTAAGCCAGATTACTTTAAACATATGTTATGAAATTTGTGGAAGTAAAGCTACCCACTGCAGCTCCTGCACAAAAAAACAAAATGCAAAATGGGAGCGTAGTTTATTGGAACTTTAAGCTAGCACTGTTTAGCAGGTAAATACAACTTTGAAAGTGACAATATGCTGAAATACTAACTGGAAAGACAGACATTATGATATTTCTAGTTAGGTAGTAGTTGCATGTTGGCTGATTTTTTTGTAATGTATGTAAACAAGAGGTTGCTGTAGCTACACATGATGCGGTCACAGAGGTAAAACTTCAGTGCACATATAGGAAGGCAGCTGTACCCACACCTGTAAATCCCATGTCTGGTTTCGTGCAATGAAGTGTGTGAAGTGAGTGTGTGGGTGTGCCAGCCATACCTTGTCTTTAAAGGCACGTGGCCTGTGATTGCACGTTGAGAGAATCCCCCTTTTTCAACAGCAACAAAGTGTAAAATTGAAAGGTGGGCCAAGGAGAGGTGAAGCCCGCAATTACCTGTCATCTGCTCTACAGTGTATCTGTATTCCCTGAGTGTATGAACCCTTCACATGGGGTTGAAGTGAAACCTCAGAGTCACCTTTTCATTCAAATGTGTTCAGTTCTAAGTAATAATCACAGCATAAAGATGAGTTTTTAAACATTGTAGAAGATCAGAGTCTTCCTTATATCAACACCCAGGTTAGGAAAGCACATATGGTTTCAGATTTTGAATAAAAAATGAATTTATTCTGATTCATCTTCTTGGCTGAGCAGATGTCTTTTAAGTATTAACGTCTGCATGGGTAAAAAGTCGGAACCAATCCATTTGAAACTCTGAGCCAAAGGATAACAAGAGCTCAAACAAGTCATACTGCAAAGGTCAAACACTTTTTTCACTGTTTTGCCAGGATGTAATGTATTCAACAGTCTGCTTCAGTGACCTAATGGAGGCTCCTGATTTATTCAACAACCAAGCTGTTCTTTCTTGTGGGTAAACAGGAAGCTCCATTTTAATAGGGCAACCTGATCGTTGTGATAAAGTCTGTCCAAAGGATAAAATACAAAGAGATGAGAGGATTGTGTCTTGGAAACACAAGTAATCCTCCACTGTAATACATATGTATTACATTCCAGTACTGCTATTACATGGAGACTGTGTTAATCTATGCCTTAATGTATAAGAAAATGCCCTATATTAAACTGTATTTAATGCCATAGGATGTGGCATCAAAAAGATAGTGAAAACTCAATTGTATGATGCAAAAAGCCTCATTAGCCAAAGCGCAAACAGCAGTTAAAGGAGTTTGAAAGTTAATGACTGTTTAGTTACAGCAGACTTATGACTGGTTACACAGAGCTTTCCTCCAGCACTCATCCTCAGATGAACCCGCAGTCGTATCATTGCATCCAAGGTCTACATCGGACAAAACCTCCTGCCACGTTGTCTCTCGTACTCTCTCCCCTCCCTGTCTCTCTCTGCCTCTTCTCTCCCAGCCTCTCTGTCTCTTCCTCATTCCCTCACTCTACATTTCTCTTAAATTTTTGACCATAGTCTGCTTCTATTTTTTCACCGTCTCTTTCCGTAGCCTCTCTCTCTCTCTGATGATACCTTTCTTTCTTTCTTTCTTTCTTTCTTTCTTTCTTTCTTTCTTTCTTTCTTTCTTTCTTTCTTTCATGTGATGTGGTTCTTGCAGGGATGAAGGGAGGGTCAGTCCAGTCGACTCTTGCTTCCTGTGCTCTGTGCAGTCTACATGCCAGCTCAGTGACCACACAGCAGTGTATGAAGGGGGCAGGGATGGTTCAGCTGCTGCAGCTCGGTCACAGGCCATTTTCACCGAGCCATGCTCTCTCATTTTGTCAAGACTCACAGAGAGACACACTGCTGGGTCCCAAGAGCCTCCACCCATAAAATGCATGCTGCAAGTTAAGACTGACACTTGGAAAAACAGTTTTGGAGTATTGGGCTCAATCACTTTCAGTTAGCTCAGTTCAAGAATGACATTTTCTTTATATTGAACAACATTTTTTTTTAAAATAGGTCTACATACAGAGGGAGGATGATGCATTTGTTTTTCTTGTACCTTTGCCCTATGTCTGAGTTGTGTATTTTATCTTGTATTTTTACTATGCTGTAGTTGCAATGAAATAAGTTCTGTAGCACGAGCACGCAAAGTCGACTGCACCATTCCATTCTCCCTGTTCTGTTTTATCTATTTTCCTCTTGTCTTAAGGTGTAAATGTGTCACATTGACTTGATATATACTGTTACTGAGTTTTCAATTCGAACAGGAATGTAAGGCACCAAATTAGTGGCTGTCTACATGCCAATTTTCTTTTCCCCCACACATTATAGCTTTAATTGATAGATGGTGGAGACAGACAGGAAACATGGGAAGAGAGCAGGGGATGATATGCAACATGGGTCCCTAGCCTGAACAGAACTGGGGACACAATATTTTTGCTAGGAATGCACATGATTTGATTTAGTCGGGTGCAAATTATTTCCTGGTCTATTGCTGTGTATCAGTTCAAGGCCTGGGTCCATAAAGGTGGCTCCATCAGTGGACCTGAAGGCTGGACTGAGGCTGCTCCTCCTCCACATAAGAGACGGTGTAGCCTCACACAGACCACAACTCATGGTTAATTCGGGCACTGCACTTTGACTCATAAAGTCAAACAATTTCCAGATTTATTACCAGGAATGTTGTCCTTAAATAGACAAAAAAGCAAGGAATGAGGTTTCGTTTTAACACGCGACGTGAAATAAACATGTGCATATAACTTAGATGTTTGCATCTGTATACAGATGAATATATATTATACAACACCAATTTCAAAAAGCTTGGAATAGAGTGCAAAAAATAATTAAACAGAATGTGATCATTCGCAAATCCTTTCTGACATTTACTCAATTGAAAACAGTACAAAGACAATATATTTAATGTTTGACCTCAGCAGCTACATTGATTTTTGCATATATATGCTTTTTCTGAATTTTCAAACAAGTTGGGACAGGAGCAACAAAACACTGGGAAAGTTGTGGAATGCTCCAAAAACACCAGTTTGGAACAGTCCCCAGGTAAACAGGTTCATTGGTAATTGATGTTAGTATCATAACTGGGTGTGGAAGGGGCATCCTAGAAAGGCTCATTCGTTCACAAGCAAGGATGGACTACAAGATTACTAGATGGACTCAGGAAGACGTCAGTGTCAGTAAACACAGTTCGTTTCTCAGCATTGTTGGAATGGGGGTTGTATGTATATTTAATTCTGACTTTGATTACTTGCATGTTGTTACTTACACGTCTTCCTCACTTGCTTTGTTTAATGGTATAATAACCAGTGAAACAATAAAAAAAGAAGTCACACACATCCAAGTACAGGATGGGTGCTGTGTCACAAAATGCCTGCCGAAGAAAAAGACAGATCTGCACCAAATAGCTCCCATTTGGAGTACTTTAAATTGCTTCCGTGTGATGTTTCCAGCACAAGGCTCTTCCTCAGACTGCCTTGTGCTGGAAACATCATACAGCAGCTAACTGCTGTAAGAAAACACTTGACAAACCTTGTCTAAATGTTCTTTTTAACATGTGAGCAGTGGATAATGGGATAGTCAGCGTGCTACTAATCCATGAGAGTACTAATTATATGCATCTCAAGTACACAGATGAACCATAAACACATTGCAACCTGCAGAGATGTGAAGATCAGCTGTTCCTTCCCTTCCCTGCATTCTACCGGGCAGAAATGGACAAGCACTTGGGACAATGCAGTCATGGCCGTAAATGCATATGTTTCACATTCACACACTGTCGATCAGACATTACAGTTCATCACAGTCTCCTCTGTCTAGACTGCTGTCTCTCACTAAAGCTCCAGAGGGCCAGTTATCTAAACTGCACTACTTTGTACCTGCTCATTACCACATTTAAGCATATTTTAGACAATCACACCAGCATTTGGGCTCAAATGCCTCTGGCAACGCTGTGAGTAACGTGAAGCGTTGAAACGCCTCCCACAATCCTTTCTGTGAGCTGCCCCGACCATCTGCAGACGAAAAAAAAAGAAAGAGAGGAGGAAAAGTAACCGCTTCTCCAAAAATAAACTGCAAGAATGGTGCAAAGACAACATGATAATAACAAGAATCAACCATTTTTATAAATAATTCAAGGTTTTTACATCCATGTTAAATCCATGTTAATGATATAAAAAAATAGCATTCAACAGAAATTTGCCGTGTGGACTGTTGGACTTTCGCTTAAATAAACTGTGTTTGTTCAAACTGTGTGTCATCATTTTCTCTTTTTGCTGCTTCTTTCTGTTCCTGCCAGACAAAGACTGTCTGACTGCACGCACGATGTTCACTTTGCTTTCATGAGTGAGAGAGCAGCATCCTCTTCTGGTTAAAATGCTCAATAAACAAGACACTCCCCATGTTGGATTTCCTTTTCTTCCTCTGGTGTTTCTACTGAGCACACTGGATTTGTGAAGGGGATTACTACTGTAATCTAGGATGTTTAGCATATTTAAACTCCATTAATGCAAGTTTTTTTACACACACACATGAAATATTGGATCAAACTACTGTATGAAGCATTATTACAGCGTCATACTGCAGTTTCTTCCTTAAAATGCAGAAAGCGTCACTGCGTGCTGTTTTGTGAAGCTTTCTATAAAGACAGGTTTCTAAAACTCTGTCCTGCTCGTCAGTGTTGTGGCGTTTGCTGACAAGCTGTGATTGTCTTTTAATTGGCCAGTGTAAGTGTACGTTCTGCTGGCTCATTCTCACCTGGGAGCTGCGCAGTACAACCACAATTCAAGGTTTGCGCTTGATTTCTTTTACTACAAATCAGCAATGATCACATAATAATCTGCATTCACTCGTGATTTTCAGGATCAGTGTATGTGTAATCTCCTAGGGGCAGTACAATGCCTTGAGAAAGCCTTTTGTTGATTTGTGTTGACACCTACCTTACACAAACTCCTTTGCATTTCCCTCTTTATTCTGATTCATTTAGGCTGGAGACAACACTGTCATTTGAAGCACGGTGTTGAACAACCAACCATATCAAGATTCCCTAAAGTGTTGCTGCTTCCAAAAGCCCGCTGCTGATCATGGCACCCGTTTCTCCATTACTGCTTTCATGTTGTGGTACAAGCGGCATAATTTTGAACTGCCTTTGGTGGATAAAGCCCATTTGCAGTCTCATCCAAATATGTCTTTGTGAAGAATAAATTTGGTATTGATTTTCTCCTGCGGCGGTGTGTGGCTCGGACGACAGACGATGACAGACGGGTCATCGAAACCGCGCAATGAATGAGCGATTTGTCAGTCCACATTTATTAAGTATTATTGGGCCACCATAAATCAGTTTCTATTTTGGTCAAACAAAAATAGAAGCAAGTATAAAACGGTTTGAACTGAATCGCTTGACCAGACTGTAGCTGTAGTGATTTACATGCTCAGTGTGTCGCAGTAGTTTAAATCATCATGATGAAAAATTGTGTAAGAAAAACACAAACATAATTGTAATCTGTAAAACAGCAGAGAAGCACAGTGCTGTAATATGTTTACAGTAATAAACTGATATAGAGATCACCTTTGGAATGAGCTAACAGTATTAGCAAACAGTATTAGCACATTAGCACCCATTAAAAGCAGAGAGGCAGTGAGAAACAGCGTGTTAAAGTTGGCTTGAGCTAGAATATTGTTGCTTTTAATTCTGTAAAGTTGGGCCTTATTTCAACCAAATCAGAGTTGGTGATTGCAGGAACAGGGAAAAACTACCTTTTAATTTCAGCGGACCTTTGTGAGTGGTTAACCTAGCAAACAGCCGTAATATAAAAGTCAACAGTGAACGTTTGCTGCTCGGTAACAACCAGGTTGTTGGTTATATTTTCCGCCTCAATAGTAGGAAAATCTTTCAGTTCAGGTGAAAAATCGCTCCTCTTCATACTGTAAGGTCATATCTAACATATGATCTGATTTTGTTCCATTAAAACATTCATATTTTGAGTTGGGATATGCGCGATTAGTCGACAAATTGATTAAACCCTCGCTAGTCAGCACCAGAAATGCTAATAAATACATATTACAGTGAAAACTGCAGTGACCATGGCTACACTGATCACTAGATGCAGTTTACTGAGAGTGAACAGGCCAGGTGAGGGTCCAATTCCAAGTTACTCACAACAAAAGACTGACAGGGCATAGACAGAGGCACGAGGGTCAGCATCTACACACAAGACGACAGGAGTCAGGAAGGCAAGAAGCAGCCAAGGCAAAAATACACGGTGTTACCGTGAAGGTGAACGGACAATTCAACGAATACTGGGCCAGCAGCTGGGTCTTGATTGAATAATTGGTCACAGGTGTGCTCAGGAGAGGAGGAGGCTGGACCAGACCTGCCAGCGACGCCCTGTGGTAAAACACACCCACACACACAAGACGGACAGACAAGAGACAGAGGGGACAGGAAACACCAAGCCACGAAGGGACAAAAAGGAAGGGACACCGCAGATCCTGACACACACAGTGTTCACTTTGGGTCTTTTCACACAACATATGGAAAAATATTTCAAAACTCTTCAGTAATTCTTTACTTTACTCCCATGATGCTGCACTTTGACTGTGATCAAATCTGCACAAATGCTGCATTTTCAACGGAGGCAGAAATATGCTCTCAAGAGCAGAGCGGAGAGCAAAATATCCTTTAAAGAATGATGATTATCAAAGATGATGGTTCTGGGATGAAATAACACCCCGGCAATAATGTTATATATGAAAATATTTCCCATTTCCCTGGACTGTTTAAAGGCCCTCAAACAAAATGAATGGGTGCTTTCCATGAGGACTTAACAACCTCATATCTTTTATGCTCTTTAATCTGACTGAGCTACTTTCCATTTAAGAATTTCTCTTAGAATTTTTTTAGACAAAGGATGCAAGTGAGTCAGACTGAAATATAAAGCATACATAAGAAGTACAAAACAAATCAACTATTCACTCTTCAACTCTCGCTTTCTTCCCAGCAGATAGAAAAGAGTCCTTGGGGTGCAAAAGTCATGACAAGGACAAGAAAAAACAACAACATGTAAAACATTTAGCAGAGAAATTACAACTGATTGTCATTGTGTGACAGGAATAACACACCAAGGCTTGCCTAATTGTTTTGCTTTTGAACATCATGAAGGTTACTTGAAAGCAATTAATGCAAATTTTCAAAAGGGTTCATTTTTCTGTTTCACGATTTAAAATGGTATTAAACTGGGTGAAAGGTTCAGCAGTCACCACACAAAACCCAGGAGCTGATTTGAACTCGGTGTTGGGACATGTTGATCTTGGCTTTGAGTATCCTTTAATGTAAGAAAAAAAAAAAAAAAAAAGGAGGAAAATAATTGCATCCATGTGAAATTGTGCCATTTGAGGCTAAAAAACATTCAAATATTCTCATTTAACCAGGCTGACATGTTTGCCTTGAATTGCATTAACATACAAAGTAAAGCGTGAGATTTTTTTTTTTTTTGGTGTGTGTGTCATATTCTGTTTGTTTTCTCCCCTGACACTGTTGTGACTCATTGTTTGGCTGTGCAGAGGATGTTGGGAGCTTTCATTTGCATGTCATCTGAGGAATTAACAACACGGTGAAAAGCTGACCTTAGACTAATTAGCATGTGTTCGTCTAAATAAAGCCTTGTCATGCGTGTGTGTGTAAGTCTTCGCACAAATATCTATCAACAAAGACACGTCAGGGAAGGTCAAGCCTAATGTATTCCCAACTGCAGTATGTTGATGTGATCTTCTCTGCACTGACACAGCAGGAGGAGACAGGCTGTGCCCATCACTCATTATGTCAATCAATCTTAATATACAGACTATCTAATTATGTGCCTTGCCATGAAGGGTGGATGCTGTGTTAGGGCGTGGACTGTGAAGAGGACTGCTCTTATTCAGACATAGAGGTGTTCATGCTGAACTTTAAACTAGGTGGCACTGTTGCTCTTCTTCCAGTCTTGTTACTGTTGGAGAGAGGGAGAAAAAGTGCCTTTCTATCAATAAGTACAACCTTGTTATGGATATGATGACATCAGTCAGACTCCTAATCAATGATTTAAGCGTGGTCAGGATATCAATAATTATTTTATAGTGCTCTGCAATAAAAGGAATGGGTAATTGAACCCAGTGATTTTACACAGTGCTGTGTAATAACAGTCATACTGTGCTTATGATACACTTGCTGCATTAGTTAAACGATAAATCCCATTCTGCTACGTGGCCTCCGGCTTTAGATTTCCATTAACTGAGGTATGACAAATTTCTGAGGGTCACAGTCGCTCTTTTTCAAATATGCTGCCGCGCTAATACCTGCGCTGGCTTTTATAATCAGATTACAGTTCATATTGTCAAATTGTACTTTCCAAGGCGGAAAGTGGGTCAGGATGTTACAGAGTGAAGAAAGCAGCATGGGATCTGACTGCTCCACCCACACTTATTTTCTCTCTCTCTTTTTTTTGAAGATATTGGGTGTCTTCAAAAGGTGGTGGTGTGAACTAAAAGTCACTGTGTAACTTTTGTGAAACTTTGGAAAACAACAGCTTCACCCTCAGTTTCATGGAGGCTGCTGCTCGGATGAAAGGTTAAGGCTCAGCTGTGGTATGCTGTGTAATGCTGTTAGATTGAGGGCTATAGTTTAACAGCGTGATGTGTTTAAGTCTATATATTAATAACTCTGTTCCTCATGTGCAAAATGAGCTGTCATGCATTGTGGTAACTTCACCTTCTGTGCTCATGCATTAAGTTTGGGTGTGGCACCTGCTTCCTAATGGCCAAACAGGCTATAAAGAGTTCTAAATAGTTACTAAATGTTATTTATTGATTATGATGCTTTTGGAAGCTATTCACATTTTAACAAGGCCATCCTCGGCCCCAGTGAAGTTAGAAAACATGGATTAACCTTAGCTACTATAATAAATGCTTTCCTATCAACAATGGATCCAAAGGGGTTGCTCGTAGTGATGGACACACAGAACATTATCAGCTGATTCTGCAGCAAAACAAAGCTGAAAGAAGAATACTGAGCTTCCATTTGTCGCTTTGTGTCTACTGTTTGCCATCTCCTTTAAAGGCGATAAAGGCAAGTATTGTGCTTGGCCAAAAAAATCTGCTAATGCAAATTTAAAGTAACTAAAAGCCTTGTGTTTGCTGCTCTGCGGTGGGTTGAATTCTTGCCTTGAAGCAATTTCCAGGTGCACATCGGACTGCAAGAGCAGCTTCTTTTGTCAGGCTGTGAGACTCAGTTCATCCTCCACGGTCCATCAGAAAGTTTATTTCATATGATTTACTATTCATTCATCTATTTATGCAACAATTGCTTTGTGAGTCGCATAAACAGACTACAACTCACATGTTGTTGGACACCACTGTGTCGTAGAATGGTAAATAAATGAAACTTGTACCTCGGATCCCATGACATCACTGCTGGGTGTTGTTACAGGCAATCCCAACCACACTCAGTCAGAAACTGTCAACCTCTTTGTTGTGTCTTATCAGTTTTAAGTTATTTACTGTTCATGATGATGTTGTGGGTCCATAGTTGCTCTCAATTTCCCCCAAAAACCTCAGATATCACTGATTAGTTGGATTACTGTGTTGCAATCATATTTTGTGCCTCCATAATTGGATAATGTAACTGTCTCTCTTCATTTTAGTTATTCTGATATGCATGAAGAGAACGATGGAATATGCAGCATATCCACATTTGAAGCTGATAAGTGAGGGCAAAAAGACAGAGTAAGATAAGATAAAACTTTATCCATCCAGAGGAAACTGAAAGAAATAAAATGATATAACATATCCAGGCCACCGTGGCTTTGTCTCAGCTGTGCGGCTTTGTCTTAAGACATTATAAATGGACATTAGCTAGCCTAGAGCAGCACAGTAATCTGCAGCAGTGGGTATATAAGCAGAACATCTATGCACGCTGCAGAGCACGGGAGAATTTCAGTGTTGCAAGAGCGATTTTATCGCAATAAACATAGTGTAGTTCAGCCTGTGCAATAGCAAACATTGTCAGATTTAGCAGATTGCTGTGCTTTTCCCTGTGTGAAATTTGTAAACAAGCCTCATTATGACCACCATATGGTTCCTTCATTGTTGTGTGCATCTGCCAATGCAGTACTTCAGTGGGAATTCAATCTCCAAATACTGCTCCAACCCACTCCTGCCTGGACATAAACACATAAAGTATACCTGGGCCAAGCCATCTTAGGTGGCAATAAGTATTCCACGAGCGCAACAAAACAGGAGGTTTGACATTATGCCACGTCCCAGAGGGAAGATTACCGTAAAGCAATTCATAGCACTACTCAGCAAACTATGAATTACTTGTCGTAGCTCGCTATGCAGAGGGTGCTGGAATTGAGCCCCGGTGATACTCTATTATAGCAAGACAAAGGCATGCAGTGTGGTGACATATTGTAGGGAGAGGTGCAGCAGAGCAAAGCTTTGGCGACACGGGACACAGCGGTGCATAAAATTGTGATTCTGTTTTTGGTGTGTTGGAAAGCCTTTCAAATGGAAGTCACATCAGTGTAGGCTTTTTCTGCTTTGCTCTTTTGCTGAGAGGAAAAAAAGTCCAATTCATGACAGTTAATAGAAAGCTGTCAGACCTTTGGTAGCAGCCAGTGATTCAGTGGTGTTTCAGCACGTCCCTGTGGTCAGCTCCCCAGCTACCGCCACCATTAAAATTTGAAAGTGCATATCAAAATGAGGCCAGAGCAAAAACCAGCTTGCACATTAATGCTCTTGTCTTACCAGACTGAAATGAAAGAGCCCAGCTTGGCTGCAGGAATTAAAAGAGATGACGGAAATGTTTTCTCAAGATGATCAAAGACAACAAGCTCAATCTGCTCCTGGCTGGCGTGTGACTCACTCTGCTCAAGTGTGTCTCTTCTGCTTAAAAAACTTTTCTGCTTCAAGTGGACATACAGGAAAAGCTAATTAGTGCACGCTAGTATTAGTATGCGTGGCTTTTCATTATCATGATTCAGTATGCGTGTGTGCTGGGACAGACTCTGTCCCCCTGTGACCCTGAACAGGCTTTAGAGAGTGGATGGACTCTCCCGCCATTAGAAGCTGCAAAAACACCCAAACACTTCCTCCCACCAGATCTGTTTTCCTGGGATGACTCTCAAGCAAATGCATTCACCTGTTTTACCTCATTTGCATAAGCAAGGAAGTGAATTTGATTTTACCCAACCCAGTTCTTAGACGGTGTAAACAAGGCAAACTGAGTCCGAGAGCTCAGCAACACTCGTGCATTTACTGTGAGGGCGACTTTAAACACCATGCGTGATCCTGCAGACAGAGCCATTGCTTTTATTGATGTAGTCCACGCTGTAGCCATGCAGCAGAGATGATCTGCGTTACAGACTGTGCTTTGTGGTGGGGCTTCAACTTAAATAAGTGGGAACAGTAAAAGAAAGAGACTACAACAGAGGATAGACAGCAGTAAGTGTGTATTTTATCAGCACGCACACACACAGAGCATAAAACAGGCCACATCCTTTGATGGCGAAAATATTTCTTCCTGTCGAGTTAATTGAAGAATGCGCGCAAGTTTGCCAATGGAAAAATAAAAGAGTCGTGATGACAAATGTGGTTCAAGTTCTCAGATGAGTAGAAGAGGAGCAAATATTTGGAGCCCTGAGACCGAGCACAGTCCTGTATGAAGTGCTGTAGCGAACATTAGTCACCAGTAAATTCCCAGTGATGTTCTATTCCTGTTTTTAAAGAAACCATGCTCTGCTGCTGCTGCTGCTGCTGCTGCTTCTGATCCAGCAAGCCAAATCCCCCCTCTGTGCTCGCTCTGATATTGAATATATCAGTTTCTTGTTGGGTGTTTTGGAACATTTTAGCAACAAATCTAAGATTTATGCATTGCTTCATCTTTCTGTTTGAGGCAATGTACCAAAATAATTCCTGGACATGAAATTTGTTATGTCTATAAATGTTTGCTGATGACTGGAAATGTTTCCCAAAACAGGTTGTGGTGTGCAAACATCCTGAGCCATATGTTTATCTGAATCAAGGAAACAGACAGACAGCATTGATGTTATCAGGTATCTCCTCTCCTTCACATCAGACCAGTGAATGGACCATTTCAAGATCAGGAGCAGTGCTGGAATACAACTAAGTACATTTACTCAATTTTTAAAGTGGAGTTTTGAGGCATACTTCATTTCCTAAACCGTTCAATATGACAGTTTAGGAATACTATTTGTACTTCGTTGCTGAATATTCTCCAGTTGCTCCAGAACGCTGCAGCACGTGTTCTCATAAAAACCAGGAAGCGAGATCATATTTCTCCAAAACTCGCCACTTTGCACTGGCTCCCTGTAAAGTTTAGAATAGAATTTAAAATTCTCCTCCTTACTTACAAAGCCATAAATGGCCAGGCACCTTCTTCTCTTAAAGAGCTCATAGTACCTTATTGCCCTACTCGAACACTGCGTTCCCAGAATGCAGGTCTACTTATGGTTCCTAAAGTCTCAAAAAGCAGAACAGGAGTCAGAGCATTTAGCTATCAAGCTCCTCTCCTGTGGAACCATCTTCCAGTCTTTGTCCGGGAGGCAGACACTGTCTCTACATTTAAGAGTAGGCTTAAAACTTTCCTTTTTGATAAAGCTTATAGTTAGGGCTGGCTCAGGCTGGTCCTGGACCAGCCCCTAGTTATGCTGCTATAGGATTAGACTGTCGGGGGACATCCAAAGATACAGCGAGCTCCTCTGTCCTTCTGTCCCTCTCCATCCGCTCTCATGTCATACATGGTGTGTTACTAACTTAGCTCCTTCCCCGGAGTCTCTGTGCTTTGTCGTCTTGCAGGTTCCCATGGACAGTGTCTGAATCTGGATTGTGGATTTCAGCTGCGTCTCCTGCCTTGGCCCTGCCTGACATCCACTGCAACTGCTACTGCTGTTATTACATCCACTGTCACTGTTACTGTGACTGCATGTCTCTCTCTCTCTCTCTCTCTCTCTCTGACTGCATCTCTGTCTGTCTCTCTCTGTCTGTCTCACTCTCTCTCTCTTGCTCTCCCTCTCTGACTCAACCGGTCGAGGCAGATGGCCGCCCACCCAGAGTCTGGTTCTGCCTGAGGTTTCTGCCTGTTAAAAGGAAGTTTTTCCTCGCCACTGTCGCCAAGTGCTTGCTCATGGGGGAATTGTTGGGTCTCTGTAGATAAAAGAGCTCAGCCTGTACCAGCTCTGTATGGAAAGTGTCCTGAGACAACTTCTGTTGTGATTTGGCGCTATGCAAATAAAATTGAATTGAATTGAATAAATGTCACAGTATACCTAGTGTAATATGACATAAACGCTCTCCAGCCCTGCTACAGTATGAAATTGCTGCCTGTTGCATCAGTAATAATGAGCCAATTATATAATTTTTGAATATTATAACACTCACAGGGTCACATGATTGAGTCGTGTATTGTGCTGATAATACTTCTGTACAATTAGTAAGATTTTGAATGTAGGAATATAATTAAATCGTGGTATTTTACTAAGGTAAGAGGTTTGAATACATGACAACTGACTAAGACACTTGACTGACTCATAACTGGACGAGGGCCAATCAACTAAAACTGACACTTCAACTGACAAAGTGTCAATTGGAACGAAAAGAACATTTAGGACAACAGAAATTTTAAAAGGCGTCTCACAAAAGACATTATGGTTCTCCACACAGACAGACAAAGTGTAAGTAACCACACTGAGCAAAGTGCCTATTTTAAAATGTCTCAGCTACAAAAGGGTGAGAATATAATGGTTATATGTGTTGACATTGTGGCATCTAGTACACAAGGAAGCTTCAGGCAACTTGTGGCCCATGTGACCTCTTTGTTTCATAAGTGGCCACTGCATACCTGATGAATCAAATGGGAAAGTAAGCAAAGGGTAAATCTGATCAACAGTGAATACTGGTAAAGAAACTTCTCCATAATAAAAAACTGCTCACACAGAGGTTGGACATGTAATAGTTTAGCCCGCATATCAGTAATTCTGCAAAGTGTTTAGAATAAAATAGTACTGCAAATTGTCTGTGGCAACAAAGTACTCACCAACCAGTTTCACCAACCGACTCTTCACGCCCGCACTGGAACATTTAGCTTCAGACTGAATGATGCAAAGTGAGTAGGTGTCTCAGCGTGACTGCCATAATGCAAGATAATTTCCACCAGGTGTAGATGCACTTACACTCCGTTACATCATGCCTTGAGGTAAACAGCCCACAGCGGGCTTGATTGAATCTCAATATATTTGGGTCGCTAATGGGCATGGAGATGTGTTCAGCAAAGCATCCTCGGTCGAGTGCGGCCGGTGACCACGCGCACTTTGCAAGATGACTCAGAATTAAAGATGAGCATTAAAAGAGATAGATGCTGATGCGGTAGATCACTATTTGCAGGTTAAGGGGAGCGAGGAGCGAGCAGTCAACGGTGATATAAAACACAGCAGCCAATAAAATACGCTTGATCCAATCCAGGCTTGGTGCACATAAAGATTTTCATATTATTAGGATTTCAAACAAGGAGAAGCAGCACATCCTTTCGTTTGAGGAGATGAGACTTCTCTAAATACTGCATGAAAAATGACTGAATTTTAATGAGAATTATTGTTATTGTTGTTTTCTATCAACAAATCAGTCAGCCAACTAACTGTTTCAGCACCATTAAAGATAATGAAACTAATTCCACAACCATATTCATCTATTTTCCCATGGTTTCATCCCACTGTAAACCACAGCAATGGCAGTGGCACAGGATCAGTGTTAACACACAGCTCACGTATCTTCATTTTTTCTCTGAGCCAGTGTTCATTCAGCACTTTGATAATGTATTTGCTGTGCATTAAGAGTAGATAGACATGAATGGGTTGACAGATTTGAAGGATAAAAGGCAAAGCCCAGGAGCTAGGTGAGGCTACATCATGGGTCAGATAAGATGACAGAAATTGTAATTTGCAATCAGACGCACTTTGAATGACATTCATTGATAAAAAGTCATGTGCTAGAAAGGACTTAAGAGTCTTGTGTACATCATAATCGGAACGAAAACGAAGCCACCAAAGCCCAGCTCCCAGTGGGGTGAGCAACGCTGAAGTTAATCAATACCTCAATTGAATTGTAAATGCTGCTGCATCTCCTTTGTCAAGGGACTCGACGTTAGTGTCAACCCATGAATCGAAGCTCAGTTTGAACAAGAGAAGGAAAGACAAGAAGCTCACATGTTCAGGGTTATTCAAATGGGGGAATTTCGCTGCATTTCAATGGGATTCAGCGGGGGTCGTCTGTTGCCAACACACACACACACACACACACACACACACACACACACACACACACACACACACACACACACACACACACACACACACACACACACACACAGATGGATGAATAATAACATGGATCCAACTGGCTGACAACTTATTTTAGTTTGAGTAATAGTGGCGTTCATGAAGAGTGATGGAGGTCCCGTGAAGAAATTCAGCAACATGGAATAGCCATGAAGTTATAATGTGACCCCCCCCCCCCCCCCCGAATAAACTGAATAATGCGAGATGACACTACATAAGCTATACAATGATTTAGATCAAAATTTCTTAATAAGAAATGAAATTCAATCTGGTCATGAACATTTTACCCAGTGTGCTTGTTACAAAGATTCCTCCATAGTTCCTGGGCTCCCAGCGGTCACCAGCCTACTCCAAAATAACCTGCGAGGGCTCCCCATGGATGTTTTTTAAGTCCTTAAATTCTTTTACTTATTTTGAAAGCACATTATGGTCTTCCACGGGATATTCTGCATGTCTCACATGCTTGCAGTGTATGAACCAGCGAGGCTCTTCAGGCCTGTTAGTTGTTATAAAGTGCAGGACTAAAACCTGTGGTGAGGCTTGAGGATCTGACAGCAGCAGGAAGTGTTAAAATCTTTATAAACAAACTTAAAACCTACCTGTTCAGCCTGGCTTCTGATTAACTATGGTTTAAAGCATTTTTTTCTTAATTTCCTTCAGTCATTTTATTGTATTAATGTTCAGCTTTATTCTATTTCATCTTATCTACTATTTTATTATCATGAATAATTTGTATTAATTGATCCATTTCATTGATTTTGTTTTTCTTATTTTGTTTTGTCTTTTTAAGCTATTTAATCCATTTGTATCCCTTACCATTGCAGTAAAAATGAGCCTAAAACACCTATCCAAGCTATAGCCAAAGCAAATTGCTAGCTGCATGCATGGTTTTGGTCTCTTTTGAAAGGTAACACTGAACTTTGATCCCCAGCAAATCTGATCAGCGGATCCCCTACTGGCAGTAAGTAATAGAAGTTTGAACACAATGAAATCGAAGGTTTTTCCTTTTTTTGACCGATTTTTTTTTTTTTTTTTTTTTTTAATAATAGATGCTTGCAGATGCTTTATCTGGCACTTATTAACTGGAAACACAATTAGACCACAGCATGAAGCCTTACCCTTTTCTTTTATGCTCTACACTTGTTTTGTCTAATCGTCTCCACACTTAGAATAACCAGAACTTGTTGAATTTTCAACTGATTTTCAGACATCTTCGATGTCACAAATCCCAGGACACTGAATATGTTGTCTATATTTTTTATTTTGAGATTTGCTCCATTGAAGTCCTGAAGAGGAATGAGCAGGGAGTTGGATGTTTCTGGTCCATGTTCGTAAGCTGTCAGCTGGGTGTTGTCCCTGACGCAGGCCTTAGGTGGGATGTAAACATCGACCAGAATAAATGAGGAGAACTCCCACGGTGAATAAAAGGATTTGCAATTTCTGAATATGGTCTCTGGGTGAGTAATGTAATGTAGAGGCACATTCCACCTCCCCTGGCTTTTCCCAAAAGCTCCGTTAGGCGGCCTGCACTTATTTTGCTTTCCTCCTATTGCACATGATCATAACTCATGACAGATGGATAATGAAGGCAAGGTGCTTTAAGTATGATATGGAAGTTGTTGTTGAGATGAGTAATTGTAATTTTATTATCTGAAGTGCATTAGCTACAGAATGTGATTGATGGAGTGGCTTTAATAAATGTCATGAGATACAGGCATCTCTTATCATAGTTCAAGAAAAAAAGAAGCTGAATTGAGGGTGCATGGACGAGGACATGCAGACTGAGAACCTGTTCAGCACGAGAAATGGTGTTTATGTGGATCATGCTTTATGTATTCAACAAAAATAAAATTATTTTACATTTGTCAGATACTGAGTGTGTTGGATACTGCATTGACTTTAAGAAAAGACTAATTTTGTAAGACATTCACTTGTCCAAGTCAATTCTGTACGTGTAATTTTCAGGGATTTCATTCTACATTGTACAGTTCTATGATAATAATCATTTTACAGTAACAAAGTGGACATTGTTTTTTTTTTTTAATTAAAGAAAGATTTGGCTTTTGTCTCCTTCTGTGTGAAATTTACAAAACATTATTTGAGAAACAACCAAGAATCATGATCAATAAATCCACCATTGTTATTCTACTGCATGTGCTCTGTGCTAGAATGTAACTTTGTGGTCAACATTAACAGTAACAGTAACTATGGAGTACGGGTTACAGGTAACTGTCACACTGCGGTGAGGTCGTCCTGTCTTGGGTTATTGTCTTGTCATTTCCTGTTTTATTTTGAAAGTCTAACTCTCCTCTCGTTTCAGATCACTTGCCCTTCCTCTTGTGTCACCTGTTCATCATCCCTGATTCCTGATTGTGTCCACCTGTTCCCCATTACCCTCATGTGTTTAAATAGTCTGCGTCTCCCTTTGTCCTGTGCCGAAGTGTTTCGTCTTATGTCCGATCACCAAAGCCTGCATCATAGCTCACAGCCACAGTCTGTACTTGTAAGTCTTGTTTCCTCGTCAGAGTGATTTTTTGTTGTAACTTCTGTAGTTTAGTTTAGCATTTAGAGTCTTCTGAGTAATTTGCTTTCTTGGTTTGCCTCCCTTAGGAGTGATTTTTAGTTCATATAGTTCATAGTTGTAGTGAGTCTAGCCTCCATCTTTTAGGAGAGTTTTTTGTTTCTGTCCTGTTCTTTCTATTTCTTTGTTAGCTCATTCTCCATTCGGAGAGACTTTAGTTTAAAGTTTTGTAGCCTTTTGATTTTCCTCTCTGTGAGTGATTTTGATTTTGATAATTTTAATAGATCCGTGTTTGAGATATTTTCCTCCTTTGGAGTGTTTTTTGTTTTCACTAGAGTAGTCAAGAATTCTCATAGATCAGGTTTCATAGCCCCTTTGTTTGCTCTGCATTGAGGTTGTCTTGACTCAATAAAAGTCTGCTCACTGTCATTCTCTGCTCCTGAGTCCTGTTTTGAGTTCGGGCCTGACAGTACACTTCGGCCAGTATGGACTCAGCAGAGGCTGGCCGGTGGGCGGCCACGTTACAGGCTCAGGAAGCCCGCATCTCTCGTCAGGAGGAGTTCCAGACGGCGATGGTGGGTCAGCTTGGCCAGCTTTCGGCCCAGGTGAGGGAGCTGACGGACCACCTGCGGCAGACAGCCCCACCATCAGCGGCGCCGGAACCCCCAGCTCCTGCTGCGGCCGCGTCCCAGGGCGTGGCCGGGATGGGAATCAAGTTGGCTTCCCCGGAGCGATACTCGGGGGAACCAGGACAATGCAGGGCTTTCCTTATTGATTGTTCCATACATTTTGAACAGCTCCCGCACGCATTCATCACAGACAAGTCTAAAATTGCATTCATGATTTCCTACCTGACAGGGAGAGCCAAAGCTTGGGCCGCCACTGAGTGGGCTCGAGACTCTCCGCTTTGCTCCTCTTTTACAGACTTCAAAACTGCTCTCATGATGACTTTCGATCCTGTGTCGACTGACAGGGAAAAGGCCAGGGAGTTGAGCAGAGTGACACAGGGCCGGGACTCGGTGTGCGACTATGCTATTCGCTTTCGCACCCTGGCGGCGGAGAGTGGGTGGAATAACACCGCCCTGTACGATGTCTTCCTGAAGGGGCTGGCGACTCATATCCAGGAGCTGCTGTTGCCCCTGGATTTGCCTGCGGACCTGGATTCACTCATCTCGCTTGCCATCCGGACTGACAACCGGGTTCGTGAGCTCCGGCAACCACGGAGCAGCGGTTCGAGGTCGGAGAGGGCTCCGTGTTTTCCTACCCCGGGGGGGCAAGTTCTCCGTGATTCACCGCCTGAGCACCGTTTTCCCTCCTTCCCCACCAGGGAAGAGGAGCCCATGCAGCTTGGCAGGACACGGCTGACACCGGAGGAGCGACGACGACGCCAGCAGGAAGGCAGCTGCTTTTACTGCGGCAAATCTAATCACCTCGTCGCTACCTGTCCGGCCAAAAAGATCCAGGAGGTGAGTCAACCCCCAGCCACGGACCGCGCTCCGCGCAGCCTGACGCCTGTTAAGGTAACGCACCATGCCATCACTATGGACATTGAGGCACTCATAGACTCTGGGGCCGATGAGAGCTTAATTGACTGGGGGCTGGCGGAGACATTGGGGTTAAAATCGAACCCCCTGGCCAGCCCCATCAAAGCCAGGGCTCTCAACGGAAAAAAACTGTTTTTGATCACTCACGCCACGGAACCACTGGATCTGCAGATCCAGGGGCATTGGGAACTCCTGACCTTTTACTTGGTTACTTCACCCTCTCAGTCTCTGGTTTTAGGCTACCCTTGGTTATGTCAACACAACCCCCACGTGAACTGGATAACAGGGGCTATTATGGGATGGGGGGAGGATTGTGTGGACCACCGCAAACCGGTTCCGGTCCAGGGGAATAACATGACTGCTATTAATCACTTCTCTGTCACCTCTGCCACAGACTCTGAAACCTCCGACCTGAGCTCCGTGCCTTCCTGCTACCACCACCTCCGAGAGGTTTTTAACAAAAGCAAGGCCTTGTCACTTCCCCCACACCGGCCCTACGACTGCGCCATAGACTTGATTCCTGGCTCCCCCATACCCAAGGGCCGGTTGTACTCCATCTCCGGGCCAGAGAAAGCAGCCATGAAAGATTACATAGAGTCATCATTGAGGGCGGGGCTTATTCGTCCTTCCTCGTCAGCAGCTGGGGCCGGATTCTTTTTTGTGGGGAAAAAGGACGGATCTCTCAGGCCCTGCATCGACTACAGCCCCCTAAACGCCATCACCGTCAAAAATCGCTATCCCCTGCCCCTGATGACGTCTGTTTTCGACCAGCTGCAGCAGGCTAAGGTATTTACCAAGCTAGATTTACGCAATGCCTATCATTTAATCAGGATCAGAGAGGGGGATGAATGGAAAACAGGATTTAATACTCCTAGCGGCCACTACGAGTACTTAGTCATGCCTTTCGGTCTCACTAATGCCCCAGCTGTATTCCAGACTATGATAAATGAGGTGCTCCGGGATTTTTTAGACCGGTTTGTGTATGTGTATTTGGATGACATTCTCATTTACTCACCAGATCTAGAAACTCACAGAAACCATGTATCCCAGGTCCTCCAACGGTTGTTGGAGAATAAGCTCTATGTGAAAGCAGAAAAAAGTGAGTTTCATGCCGACACCGTCTCCTTCCTGGGCTTCATTGTAGCCCCTGGAAGGGTGCAGATGGATCCGGCTAAAGTGAGCGCTGTGGCCAAGTGGCCCACGCCTGATAGCCGCAAAAAAGTCCAGCAGTTCCTCGGCTTTGCTAACTTTTACAGGCGGTTTATCAGACACTTCAGTGCTATAGCGGCTCCGCTCCATGCACTCACCTCCACGAAGCAGCCATTCCTCTGGACTCCGGAGGCAGAGGCAGCCTTTCAGCACCTCAAGACCCGCTTCACCACGGCTCCCATTCTCACGATGCCTGATCCTCTGCGGCAGTTTGTGGTCGAGGTGGACGCCTCCAATGAAGGGGTTGGGGCAGTCCTGTCCCAGCGGTCGGAACAGGACGGGAAGGTGCATCCCTGCGCCTTCTTTTCGCGGCGCCTGTCCAGGGCGGAGCGGAACTATGACGTCGGCGACCGGGAGCTGCTGGCGGTCAAGCTGGCCTTGGAAGAGTGGAGACACTGGCTTGAGGGGGCGGAACATCCGTTTATTGTCTGGACCGACCATAAGAACTTGGAATACATACGTAAAGCCAAGAGACTGAATTCTCGCCAGGCCAGGTGGGGACTCTTTTTTAACCGCTTCTCCTTCTCTCTTTCTTACAGGCCGGGGTCCCAGAATGTCAAGCCCGATGCCCTGTCACGAATCTACGACCCCGAGCCTGTTGCCAAAGAACCAGAGCCAATCCTTCCACGGACCTGTGTGGTTGGAGCGGTGACTTGGCAGATAGAAAATGAGGTTAAGCATGCAAACGGTGAGAGCCTGCCACCTAGTGGGTGTCCCGAGAGAATCGATTGTTTGTCCCGGCTGAGCTGCGCCCACAGGTGATCCACTGGGCTCACACCTCGCTGCTTTCCTGTCATCCGGGGGTACGGCGCACCATGTATGCCATCTCCCGGAGGTTCTGGTGGTCATCCATGGAACGGGAGGTCCGGGAGTACGTCGAGGCTTGTTCGGTCTGTGCCAGGAATAAGACGTCCTCCAGGCCACGTATGGGACTTCTTCAGCCGCTGCCCATCCCCTCCAGACCATGGGCCGAAATCTCCATGGACTTCGTCACGGGGCTCCCGGTCTCCCAAGGTAACACCACGGTTCTTACGGTGGTAGACAGATTTTCCAAAATGACTAGATTCATAGCCTTGCCCAAATTGCCCACAGCCAAAGAAACGGCTGAGATTATGATTAACCATGTCTTCAGAGTCCACGGATTTCCTAGGGACATTGTTTCTGACCGGGGGCCCCAGTTTGTGTCACGTTTCTGGAAGGAGTTTTGTCGTCTCATCGGGGCCACGGCTAGTCTCACCTCAGGCTATCACCCGGAGGCCAACGGCCAGACCGAACGCATCAACCAGCAGCTGGAAACCGGCCTCCGATGTTTGGTGTCCCAGAACCCCTCAACATGGAGCAAACACCTGGTCTGGGTCGAGTATGCCCACAACTCCCTGCCCACCTCAGCCACAGGTTTTTCACCCTTCAAATGTGCGTATGGTTACGAGCCTCCTGTCTTCGCGGACCAGGAACCTGAAGTGTCGGTGCCCTCCGCCCATGCCATGATCCGCCGTTGCCGACGAATCTGGGCGGCCGCCCGGCAGCTCCTTATCCGCCAGGGAGACCGGGTCAAAAAGGCCGCGGACCGGAGAAGACGGCCCGCTCCTGCATACCAGCCAGGCCAGAGAGTGTGGCTCTCAGCCAAGAACCTTCACCTCCGAACCACCTCGAGGAAATTGGCACCACGCTTCGTGGGGCCATTCCCCATCACTAAGGTTATTGGTCCTGCAGCAGTTCGCCTGCGTCTGCCCCGGTCTCTCTGTGTCCACCCCACGTTCCACGTAAGCCAGGTCAAACCAGTCAAGGACAGTTCCATGGTCCCGGCCCCCCCGCCCCCTCCTCCTCCGGAAGTTATAGACGGGGGTCCTGTCTACAAGGTCAAGAGGTTGCTGGCAGTGCGCACCCGGGGTCGGGGCAAGCAGTACCTGGTTGACTGGGAGGGTTATGGCCCAGAGGAGCGTCAGTGGGTCCCGTCCCGCTTCATACTGGACCGGTCCCTCATAGACGACTTTGTCAGGGACCATCCTGAACTTCCTGGGCCGTCAGGAGTCGGCCCTTAGGGGGGGGGTACTGTCACACTGCGGTGAGGTCGTCCTGTCTTGGGTTATTGTCTTGTCATTTCCTGTTTTATTTTGAAAGTCTAACTCTCCTCTCGTTTCAGATCACTTGCCCTTCCTCTTGTGTCACCTGTTCATCATCCCTGATTCCTGATTGTGTCCACCTGTTCCCCATTACCCTCATGTGTTTAAATAGTCTGCGTCTCCCTTTGTCCTGTGCCGAAGTGTTTCGTCTTATGTCCGATCACCAAAGCCTGCATCATAGCTCACAGCCACAGTCTGTACTTGTAAGTCTTGTTTCCTCGTCAGAGTGATTTTTTGTTGTAACTTCTGTAGTTTAGTTTAGCATTTAGAGTCTTCTGAGTAATTTGCTTTCTTGGTTTGCCTCCCTTAGGAGTGATTTTTAGTTCATATAGTTCATAGTTGTAGTGAGTCTAGCCTCCATCTTTTAGGAGAGTTTTTTGTTTCTGTCCTGTTCTTTCTATTTCTTTGTTAGCTCATTCTCCATTCGGAGAGACTTTAGTTTAAAGTTTTGTAGCCTTTTGATTTTCCTCTCTGTGAGTGATTTTGATTTTGATAATTTTAATAGATCCGTGTTTGAGATATTTTCCTCCTTTGGAGTGTTTTTTGTTTTCACTAGAGTAGTCAAGAATTCTCATAGATCAGGTTTCATAGCCCCTTTGTTTGCTCTGCATTGAGGTTGTCTTGACTCAATAAAAGTCTGCTCACTGTCATTCTCTGCTCCTGAGTCCTGTTTTGAGTTCGGGCCTGACAGTAACCAGATGACTACGAGACAAACTTGGATGCATGCAGCTCTGGGCTCCTACAACTGGACCAAAGATCTGGTTTCCAACCTTGTAGGCAAGACAGAAATGGAAGGCCTTCTCAAACAGGTGGAGGAGCTGAAAACTGAGCTCCAAGGAGCAAGGAAACACAATTTCTCCCTGAGCAGAAGATCACTGAGCGCTCCCACCATCAACCTGGAATCAGAGAGCAATGAAAATAAGACTCTCTGGGACCAGATTGAGTATTCGACCAATGAGCTCTTTAGGGAGAGGAACTGTATCCGTCGTCTGAAAGAAAGAGAGAGAGACAAGGATAGTGAGATGTCCAGTACGATCCACAAGCTACGCCAGCAACAACAAAAGGAAATACAAAGATATTCAGATGAAAACAAGGTTTGATCAAGCGTTCAACGAGATCCACCACAGGTACGACACTGACATCGCCACGGAAAGACAGATCAATGCCGACCTTCAGCAGCAGCTTGAAACGTAAAGTTTCATGTTGACCAGATGTCTGAGCACAAGGAGCTTGTTCGCAGCATGGTGTGTGAGCAGGAAGCCTTCGGCCAGAAAATGAAGCAGGAGACCAAACTCTTGCAGCAAGAGGCCTGTGAGAGGAGAAATCATCTCTGCAGGGAGCTGGAAGACCTGAAAACCCAGCTCCACCGTCTGACCTCCAAAAACATTGAGCTTGTTACTGAGCTCAAGGCTGAGGAAGAGGTCAGGTGGGCCAGCAAGAGGAGGAGTCCAGTCCCTGCTGTGCTACAGGATCCAGACCCTGCGAAGGAGACTATAGTCTGTGAGGAGAAGGATGTCAAGAAAGAGAAGAGATCTTTCTGGAAAAGACTTCGCCATTTCCTTGGTTTGAAGAATAAAAACAAGGAGACGACAGCAGCAGAATTTTAGGATCATTATATATTATTATTATTATTAGGATTTTTAGTATTGTTGATATTATTAGGATCATAGTATTGTTGTTATTATTAGTATCATTATATATTATTTATAAATTAATACATTTAATAAAAATCTAATGATTCAATTTAATGGTTCTGTAACTTTATGTAACTTTAACGACTCACTCAACTCCACTATCAATAAAAACCTGAATGTTAAGGTACTTCAATTCTTTTCAAAACTGTTTATAAAAATTGTATTTAAGTAACTTGAAGTCAAAATCCCTAATTACACATATTTCAAGATGACATTTAAAAACATGTTGTTTCAATGCAAGCCACTTCTTTATTAAATACACATAAACCGTTCCAAACTACCAGATGCATCCTTTCAAAATACTGAACGTCCAACGAGCTTGAGAAACAGCTGGAGGAAGTGGCTCTGCACACTGCTCACATTGTTGTTAAAATCATGAAAATAAGATGTTGTCATTAATCATTCCGCTCATGGGTTTATCACCTAATGGACTAATCAATGCAGAGATATTACAGCATCTATCTCAGTACAGGCAGCGTGGCACAATATGGCTGACAGTTCTCAGACCAAACCTCATTCTTCCATTCAGTAGAAACATTTATTCATCAAAGTTTAAGTCAAACAGTGACATCAGATATTTAAATAACAGTATTTCAAAAATATGGCAAGGGCCTAAGGAAATGGCCTGAGTAACACTTTTATGAGTGAACAACGCCATCAAGCTCCATCTTTTATTGTTGTTGGACTGAGAAACCCATGGCAGCAGAAATTACACTGTGTGTGTAAAGTGGCTTAAAATCAATATTTTTATCATAACAATGCGCCACACTTCAGTGTGAAAACTGCGTGACAATGTGAAAGTGGTCACTCGTCACGACGAATCTACAGAATCCATCCCGAATCTGTAGCTCTGCTCGGCTTTACAGAGCTTTGAAGAGAGTTTCAGCTCATTGTTGCTCATGGCATTAGCATCAGTGTAACAACGTGTTGTGACCTGCTTAACAGAAGGCTAATTTCAAGTAGGAAAAGTGCACAACTGCCACAGTCTTAACTAAAATGACAAGCAATAGTTTTGCATTTACTTTAATTAAGGCCAAAGTTCTTATCAGGGGCCCACAGCTCACTTTAGTCCTCGGCCCCCCAGTGGTTTAATCCAGCCCTGAATGACATTTATAGAAATCATATTTTATAAGATCACCTTATGTTTTGTATATAAAATCTTAATCTGTAAAGTAGTAAGTATAGCTGTCAGATACATATAATTGAGTGAAAAGTACAATATTTCCCTCTGAAATAAAGAGGATTAGACGTATAAAGTATTATGAAATAGACGTACTGAAGTAAACAAACATGCACATTACGGCCTTCTGATTATTGCATTTGCTCAAATCCAAAACGTTTTCTCATCCTCTATGAAATGGATGTCATCAACACCACAGATACTGCTGGTCAGGGAGATGCTGCTTTCACATGAAGAGCAGAACTGTCTAACCGAAGCTCTCCCGTCATTATAGGACACCACGCATCTCCCATAACACTCCCTCTTTCATTCATGGTTTCCATTATGCAGCATTGACACTGGTTTAATGACATCTTCACTGAAGCCATGCCTCAGTGGGTTGTCTTGAAACATATATCTATTCCAATCAGCTTTTTTTGTGGGGTGCATCATTCTCACCTAATATCATCCCACAGCCTCCTGGAATTGTTCTGATCTGCTGCTTTTTTGAGCCAAACAACACTACTTATACAGGAAGAGTCGCATATGAGCTACTGGCACTGACATGCTAAAGGCAGCACTGTGTGGTCTGTGATGTCCTTTGATAACAAAATGAACCATGAACCAATATTTTGATTTCCTCTCTGAATCTCCTCTGAGGTAGGATTGAAGGAGAAAGACCCTGCCATATTCGCTTCTCCTCTCCCTGCTTGGCTGTATTTACCAAAGGTCCTGTTCAGTCATTCAAGAGTCACCAGGAGACTCAACAAAGAAATGACAGCTTGATGAGCATATATTAGAATTGTAAATGCAGTCAGATGCCCACGGCAGCTGCCATACATAAAGATTAGTTCTAAAAAGTGTCAGAACTTCATGGACATCCTTAAGCGGGGACAGAGACACAGATCAGTAGACTAGAGACAGATGGACCACCAGGACACGTACTGTAAATAACCATGCATATGATAATTGGCTCTGTGAACTGAAATGTGCCCTTGCAGAGAAATGAAGGATTTGGGGCTTCTAAAGATTTCATTTCACTTGGTAATGGGCCGCTTAGTGCATACTTTACCAAATTAACAAGCAGAGGAACAGCAGTCCACCGTGGTTTAACATCATTTCCAATCAAATACTATTTTTCTGTATGTCTTCCTGACAAAGAAACCTTCCGCTAGAGTTTTATTTTTTACTGTCATGGTTTAATTTTCTTGACACAATGGCACCATAGATTATGCTGTAATCTATTATATTATGTTTCATGAACAGATCAGTTGGGGAGGCAAAACTGTCATTGCTACTGTCCAAAAGTGCTTTCATGTATATTTTACAGAAACATTATTCCACCTCTCACTTTCTATCATTATCACAAGAACATTATGTTAATATGCTCAGACTAAATGACCCATGAAGGATTAGCTGTTAATCTTAAAACATTGTTTTGAATATTACGTTACAGCTTGTATTTCTGCAGCAACTTCCTGTTTACACTGTTCACTGCTTTTGATTGGACATGCCATCATATGTTTCCTAGCAAGCGATTCATGCGTTTTTAAAGTCTTGGACATTTTAACTGTGCAACCTGATTTTGTAAAGCTCTAGTTTGAAATGAGCTTAGGAACTTTACACACATGAGTAGCTGGTGCCACCAGACCCGGTCACTTAATAGTTATTTATGCACATATCAACTGTTTAGCCAGTGCTATTCACTGCTCATTACTACTCACTGCTCATAGATCTCCTCAGTGCTGAACTTCCAGCTACCTGTGGTGGACCCTGACTATCGTGGACATTAATGTGACTGATTCCATGTAAACTCACACCCTCGGGCAGACATAAATAGCTGCGTGGAGAGCGTCACACTAACTCTTCTGCCTTGTGCAGATGATGCACTAAATCATCCGTCATGGGTCCAGACCATCAGGAGGTCGTCCGTTTCCATCTTCCCTCTCGTCGCCCTGAGTGGAAGTGTGCAAACACTTGATTAGCTTACCGTGGGTCCATGGCACATCCAGAAGCCAGGTGATTAGTTCTGATTTGACATGAAGACCCTGTCTTCTCAGCACAGTATGGGGTTAGAAAACTGTTTTCTAACCCCATACTGTGCTGAGAGACTTACGTATGTGTTTTTAAAACACAAGCATAAGTGAGTTCTGGAAACTGACTCTCCAGTAAATTTGTTAGATTACCTTAAAGCTGAGGAGACGTCAAGACTTTTTGTGATTTAGCAGAGATTCTGTTTTTCAGTGAAATTCAGTCATCAGGAATAGTCAGTCAAATTCATTTCCAGTTTTTCAAACATCTGACGGACATCTTTGCTGACACACTGACGCTGATGAAAACATGTCTTTGTTTTGTTTTTTAAATAACTTTATAGATTCTGACTTCTCAGTTTCACCAGTATATCACCTTCAGCAGGAGTTCTCAGTCATTTTTAAAGTACACACTTTGAATTGACATGCCCTCGACCCCAGACTGGGATTAATGATGCTGGAAGTGAATTTCTGTCACTTTATACATTATCTGGAGTACTGATTACGTACACCACTGTTCTATCGAACAGTTAGTTAAATACTCACTTTGTGGACATGTTTATGTTACTTTTTACTCCATTCATTTTAATCAAATTCATTTCTATATTTTTTGGGTGGTGTTTTTATTGTTGTCTTGGTAGCAAAAATAAACCATACAAACAAAAAAAAAGAAAAGTCACATAAAATTGCTTGGAATACAAATGAATAAATGAATATAACAGGGTGAGAACAAAGTCCTGTATCTTCTTTTGCTCCTCGAAATGTTAGTACCTGACAGTACTTGAATCAATCACGACATCTTTTCACCACAAAGCCACCCCATACTGCAGAAATCATAATTTGTCATTTGCTATTACAGTGGCCAGCTTGGTTCTGGCTACCACTGGTGAACAATCTCAGCCTTGTTTGACATGTGGCTCTGTCTTAAATGCAACCTGAGTAGTGAAGATAAGCAGCTGATAAATTACCTTCCAAGTGTAGAACAGGTTGAAAGACATCACGAGGATACATGACCATTCAAACCTTAATGTATGGGGCTATCACGGGACAGTAATTAAGCAGCTGTAGTCCAATGAAAGCACCTGAACGTTGAAATTTATTTTCCTGTTTTTTTCATTCGCCGTCATCATCATCATCACCGGATTTGGATGAGAACTCTTAATGTCAGTAAGCTCTACAACTCTTCATTTTTGATTGGAAAAGCAAATTTTCTCACGTTGATTGACGAAAATGCATGACAGATTTGTAGAAACCCACAGAAGTTTCACTAATCACCCTGAAATCCTTGTCTCTGCTTTCAGTGACAGCACAGGATAATCCTGCCGGTCAGAATATTGATTTTTCCCGTGCCTATGCAAAAGCCGTAATAGCCGCTGATGTCATTTTGTGTTTGTGTAATGGAATATCTTTATGCTGATCATTTTATATTTGCTGTTAATTGTGTGTATTGTCTTGTTCAGCTGCCTTTGTTCACACTTGAATGACAATCCTGTGACTGAATCCCAGAGACAAGGCCACACAGGAAGATTAGATACGGTGGCTGTGGTGGATATATCAGGCCTTGGATTGAACTGTTCAACTGCCTCTCACACTATGGCCTGAGCAGCATCTGCAAGCACCTTGTATTCTAATGTTATCATCAACCTCCATATGACTCATCTGACCAAAGCCTCACCTCAACTTTACCATTCGTTCCTTCTATATTTAAACATCAAGCTCTCCTGGGCTGTGGTCGTGTCCCCGAGCCTGCGTATCTGAAGTTGCCGTGTTTGTACATATTGTGAAGAGAACATCGGGACTGCGGGAGAGGACAGTGCTGCCGAAACGAGGGGAAAAATAACAGAACGCTGGAAGGTAGGAGCACTGAGGATATAGCATACACCTGAATTCAAAGCTTGTGTTTGCAGTTCAACATCTAACACCCCAAAACCCCCCGCTGCTTGCTGATTGACACTCCCCAACAAGCAGCGTTGCAGATCACTTCCAAAAACATCTTTTTCCAGCCTTTCATATGAAAGCTCATGGCACACAGCGTTACACATTTTCCTCAAATCATCGCTGTGAATCCAGTTAGCAAAGGTCAGCTTTGTGAGGGAAGTTTTAATGATGTGTTCTTCTTACTGCTTGTGTTCAGCGAGCAAGTCATAAGAGAGACAACTCACTAATCTCTTAATCAATAAAAGTCTCCTTCCTTGCAAGCATGTGGGAATTTAAATCACTCTCACTTATGCATAAGCAGATTACGGTGGATTTGTTTGGGGGTCTTCAGGATCCACATTAAGCCTGTTTAGTTTGCCTGAGAGTCACTAACAGCTGTAAATGGACTGGGACTCTGGAGGTCTGAAGTGTCTGCTGGCGGAGAGCTGAATGAGATGATTGGAGCTGCTTCGCTTCGGTCGTGTTGATCGGCCAGGTCACGACACTGTGGCATTTATCTCAATTATGGAGTTGAATGATAAATGCTGTGTTGCATTTTTCTGAGGATGACAGTTGATATTAACCTCGCTGTCCTTGTTAACCTGGTACAATGTGATATTGAGTACATTGTGCCTTTTCTGTGCACGTATATGGGCATTTGTGAGCTGAAGCAATGTGGCGCATATTAATCAAATGTTTTCATCGGCCGAGTCCTCTGTGTGAACGAACTGAAAAGAAAAAAATGCATGGAGGTCAAACACTTGTTCCTTGGAGTGCTTTCAAACCTGCACAATTGCTACATTTTCAATGGAGGCAGAAAGAAGCTCTCAAGAACAGAGTGGAGAGCAAAATATCCTTTAAAGTATGATGACTGTCAAAGATGATGGTTCCGGGATGAAATAACACCCCCGCGATAATGTTCTATGTGAAAATATTTCCCATTTCCCTGGACTGTTTAAAGGCCCTCAGACAAACTGAATGGGTGCTTTCCGCGAGGGCTTAACATCCTCATATCCTTTATGTCTTTTCGTCTGCCTGAGCTACTTTCCATTTGAGAAAAAAAGAATATTTATTACTATTTCCTTTTTTTTAGTCGGAGGATGCAAGTGACACAGTTTGACATTCATACTATAAGCTAATACTTTAGTTACATGTTTCATACTTTTATTTATATGTCGCAGGTATACTGTGCTGTGTACATTGTTTTATTATTGACACAGTCAGGGATTGACTGAGCAAATGAAGGTTGTCTCTGCAGAGGGTTAGGGTTAGCTTGAGGGGTATCAGCGCCAAATTCAAGGTACCTCATCACACACTGATGCAAAAATATTGCCTGAGACAGTTCAGCTCAGATTTACCACATGGCCCATAAAGACTTCATACACTTAGAAATAAAGAATGTAGTGGCAAAATGTTTTCCATCCTGTTTCACGCATCCAACCAAACACCCTCAGTTTTTAAGTTGAACTGTAATACTTTCAAAACTGTTTTCAAAAAGCAATAAAATTGTTTCTATGGTTTGCCCAAAATGACAGTCGTGCCTGTGCATGTGAAAAAATCTTTCAAGTAAAAGAGTAACTTTGAGCAGCAACCACTGTGAGCACTGTGCGTTCATAGAGTGAGAATACTCCACTGCCAACAGGTCATTTCTGGCCTTAACTTCCCGTCTTCCAGGCCCATCATGTCACGAATTAATATGATTGACTGAACTCCAAATGCAGAACAGAGACGAGGAGTATTGGAGGGGTAAAGGGATTTATTGTCACAAAAGTTTGATAATGTTAGCGTGATGACACAAAGCAATCCAGAGAGGAGCAGGCAGATAGGTGCAGTGAATAGGCATTTTCTTCAGGTGGTGGATTGGAGCTGGGCAGAGGTGGCCGATTTGTAACATGAGGAAATGATCCCGAGGCACAGAGAGGATTAATCATACAGACAAAGCAAACTCCAAAGCAGCAAGCGCACAGTGGCTAGCCATGAAGCCAAGACTTGTTACAAGGCTTGTGAGAACAGCAGCATGGCAAAGACTGATGATGAGATGTGGGGTTTTATCCTGTGGTAGATGACTGTGGATTGGCAGCAGCTGTGGTGGCTGATAGATGCTTGGCGGCAGGTGTAGGTGAACTGAGAGTGCAGGGAAACATCCAGTACACACACACGAACACACAGAGAGAGACTGACCTGACACAGAGGGGTGGGGTAAACACAGGGAAAGGGAGGAGGAAGGAGGCTTCCTGACACATCAAGACTTTCTGGGTGATGTCAAAGATATTGGCTAAGTCTTTTGGGTAACTTAGATCAGTTTTTCTCAATTCCGGTCCTCAGGCCCCCATGCCCTGCATGTTTTAGATGTTTCCTGCTCCACCACACCTGATTCAAATGGTCAGCTCGTCATCAAGCTCTGCAGCGACCTGATAACGAGCCACTCATTTGAATCAGGTGTGCTGGAGCAGGAAACATCTAAAACATACAGGGCAGTGGGGCCCGAGGACCGGAATTGAAAAACACTGACTTCGATGCAGGCCATAAATCGGTGCAAGTGCGCCAGCCAATATGGGAAACTCCATGACCATGTTACCATGAAGCACAACGGCAATCCTCTCTGGGCAGAAGAACGGAGCATCTGTTCCGCTGGCACTGCTCAGAACTCGTTCAGGTTGTAGCCACTAGTCTGACACCTGGTATTTAGCTGGTATTCTAGTTTTATTGATTCAGTCTTTTCACAAACTGAACCATTCGACTGATCCTTCGAAATGTTAGTGCAATTTAAAGTAGAAGTTATTCAGACCCAATCAGAGATATTCAATATCCCTGCAAAGTTTGAAATAAGGATCATGCGTTTTGTGCATGATGTGGGATTTTAGCTGAGAAGTGCATCACATGCATTGTTTTTAATCTAAAAAATAAAGAAATACTGTATAGACAATTATTTAGCATGTTACACAGAAATTTAGCATATGATTTTATCCCTGTGAAATCATTTTATTTATGGGCCGTATTTTGGCTTAAACAAGGACATTTGACTGCCAGTGCAGTTTTTCACTTGACAAGAGTTCCTAAATCAAGCCAGGACAGGTTTAAAAGGTGACAGATAATGCTCATTTTCAGGTTCATACTTTAACATGAGACAACAACAAGAAAACACAATACTACTGGTTGTATTGAGAGAAAAGAAAGGATCAAAAAACAGCAAGCATCACAAAATCAGTGGAAAGCTAAGCT
Organism: Chaetodon trifascialis; assembly: GCF_039877785.1. Lineage (NCBI taxonomy): Eukaryota > Metazoa > Chordata > Actinopteri > Chaetodontiformes > Chaetodontidae > Chaetodon > Chaetodon trifascialis. The sequence continues at coordinate 14,040,526 of NC_092072.1, read as the reverse complement.
GCACAGCAGAAAAACAAAGTGGTGATGACCTCATGCAGATGGACCAGTGTATCAACTAGGGAGCTAATGAGGGAATGGGAAACAGGTGAGAGGGGAGGGTGAGCAGGTGAGGCGATTCCATTGGTGGAAGGCAGTTTGAACATGGATGAACAAAAAACCAACCAGAACGAATGAACAGACTACAAAAACATCACAACTACAATATGTTTATATGCGTTAATGTTGAAAAAACTGTACATTGTTGCGGCACCTGTCTTCACCCTCTGTTTTGTCTCATGCCCCAAGCTCCCAAAAGCTCAGTCTGCTCTGATTGGTCAGGTCCCACAGGCTTGAGCCAGCACCACCTGTCCACCATTTCTCTAGCCAGCTTTGTGTAGCTGGGAAATCACTGAAAATGAGTTTAACAGCCTTTCTGCTGTAAATATCACCAGAATTTCTCATGCCGCTCACCTTTCAGCCAATCACATGTGCTCGCTAGCTTGCAGGTACGTTTTTAGCTAACAGGGAGGATGAAGGCACAGGTGACTGGCTGGCAGGTGAGGGGATGGGGACTGGTAACAACTCCACTGAAGTGTCAGTGGGAATAAGGCAATATGAAATAAAAACATTTTGGAATATAAAATGAATGAAATTAAGATTTATTATAACATTTCATAACAATAAATTTGGGTTTAGTAATATTTTCAATAATCTGTTTTGAACATCTTTAACTTTATGTATTTATATGATTATTTAATGTATTTAATAATGTCTTATTCACTTATTTGGCTCCATGGATTTTACAGAATATCTATCAGACGATGGCTGTTTGTCTTGAGGCCTCCATCCTCTCTCTCTCTCACCTTGTCTATTAGTTCTCTCATTGTCTTCCACTTAACCCAGATGTCACAGTTTTATTCTCCTCCACATCTCATTAAAACCCATTTACTGATGAATGCAAGGATTTGGGTCCATTCCAAACAACGCGGCCATCTATTCAGGCTCCAAATCCTCACATAATAACAATTTACAAGCCCAAGAATTTGAAGCATGGCTAAAGGGCTGGCAGAGTTCTTTTAACTGCGGTTCAAAGCAATGTTAAGTGTGGGAATCAAAATCCGCTCTTTTGAAACTAATAGTAGGAAGTACAATAACGTCCTTTTGATCTTTTCTCCAGCGCTGTTCCTTTACACTTCTCACCCTCCGTCATCTGACTCATTCATTGCTCCATTCTCTGGAGAAATTATGCTAATCAGGGCGAGCCAGATATTATTAAGCATCAGCAGTATCCAGTGAGAGGTGCAGTGGAGAGATAGGTGAGCAGTTCTCATTTTCGGCTAATTATGGTCCTGTCTCGCCAAATGGCAGCATACTTTACTGACGGGGGAGTATCTCTTTTATCCTGATCCATGATACAAGTTATTGGAACATTACTTTCTCAGCTTTCGTAGCCAATGCTTAATTCCTCCATCAAGCATTAGTCTTTCTCTGCCGTTTCTTTTTCTTTTCCTACTACTTGATAAAACCAATTAATGTCTTGTTAATAAAAATCTGTCTCCCAGCATCTCTGAAATGATGTTTAAAAGCAAGTTCAACATTTTATGGCTCATTATTGTGCCCGATTTCCTGACCACGGCCGCTAAAAATGAATGAATTATGATTATATACAGTTATCCCTGCAGAAAATAAAACGGTATTAACAGTGTTTCAAAACTCTTTGGGTACAATATACATATTTAATATCTCAAGGGATGGAAACAAACCTGCTGTAACAAACAACATTGTGTGCACAGGACTGCATAGACATATGTGTATGTGTGTACATTCAAGCCAACTGTGTGTTGATCGTGGCACCAGGGGTGTTCTGGGTCCACAGAGTCCCAGTGAGATTTAAGACCGTTTCCAGATGTCCAAACGCCTTCCTCTTCTCTAAAGACCCATCTGATAAACCCAATCCTCTCAGATCTACAAAGGCTGAGATGCGCACGCAATTCAATCAATATCCTCTGTTTCTTTGACACTCATGTCAAGGTCGTGCATATCTCAAAGCCTTTGTGCAATATATAAAAAGATGGGTGCCGGGGCATTGAAATGTCTTACGGTAGATAGGAGCTTAAAGTTGTATTTATTTATAAGGTATTGGATTGGAATAAATTAACACTGTGAAAGCCATTTTAATCTCTTCTATCATATCAGCTGTCTCCTACACTATTGGCACAAGGCTAGGTGAGGGATGATGCATGAGGGGATAAGGAAAGCTAATCACTGCTAAACAGCACCTCTAGGATTCTGTAAATATTGAGAAACTCTTTTCTGTCCTATACGGCACAGATGGATGTGTCAGTAAGCCCCATTATTAAATCCACAAAGGATATTTGTCTCCATTTTACGGTGGTCACATTTCAAAATGTTCAAAGGAAACAATCTGTCTGTGTCTGAAAGGAACATCATAGCAATTTTCTCCTGATAATAATATGTTTCTCCCAGCATAGCGAGATTAACCCATTGATGTTTGTCACTGTGGGACCTACTGTGTTTCAAAGATGGGTCTAGGAATTCAAAGAAAGATTTGTGCTTTTCTTTTTAATTACAATGCTTTGTCTTTATAATGCTATTCCTTTTATATGTAAATCATGCTTTGAACCACAGAGAGTTTGAAATTATTTGGCACATGTTTTAAAGGGTCCAACTACACTAAGCCTAGTAACCAAAAGTAGGACTTACTCAGCTACTTTGGCCCAAACAATAGATTGTGTGTATGATATATGCATGATAAAAACACAGACACAAAAACATAATGAGATGATTCAGATTTAAATTTGGATATTCTCGCCTCAATATAAAGAAAACATCGAATATTGATTTCATTGAGAAAACAGAAAACAAACATTATATGGTTCTTTTGCCTTTGCATCAGAAGTTCAACATCAAATTAAAAAATGGATATGTTTGTATTTTGTGACAACTTGTGATATTCCTCCTGTAACTCAAAACCTGTAGTAACCCACCATGATACTTAGCGTTTTAATAGATTATAGTATATAACAAATCCAAAATAAGACCATGACAGCAAAAGAGAGAAAAGAAAAGCACTTTACCTTATTTTTCTACCTGTTGCTAATATTAATTCATGATACACCGTCCTAACAGCGTTATCTTTGTTATTATCCGTTCTTGCAGTTCGTTATGTCAGGGAAGGATTGTCCTCGTCGGCCACCGTATGATGTCGTGGCGTTTGCTGACGTGCACAAACTTCCTACAGTTACACGATAACCGATAACTACTTCTGTTTGGTGTGAATTTGTTTTCTCCCACATAACATACCCCCCCGGACAGTGTTACCTTCAGCGGTTCAAGATGAGGCGCGCCGGTTTGGGTAAGAGACAAACGAGCATCTTGATTTTAAGATCATACTTAGCTTCCTTGCTAGTTAGCTAGCTAACGTTAGCTAATGTTGTTACCAAATATGAATGAATGCTAGCTATTGTGTAGCTACTACAAGGCCCAAGTTTGAACAACTGCAGGCTTTAACGTCATGTTACAGGGTTAAAATAGCGGACTAACGGTGTGTTAATGTGACGTTGTCGTTTCTTGAAGGTGAAGGAGGGTCTGGGAATTATGTAGCAAGTGGGTACAGTGTGTACGAAGAGGAAAACGAACACCTCCAGGAGGGACTGCGAGCTAAAGTCAGCGCTTTGAAAAGTGTAAGTCACGATTCAGGTTACGTCTGTTCCCTGTAAGACTAGATATTGTTGTTTTATTTTTTTGAGATATGGCAGTCTTTCACATTTTTCTCATATGGACCCTAGGTGTAAAATCACATTTTATTGTGTTAAACGTAACTATTGATGCTTACATGTTGTTATTGGATATTGACAGCTGTCTATCGACATTGGAACGGAGGTGAAATACCAGAACAAAATGCTGGATGATATGGTGAGTTTCACTTTCTTTTTTGTGACTACAAGGAATTCACTGAAGACATGCCTCAATGTAAAACTACAGTACTTCTGACAATTGAAAGCGTTTAAAATCTCACAGAAGCACAATGTAAAAAACTGTAAAAGCACTTCTTGTGAGTGTTGTGTATCAATCACATGTAAAATCATTGCTGCAACAAATAAATGCTGTGGAGTAAAAAGCACAGTATTTCCTCCTGAGACAGGAGTGTTACAGTGTTTATTTGCTGGCCTTCCTGGACTTTAATCTTTCTATCCCTTTGTCCCACACTAGGACACAGACTTTGACTCGACGGGCGGCCTGCTTGGTGCCACCATCGGCAGGGTAAAGCAGCTCTCCAGAGGCAGCCAGACCAAACTGCTGTGCTACATGCTGCTTTTCTGCCTTTTTGTGTTCTTTGTCCTGTACTGGTTCATCAAGCTGAGGTGATAAGAGGACCGTGCCAGACTTGGTCCTCCAACTCCACATCTTCCTCCCCCATCTGTGCCACGCCGATGCAGCTCTGAAGTACACCAACATAATGATGATGAGGAATGGCAGGGATTTTTCCCTCAAGTGTCTCGGTCTTACAGGTGCCCATGTGTCTGTTTTCAGAAAATAATCCCACTTTTGAGTCATCTTGAAAGGTCTTGTACTGATGCTGATTGTTGGAGTCCCAAACAGTAAAAAGTGGTCTGAGATGATTGTCAGTGTGAAGTAGAAAGTATTTAATCTGAAGGAGACACTGCCAGTATACTGTATGTACATGATATCAGGCCAGTTTGGGTGGACTGAGAAGATGAGACAGAATGTTAAACATGAAACACTGTAGAAGAAAATACTGTCATAACACCTTAACACAGTAGATGGCACATTGTAAGATAAACAGTGATGAAAAGGCAAATCTGTTGATGAAGCCAAAGTTTGAGTTCAATGTGTAAAAAGTGATAAAGTTATAGAATGACACCTGAAACTAATAATCTAGTGTATCTGCTTTGAAGAATGAATGGATATACCACAGCGTTTGGCATCCACATCAAATGAATAGTAGAGTTCTCCATTTATTATTTGAACTTTGTTGTAAAAAATGTTTTTTAATGTAAATAAACAAATTTTATGCTCTTCGTTGAACAGTGTAGATGTGTGCTGCTTGCATGTGCTGAAAACCTTAAAACTGAACCTTTTTTTAATGAATTTGCGTAAAGAAGTCTATGCAGGATATTTATTTTATGCAAGTCATTTTTACACATTTCTTTCCTTTGTCTTCTAAAAGTCTCTAAGGGATGGTCAATGTTTAAATTAAATAGTTACACATTACATAAAAATCACATTTCTAAGGGGAGACACAAGAAAAGAAGAGCTTCATCACTCATGTTTGAGCTGGTGACACTTTCTAACTATACACAGTATGGCTGAAACAGAGATAAAACAAACTTCCTTGTATGTCACAAGTTTAAACATACTGTATCAGAACTGCACTTCGGTGATCTGTGTTTATCAATGCATTGTTAATGAGCAGCACTTCATCAGCAGGGTAGATTACATCAGTCCCTGGGTCAGATGCTGATGACATCAGTGCTTGGGTAGTGTGTCCATGTACTTGGCGATGATTCCCAGCATGACCTCATCAGCACCTCCACCAATCGACATTAACCTGGAATCCCTGTGGAAAGGACAAGATAATACAAACTGGTGGGTTTTTCCTGTTAATGGTCTGATTCATTTGAATAATGGCTTTTTTCCCCTCTCATTTAAAGACAATGAACGTCTCATTCGACTGCATTATTTACCCTGACAGTAGATGTCAGCACAGTGTAAAATAAGGGCTTAAAGAGTCTGACTCACACACTGTGCTACCTGATTATACCCTGAATAAACAAATAAGAAGACTCCAAGCCCACACTGCACAACAGCAGCCAAGAATTAACATTACCTGATCAGACACAGCATTTCTGTAGACGCCACTGATCGACCTGACTCTAACTTTAAAATGAATGAATCACATTTAACACCCGTTTAAAACGCACCACAATCACGAGCCTTATCACGCTCCTGCCAACTGGTGAGATTGCTGTTACCATAGAAACTTTGCACCCTCACAAAGGTGCACACACTTGGCAGCCAAATATAACAATAGTTGGCTAGCACCCTGTGTTAGAGCCTGGTGCTGCCATGTCACAGTTTTGCAGTCAGATATTATTAGTGTTTTTGGGTGAGACGAACAAAATGCTCGTGGGTGAAAGTAATTGAAAATCGTGGGACTAATTGCTATAAATCATTACTTTATGGTTCACACAATGATAGGGGAAACAGGAAAAGTAGTTTTAAGACCAAATCAAATGACTTTAGTTCTGCTGCCATTTCTCTGACCAGGCTCACCTGTAAAATCTGCTGACCAGCACGTCACTGGTGAAGCCCATCCCTCCCCAGTACTGAAGACAGCTGTCGCTCACTTCCCTGGCCAAGCGGCCCCCCTTTAATTTGGCCATGGAGGCCAGCTTGGTGACATCATTGCCTTTAATGTACAATGCTGCGGGGAAAAAGGAAGGACAGAAGTAGTCACACAGCAGAGCGAAAAATGTCTTGGTGGATAAAAAGTAATTAGAAAGGATGTCGAGAGGAAAACAAAGACAATAAACTAATGTTTACTTTAAGAGTCACCTGTGGCTACCTCTGATTCAGGGTCTTTCCCATTCAGACCTTTTCCCAGCAGTTCAACTGATCAATGCCAGTATATTAAGTACCCCTCAGAGGGACATGTGTGAGCTGCATGACTTTTCCTCTTTGTGTATGTGTGTGTGTGTGTGTGTGTGTGTGTGTGTGTGTGTGTGTGTGTGTGTGTGTGTGTGTGTATACATCTACCTGCGCCAAAGCGATGCAAAAGCTTTTATCTGTTCCTGGATAAGCAAATTAGACTTGAGCTGTAACCAGTTTGATGAATTATTTCAAAGCTGCTCGCCCCTGGAGTGCTTATGATCACCACGACAAAGACCTTGGACACCCGCCCGACAGATGCACCCACATATTCATATCATAAACACTGCGGTGTAAAGCACTTTTATTTTGGGAGAGCTGGGTATGAGCCACTTTTTTAGGTGGCCGAGCCTGTGGGTTTTGATCTTACACCAGTCTTCATCCTGTTAGAACAGGCTGACTATTAGTTGTCCAGTTTAAACCCCCTGTTCCTTTCTACATATAACACTGTCCTTCATATTTACAAAAACGAATGGAGCTGGTGAGGTTCTTGGAATCGGGTTTGTCCATTATTCTCCAGCCTGTTGTATTCCCTTTTTGTCTGCTCAACCAAACTGGAATACACACGGACAAATTTCCCGCTCAAGGCTAGTTTGTCATTCACATCATTCTTGCAGAGCTGAGTCAACGGTGGCCTTTGTTCCTAAGGCTTCAGTGTTATCTGAGGCCTTAAGCGTCATGAGGACAGCTGCATGGTTTTAGTATGATTTTCTTATTCTAATCCAGAGCTGGATTTTAAAGGTATTTTGTGTATGTAACATACGCAGGTGAATTACCCTTATCTACCATAGCTTACAACCTATGATACCATATCATTAAGAGGGTCATTCAGATGCAGCCAACACCACCAAGCTAGCATTAATCTGTTTTTGTTCGGTCTGACGATGATGCAACCCCACCTGTAGCGCAGTGGAGGAGGGAGCGAAGCAGCTCGACTTCCGTCTGCAGCTCGGCCAACCTGAAGTGAACCGACTGGTGGTGGAGGACAGGCTGCTTGAAGATCTTCCTCTGCCTCGTGTACTCGACAGTTTCCCGAATGACGATGTCCATCGTGGTCAAGACTGGGGGCGTGCAGACAGAGAGACAGAGATGTGACCTCACTTCTGCTGCTGTGTTCTAGCTGCACTTTCTTTTTTTTTAACGGCAGTAATCATGTGTCTGGTATGCTGGCCAAAATTGTACCAGGCCAGACAAACACATCAGGGTCTGTTCCGGTATCAGCATGTGCAGTTTCACTTCTCCTAAGCAGTTTCTCACAAGTTCTACAAGAAAATATTGACTCATGCCTGTTACTCAAAATAAAAAGCAAACAGCTACTTTATAGAAGATTAAGAACTTGAACTGTGCGACCTGAACTCCCTAGTTTTTGGAAATTGCAACGGAAATGTATGAAAGGCTCACGCACTATTGGCCACTGCCCAGAGCCTCTCTTCTTGGAACTGAAGCATCTGATAGGTGAAGCCCATGCCTTCCTGGCCGATGACATTCTTGCAGGGCACTCGAACGTCATCGAAGAACACCTCTGCTGTGTCTGATGACAACATGCCAAGTTTATCAATCTTGCGAGCGATGTGTACTCCTGCAGGGGGAAGGACAGGAAATGAACGTCATCTTGGCAAAGGCACACGAATAACAACAGACCCTACTGATACAACAGAAACTCTGCAGAAAGTGTTTTAGGGTTCAGACAAATCCTGTAGAAATACTGCAGTTAACCATAGAACTGGATCCGACTCCTACCTGGCAGGTTCATGGGCAGACAGATGAGAGATTTGTTCTTGTGTGGGGGTCCGTCGCTGGTGTTGGCAAGGAGACACATCCAGTCAGCCTGAGTGCCGTTGGTGGTCCACATCTTTCCCCCGTTGATCACATATTCATCGCCTTTCCTCACCGCCTTTGTCTTGATGCCTGAATCGACGTGTGGTGGAGCGTGCAAATGGATGGAGAGAGGAGATGATGAGTGGAGCGACAGAAGGTTAAATGAGATGTGTCAATGCATGAATAATCAAAGAAATACAGTTTTGGCACTCAAATCAAAAGACTTAAGTCTGAAGCTGGTGTATTATTACAGATGTCAAATGTAATACATACTGATCCAGACAGAAAGAAGACAAAAAAGGGTGAAATCTGATGACTGTGACCTTCCACCCATATATGGTGTGTTGCATTCAGCATGCCACCCTTCTCTCCTGGGAGAAAAAAAGTGCCAAATCGATTGTAAAACTGCTGTGTTTCTGGCTCCTCGATCATTTCTGCAGCATTAGTGCATTCAAAATGGCCCGTCAGGAGCTAAAAAGGAAATTATACGATAACAAATAACCTGAAGATGATGGAGAGACTCACTTGAGACATCAGAGCCAGCTCCAACTTCACTAACTCCGAGACAGGCCACTTTGTCCCCCATGATGGAGGGAAGCAGGAACTCTTTCTTCAGCTGAGCTGAACCAAACCTACACACACACACACACACACACACACACACACACACACACACACACACACACACACACACACACACACACACACACACACACACACACACACACACACACACACACACACACACACACATACACACGCCAAGACCATCCCTCATTGACCATCCCTCATTGATTTTCTGTAAACGCAGACATCTCACATACAATCTTTAAATGTGCAGTCCAGCTGTAGAAAGACTTTAAAACAACACTGCCATGTTTGAGGCAGAGGAGGAAGTCTTATCCAGAAGCCCCCCCCCCCTCCCTTTTTTTCTGCTCTCTTAGTTCTCAGAACTCATTGCAGGCTAGTGCAGATCCCCTAATTAAGCTCCTGAGACTCCAACTGTCTATTTCACTGAATTCTGTCTTGTGTCACCAGCAGCTGTTTCATAACAGGAGGATACCACACAATAAGTCAAGGCCCCACACGGGTGAGACAAACACTTACCAAATACTGCATATTAATACACACACCGTCTAGGGAGTGTAACTTTGATGAAGGACTGTACTACAGGCTGTATTTTCTGCTCTAACTATAACACAACCAATAAGATCCATGATGCCACAGTTAAACTAAGCCTGGACCATGAAGGAGTTTATCTGACACTGATCATACACTACGGTCTGACTAATGTAGCAGAGGGCAAATATTCCTGGTTGTCACAATTGTAAAGAGAGGGAAAGAACTTTTACACACGATGCAGTGAAAAGTGCCTGAGATGTGTTCATTTATAGCAGAGGTCAGTATTTGAGTAGAGGCAGCATGGATAAGGATTTGTACCTGTATAAACAGACTGAACTGCTGCATCACATTCAGTAAAATCAGTGCTACTCAGAACCTGCTACATAACCAGCACTGATGTTACAATCACTGTCCCTGATAGACCAATGAAAATACACTAAACACATGCTAAGAAAAGACGGATGAATAAAGGAGAGAGACATCACTGCAGAGCTGGACCAAATGAAGAATGAAGAAAAAGTCTGAAATAAAGGTGCTTCTCCTACAGTTTGGACAGGCTTTTCATACATCAAACACAGTTTAATTATCTGCAGGCGAAACAGGGCCACAGTTGTTTTATCACCTCAAAATGAAACGCTTCCCTGTAGGATGAATGTTTGAAAATGTCCTCCAGCTCTGCCACAAGTGGCTCTAGTGGTGGTGTAAAAAAGGACAGAACACAAAGCAGGCATTGTTGTCTGAGTCACTGACTAGCTGTTGTCCAGATAACAGAAAGCAGCAGTGGAGGGAGATTTGAGCCACAGGCAAAATGTACATTTACACAAAGACAACCCAAACTGCTGGGTGTCGACTTTAAGAGAACAGTGAAAAGTGACAGCTGCAAACTTCTCACACATCAAACTGCTTCATCACTCATGCTCCATTAAGTCTGTGGGACTGTACCTGGCCAGTGCAGGAGTAGCCATGTCAGTCTGGACACCGATGGCCATGGGGACGCCTCCACAGCGGATGTGGCCCAGCTCCTCTGACACGGCTACGCTGTAGCTGAAGTCGAGACCCAAGCCTCCATACTCTGCACGGGAACAAAACACACACTGCTTTCACTCCTGCTGACATTTCAGTGCTGACAGTTCACTGAACACTGGGTGGATTCTTGTGGATAGAGATTTGATAATAGATGTGGACCTTCTGTCCGGTGAGCTAAGTAGAAAGAATGGCTTTCCAATGTCACTTTGGACAAATATACACCATCACTACATTAGTCACCTTAGACTAGCCTTGCACCCACCTTCCCTGCCTCCCTTCCATCTTCCCTGTTATTGCTGTAATAAAATCACACAATGCACACTGGTGAACGTACCTTACTCTGAACTGATCTGTTGGCGCCGGAGCATGCACTCCAATTAATTACAGGATGTTATTAATTGGGCTATCTGTAATGATGTGGAAAAAAGCACTGCTGGGAGATCAGCAGCAAGCTGCAGATAAGGGTCACTGTCATCTAAGTGTCATCTCATCTGTTCTGCTTAGAATATCAAACTTGATTTTCATCTCTTCAACAACCCATTCACAGAAAAAGACATAAATGGATGTCTGTTTCCTCCATTCTGGCAATAGTGGCATTTACAAAGACCTTAGGTCTTTAATGGAGTTGAACAGTGCATTACCATGTTTAAAACATCACTTTCTGTCAGTTCTCCTTGTAAAAAGTGCTCTCTTTACCTCTCCTTTCTTTTGCCTTTCATCAGCAGTTGCAGCATCTATTGTGAATCAATAGCCAGGTTTTATACTAATATGCTTAATGCTAAAGGCCAATTTTCTGTCTGCTACCCCCAGAATTAGCTAACTAATGTACTCGCTTTGGGGTAAACATACACACATCCAGATTGTTTCAAAGTGAAAACTATTAAAATGAAACAATATATCCAAAATATATCCAAAATGAAGGTCAGTCTGCAGTACTAAAACATGGACATCACCATCTCATGCTGGTTTAGCAAATGTAACCTGACAGTAGTTCATTTAGGACAAATCTCTTGATGATAATGTCCAGTCAGCCAAAAGTAACATGACTGAGCATTTGTGAAATGCTCTGTGCACAGTTTTCCCATGACTACAGTACATACAGTATGCCAGCCACGAGATGATGGATACGAGCAGCGACTGACACTGAATAATCATCAGCGAATTCATCACATGGGGGCCTGCAACTCCGGCAAAGTGGTTTAATATCACCTGTCAGACTAGTTATCGAGTAATGGAAAGCACTGTCTGGCAGACTGTCAGGGAGATGGGGAATGAAAGAAAGAGAGCAAAATAAATGGGGACAGAGAAAGAGGGAGATATAGTGGGACAAGCAAACAAGGGAGTAGGGGAGCCAAAAATAAGAGGAAACAGGTGCAGCTGTGCAGCGATAAGTCTCTGAACACGGGAAACCCTGCGGTGGATAACGTGGACGAAGGGAAGCAACGAGGTTTATCCGACTTTCAGCAGAACAGCAGGCCGTCTGGTTGAACAAGCAAGCAGAAGAAGAAGAAAAAAATCTGTCGCAAATGTCAATCCGATGCACATATGTTTCTTCTGAACACCAGATGTTCCCCAGTGTAGGGTCTCATCGGGTGGAGCTCCACATGAAACACATGATGAAGGATCAAGATTGAATTTAAAGGCAGAGTACAAGCAGACTCACTGAAGTTTTCTATTCTATTCATTTCTCTTTCCGTATTGAATATTAACCGTGACATGAGTGACCTGATGATAAAACCACGACAACATGGGAAAGACAGCCAGGGAACCACCATCATAAGCTCAGATTGTGACAATTCAGTGACTAATTACAACAAAAAGGTGTGATTGCACATCATTCGACCCCACTGTAATGCATTTATCATAGCATTACTAAAGTAGAATGTGTGCGAAAGGAAACTGCCTGGACACAAGAGTATAAAAATATTCAGTTTCAAAGGGAAAACTGTGCCAGGTTCTATCTGTCAGGCCGGAGATAAGAGGCCATTGCCGTGGCATGAAGAGCAGATACCTCTCTCTCAGAGCAGAGGAAAACAGGCAGGGAGCCAAAGGTCATCCCTGTCCCTGAACGTGGCTGCCTTGAGAAAACTTCCTGTTCTCATGTTTTGAAAGGTAATAATGCCTTTCCGTGCACACTGCAAAAGAGAGGAAAATAAGAGTTGAGTGTTCTTGTCAGTGGATTAAATGAAGGGACATGCTGTATGGCACCAAAAGATGTCAACAGGAGCATTAAGTTTGTCACCAGCTCTGGACATACGGCCATTTAAGGTTCAGACTCTGGAATAAATTTCAGAAGTCTACGCCTAGTGCTCTGTTTTCCTGGATTTCAAGTCATCAATGCCCACAGAGGAGCACTAAATCATTAAATGCCAAGAAACAGGAATGAAGAAGGTCACAGGCTGAGTTAACTCCCAGATTTGTTTTATTTATTCATTCTTTTCATTATTTTGGGGGGGATGTTTTTTATGCCTGCACCACATGGCGGACAGATCCAGATTGGAACCAGGACTGCTTATAGTTCTGGGTCAGCATCTTAAACCTGAAAGCACTAGATTTGGGACTTGTTCGACAGAACACTCTTAAACGTTTACTGAGAACAGAAAACAAAAACCTAACAAATCATTTATTCTTATATTGAGCATTTTAGAGTTACTTTCCAAAAAACAATGAATCATTTCAGAAAGTCATCCCAATTCTATCAATAAGGTGAGCCTCTAAATCAATGAACCCTGTCTGCTTCATCAGTTGTTACTCCAGCTGCACATGGTCCTGTACAATGTTCTTCTAACATCTAAAAGCTTACATACATGAAGTTTTAAAGACTATGCTGCAGGCACATGAGGACAATTTAAACCCTGACAGCCACTTCTGAATGACAAGGTTTAATTAAGCCTCTCTCTCTCTTTTTTTTTTTTTTTTACAATCGCTTTATAAATAGTATACTTTAAGCATGTTTCTTGCACTCTACATGATAGCAGGTAATCTCCCACCTAATAGTACAGCGCGTCTCTGCCGCTCCTCCCCTCTAATCTTGTCAACTAAAGCTTAAGGCTCGTCTACTCAGCACATTTTAATTCCCTCGACCTCCTCTTTCTTTGACCTACAGACCTGTGGTGAAATCTTCGTCACAGAGCTAAACATCCCCAAATTACTGTTCACAGATTTGCTCTTTCCGGCATCAAATGTCAGAACAGCAACTCCAGCTGTTATTACAACAGTGATGTTATACGGCGAGATAAAGACAAAGCTGCAAATGAATTAGGAGAAGTTAATGTATTACTGTGAGAATAACTGAATACAGAAACTGTGAAACTTCACATCTCTGCTGTCTGATTGTCAAACACTTCCCACAAATCTCCTCAAATATTCAGAACGATTACAGATCACAACCGCAGCTATTTCGTGGGTCTGGACTGCGCTGAACTGATGCTGCTGCCTCATCCGCTCCAGCAGTGACACAGCTGGGTCCACATCTGGAAATGGGATATACTGTAGCAGACAGCTGCTGTGGGATGTTGCTGTGACACTAGCACCCATCATCACAGTGGGAACATTTCTAAACCAGACCAACTATAATGCATGGCTGTCAAACAGGAAGAAGATGAACAGAAAGTGAATTCAGACATGCCAAACGCTGCCTGCAGGAGAGACGCTCACACTGCACACACAGTGAACGAGTCCTCAGTTTCTGGTCTGCTGCGGGACAAATTTTAAATTATGAGTGCGACTGTTCATTCATGCGTATTCTTGAAAAGCATCCTTAAAAGCAATATTTATGTTGTGTCAAGGCCTTTTCAGTCCACAGATATGCTACAGATTTATCGCGGGAGATTCTGCGATGGCAACAGAAACAGCACGTCCCAAAAACATACATCATGTAGGCCGAGGCACAGGTGATTAATAGGCAGTCTTGTTTTTATGGATTACCAACTAAAATTCCCAAGAATACAAATGGACAAAGGCCTGTAGAGCCTCTGTTAGGCAAAGGATACATATTCTGCAAACACAAAGAGCTTTGAGTTTTCAACTGTTTGTTATGCTAATATGCAGGTTATCCAGGTGAATGTGGGCAGGGTTTTAGCAGTTTGTTCACAGACGTGGCTAAACAGGATTGTTTCATTGACTTTCTCAAATTTTACTGTATTACCTTGTTAAAATTAACATTGTCAGCAAGACACAATCGAGCAAAATGGATTTTGTCTGATTAAAACGGATTAAGATGGATTAAGATGGTTTCCAGCAGCAAGAAAGGTGCACTGACTCTGGCTCCTTGATGTTATGGTTATCATCATTTCCTAGCAGGCTTATTATCTCCTTAGATTCCTCCACAGAAAACAAGCCTCCTCCATAATAAAAAGGCTTCTGGGTCTTTAAATCAAACAGACCTTTTTCCTATTGCTCTGCTCCAAAAACCTCCTCGACTAATTAAGCTTTCATCATTTTTCAGAAGGAGTTGTCTGTGATTTAAAATTACAATTCCTTTTCGGAGTCACGGGGGCTCGAACCTATCCCAGCATGCACTGCTAGCCAATTATCTAACAGAGTCCGATGTAGCAAAGATACAGGTGGAAAACAAACGCCAACTTTCGTACCTGCGGGGCAGTTTCATAACAAACTCCACATCAACAGCACTGGGGAACTTTATCTTGGAGACTGTTGCTGTGAGATGTTAATAACCAAGCTCCAACACCAGCTAGGAGCGTGCTTCTGAGAATGAACGTTGTACTTTTGTGGGCTTTCCACTGCTAATCTCTCATTGGTTGGTTATCTCACACTCTTACCAACTGGTTTGTTGACTCCTAGAAATCCAGCACTCCCTAACATCTTGAAGACTTTATGGGCTGGAAACTGGCCTTCTGCTTCCCACTGATCCACATGGGGGTTGATCTCCTGGTCGATGATCTGTAGCACATAAACATCAGGGCAGAGATACGTTTATGTGTCTTTCTAATAGGGTTCATCATTTGCATCATTTTCTCTTGTGTATTTTAAGCATGACTGTGCATGTCTGCATATTTCCCTGTGAACACGCACAGATTGCTTCTTTTGGGTACCTCAATACGATTTCTAGTAACAAATGAGAGCCCTGCCACCGACATGCTACACATTATGACCGGAAAAAAACACATACAGTGATTGTTACACACCTGGGTTTCCCACTGTGCAGTGCAAATCTTGACTTAAGTCTATGTAATGTATCTTTCACAGACAGCGAGATAGGGTATTATATATTAATGAATAGAAAGCAGGAAAAAGGTAACACACGGTGAAAACAGTGACAATATACATGACATGCTATTTCCTGTATCAGCCCCCTACTGAAAAGACTTGGCTTGTGACATACAATAAGCTGCAGGCTCATGAAACAGTGATGGGGGTTCGGGCTAAAAACAAGACCGTAACAGAATTCATTGACAAAGCTGGTCACACACAGTGGTGTGGCTGTCCAATGCAACTTACAGCACAAATCACACACAGGGTTTTTGGGTTTTTGAGGGATGATACTGATACTTTTATGAAACTGTCAGTCGCCAACATTGTGCTGAAATTCGGCATCTTTGCATTCCACCGTTCGAGTGCCAATATTTTAATGACTCCGTGTTTCCTCCACAGTTTTATTCTTGGCAGGGTGGAAAAACCTCTGAAGTAACATTTAGAACAGCATGTGAAAATAAAGCTCGGTGCTGAAACCCATACTAATGACATTCCTTCTGGGCGAGCGGCAGATCCAACTATTCAGCCACAAAGCCTGGGATATACAACTGCCTAAAAATGAAGGATGACTATAAGTTTTAAGAGTGGAGGAAAACAATTAAAAAAAAAAAAAACAATGACCAACTTCCTCTATATGGGAGGTGCATGACGTTAACTGGCTGATACAGACAGGCTTATATCAGAAATCCACCAGCTCAGAGTTGATTTCTATCAGAACTAAAGGAAAATAATAAATTCATACAGGAGGAACAAACAGATTTTGGTAATCTTGTCACTGAATTTTCCATAATATTAACAGCAAGTCCAGCTTTTGTTTTGTCTCTCTGAAGCACTGCGCTTCATCAGTGTACATCACTCGTGCCTGGTTTTGTGAGTCATGACCAAAATGTCCGCAGGGAGTGAGGAGTGGGTTGTAACCTGGCTTTGCAATAGACTTTGAAATGAGACAACCTTGGTGCCGTGAGTCATTCTGAGCACCTGGAAGTGGTCCACAGCTGGAGAAGCACTTAGAAATGAACAATCTATTGAGACTCATACGGTGCTATTTTTGTGGGAACTCAAGCTGCTTCACGGCAAATAGGCTGTACATCTATAGTGTAGGTTACAGTTCATGTGGTACTTCGCTGTCAATTCTCTGAACAATTTGACCTCGCACAGCAGGCTTTGTCAACAGGAACAGGATGTCAACAACATTTTCTACAAAATAATGTTATTAAGAATTGTTCCTGCCATTTAAAGCAAATCAATTAAAAAATAAATATCTCAATATTTATGTGCTCTCCTGCTCTGTTTCTTGTTGAATGCTTTTCAAATTAAAATGCCCTCCGACAAAATGGATCTTCACTTGTCAGCCAAAATACTATAAACAACTTTTCACTGCTTTGCTATCGGTGTTATTGACTTTAATGCATAAACATTTTTAACGGGCATGGTTTGAACAGACTCGTGACACAAAATGTGTTTCTCCACTCAGTGCGATGTGCTCTCAATGGTGGGTAAAGCCAATGAAAGGTAATGATTAAAACAAAAGAGGCATTTATTGGAAATAGGAAACATCAAAGCCAAGCCTCAGCAAATGAAAGGAGCTAAATGAGCCATGTGAAATAATGTGGATTGTGGAAAATTAGCCCTATTCTTTTCATGTAGCTTTGGTAAAGCAATGAGCTAGACTAGGGCTGTGTTTTACCATTCAAGCTAAAAAGTACTGAAGAAGCCTTTTTTTTTTTTCCTAGAATTGCAAAAAGTGATGCGCACTGATTTTCTCCATCCAAAACACACAAGCCCAAACCAGCCAACCACTCAACCTGCCAAGAAAAACGTACTGGCTGAGAAACTTCTGAATACAAGACAGACAGAAAACATGAACATCATGTTTTCACTGTTCAAAACAGAAAGAAAAGACCCTAATTTCAACAGACATACGCTTGGACCTAAACACTGATCCCCTTTAACCTGCTATAAAATCATCCATGCTCAGAGTTCAAATCCTGAGGAGGGAAAGGGAGGAACGACTGGCGGCTGGAAAGGGAAGCAGAGAGGTCAACAGGGAGTAACCCTACATCAGAAAGGTTATTGTGGACTGTGGATTGCATACCAGAACAATTTCACATCACCGACCTGTTAAGCAGTAAGACAGGGTCAAGAACCTCGCACTTATCCGGTCTTACAAAAGTCTGCTGTTCCTCTGGCACCCAGGACACGACAGAAAGACTGGGCTTCTCTGTCCAACCCACATGGCCGTATTAACATGGGTTTACTTTTCTATATCATGATATTCGGGCTGGGAATCACAAGGTTACTCCAGATATGATATTATCAAGACTTTTTGTTTGTTACAGTCAGGAAATATGACAACACATACTGGGTCAGAGATTCTGTGACACCATTTTTACAGAGCTATCTATTCGTTTAACGTCTGTAGTTGATATCTATGGTTGCATTATACTTATATTGATTGATTAAAAGTGACTTATATATTCATATTTTCAAATAATGAATTCAATACATGAGCAACAGATTCCCATCCAGTTGTTTTATATATAAATTGTTTCAACTATGAACACCAGGAAATTGACTATAGCATGGTATTAATCAACATCATCATATAACAGTACACATACTCCTTTGCCAATAATAACTACGGCATCACCAAGCAGGCAATTCACGCAATGTAGCCTACAACAAAGAGTCAGTCACAGTCAGTCAGTCCAAGATACATCACAAAATATGTGTAAATGAAGAGAAACCATGCCCCCAAAAAGGGAGAAATATTTCTAAGCCAGACTCACACTTATAATGCATTAAATCACTCACAGCAACATAAACAGAGCCATAAACTTGGAAAAGGTTGAACTACCAGCTTTGCCTCACAATCACTTAACGCTGATTTATTATGATATTGACCGTTTGTGCCACTTCTACTTTAAATCGAGTGATAAAAACAGGATCTGAAGTAGCCGGCGACACCAGGGGCCAGCTAGTTCTGAAAATGCACAGATGTCGCAGAGGGTCGCACTGACGTTAGTCACACACTGGTAGTTTGCTGCAGAAACAAGACGTTCTTCAAATAAGGCGAAAAGTTCTATTAAGGGACTTTATTTAGTTGATTTAAAACACTGACCAATTTTGAAGGACAGAAATATAAAAAGGTAATTTGTTCCTGGCAGCACATGACTGGCCAGCACTCTAATGTGCTTAATGTGCCAACAGTGGCTTTGTAGTGTGGGAGGGGGATCCCAGCCTGAAACCATGGGAGGCTGCATATGAGGAACCTCGTCCTAGAAGAATTAAGGAAATCTCTTTTGGGCTTCTCGTCCTCATTAATGGCCTTCCAGCTGACACACCAGCCTTGGACAGCTTGGTGGTTTCTACATGATGGAGACTCTGGGGGTGTGACTCATTTCTTTCTCGCATGGGAAGTTGTTTGTGTCATCTGCAAATGAGCACATGAATGCCACACAGTGTGTAACACACACAGCTACACTGACAACAGCCTAACCTGGTCCTACGCCCTCCACACCCACTAACAGAAAATTTGTAGTGGAAACATGGGCGCTATTTAGCAATGTCTGACCTTGGGCAGCCACTAAAGGATTTCCTATAACCCCATTTGTAAAGCGCCTATAAACACACACTATCCTACAGTGAATTCTTTTAATAAACCGCGCTGCCTCCAGTTCCCTTTCCTGCACTGCCAACATATTGTTCTGCATTTCCTTTTCACATTTTCATCCTTCCCATTATTCCCAGTACCAGTTTATTTTCAAACTCCTGGCATCCTTTTGAAGGTTTAGTCACACAACAAGCTTCCTTCCATTCACCACAACACATTTGCTCTCTGCCTTAAATTAGGCACTTGTTGTTATTTTTACAGCCTCTGTCTCCAAAGTCTGTCTAGTAATATACATCTAAAATGAGTCAGGCTGATTACTAATGCTGAATGCTTTTTACCACCATAATTTGCAGCTGCAGGTATTTAGCTTTTCAAAAATAAAAGCTCTGCATGTCAGAAATCACTAACTGTAGAAGAAAAGGGTGAGAGGGTGAATATATTTCTGAAAGAGGAGTAAAAGTTGGATTGTTGAATGATGCATTGGATGCGCTGTCTGCTAAAGTAGTAAAATCCAAACCTTAAATTTATTTAAAATGTCTTTGAAATCTTCCAATTGCTCAAGCAAGGAGAAAATAGTCACTCAAAGTAAAGCTTGTGAGACCGAGTTAGCAAACCAATTATAACTCACTCGAATTGAACAATCACTCCAATTTTAGATCCTCTGAACACCAGAACATTTCAGGGTTTTGTCGAGCAATTTCTGACCTTCTTTAATCATCAGTCTGTCCTGTGTTCAAGGAAACGAGACTGTTCACACACCACGCAATCTGTTGTCCTCATGAATATTTCTGAATCTGCCAAAACAAATGGCCAGAGGAAGAATAGCAGTCCTCGAGAGCGCAAATCCAGATTTCTGGCATCTAGATAAAGGAGATGTAACATATGATTCAGGGCCAAATATCTGTTTGATCTAAACAAACATTGTATCTGCTTTGGCTAAACTGCACTGGTTCGCCCCGCTGGCTTCAGAGGCAGTTTCATCTGAAGGCCATGGCTCCCTCAGTGGTCCAGCCACCATCAATGTTCATCTAGTTTCACTCCTATTAAACAGAGCAACCAATTAGCCCAGCCTCTGTTATCAGAAAGTTGTTATCAGTGCACATGAATAATGTGCACTGAGCTGTCTTTAATATGAGCATGCTGTCACAGAGCAGGCAAGTCTATCACACACTCAACACCATCCTCAAAAGCAGGTTAATGCTGTTTAGCTAACGTCTGTATATGCAACCTCTGCCGGTAACAAAGCATGCATTTCTAATTACAGCATACTTGATCTAAAATAGCTGGTAAATATGTTTTTGTTGCAGTACTAATTCATATGAATGTCGGGGGAGCCCTCTATCCAAAAACATATTGACTGTATCCAGATCTGTCAGTCACGCAATCCTTATTCCCATAACCTTGAGCAGCTGAAAACAAATACTGACTCGTTCGATCATTTCAAGACACGCGCAGATTCATTCACACTCATTTCCAACAGTTGACGCAACGTCAAAACAACGTTCAACTTGCAACTTGTTTCTTATCGGTGAAGCTACAACGCAGAGCTGCGACTGCAGCAAAGCGCAGTCCAGCTGAGGGGAACCAACACGTACCGAGCTAGCATAGCATAGTGACCTCTCACCCACTGTCACGACATTGTCCCTCCGCTACTCTCTTCTACATTTACATTAACTGCTGCTTTCAAGCAAAAGAAAGGACACATTCAAATATCCAACTGTCACGAAAGCCAGATGTAGCCTGTTATCATGGTAAAACTTGCTAGGATGCTAACAGTCCTGCATACCTTTCTGAGGGACTCCTTTAATGCAAAGTGCTCTTGTGTGTAGATTAAATGACCACCCGTGGGCTCTGGTGGACTGGACGTTACGGGTTTAGATGAGACATGTTCGGACACGGACCGGACACCGACAAATGAGGTAAATTTGTAGAAATTGCGACTGTTGACGAGCAGATTTACACGCTCGGCTCCCTTGCGCAGCGCCATCTCTGTTGACCTGCTCGTGTGCGCATGCGCATGCGGTGACTCGAACTGTAGGATTTCCCCCGGGATAAAACTTTAACCTTGGTAAAAGACTGAAATATCAGGAATGTTTGACCTTCAGTCTGCTTCCGACATGTGGGAAATACCACCGTTAAACAAATAGAAAATGCAGTTTTCAAAAAAGATGCATGTCCACACAAAATAGACATATTTCTTTTCTTTTTTTCCCAATAGTTGCTCTTTTTTTGTGAAATGCTGGATAGTTTTACCTGGTCAGACCTCTAGAAATAAATGACGTCATCGATTGGATCATTGTCAAGGAGAATTACTCTTTGGTTAAAAAAAAAAAACAACAACTCTTTGGTGGTGTTAGTCCTGACACATGCAATGTAAGCAGTGACAAAGGGTCGCAAATGGACAGTCATTGGCAAAAATAAAAAAAAAATTGCCATCAAAACAAAAGATTTGCATGATGTAGCCCACTCACACAAAATGGAACGTACTTTTTCTCCTATCTCTTCTGTCCTTTTATGTGTTTGTCCTGTAACTACATGAAAAATACATAAAATAAAGTATAGACTATATAGACTAGACTATAGACTATATAGACTATAAAAAGGCAGAGAAATAGATAAATCTTGCAACCACACTTTGGTCCTTAAGTCTTCACCACAATGCTACAAAATGTTCATGATCTCATTGAAAATGTATGAGCAAAAGCTGGGCAAACTTTAAAAGTATACAGACTGAGTTATGAAGATCTATCTGTTTCTCTACCCTGTCGTGAAACCCTCCCGCAGTGAGTGATGGAGACAGGCTGACTTATAAACAAGCACATTTAATGACAGTTGTTTCTGTGTATGAAACAACACATGGGTCCATTGGCTCAGACTATACACACCACATGAAAGAGAAGCATTGTAAAAGCCTTGCCAAATACATCTCTTATTTATTGCGTCTTTTCAAAGAATAAAATTGTATGGCTACAAATCTGGCGAGAAGATGGGAAACATTTACACTGGATGTTTGGTTAATTCTTTCTTTAATATGTCCTCCTAGTCTTCCCTGTCTGCAAATCCCTTTTATGAGGGGAGGGAGAGTGTCCTTGGATGCTAATCTGAGATATGAAAAGCTCCTCAGGTCCAGTCTAGCAGATGACACAGCCACCTTTCTCCTTGAAGGGGTTCTTCTCCTCTGGAATGCCTTTGAAGAGGATGTCCTCCTCCTCTCCAGCCTGAATGTACTCCTTGAGTTCCTCGCAGCATTTAGATGTCTAAAGTGATCAGGCAAAAGGTGTTGAGTCAGTCTTTTCCAGCAATTTATTCCAGTTTAAATGCATTCCCTGATATAACTAATTGCACTCTCTATAATTACTTTGAAACAGGTTGACAAATTGCTTGTCAAACTAGGTCTGGAAACCTTATTTATGCGCTGGGATCTTTAAAAACTACAATATCACTGACATATTCATCATCCCAGGACTACAAACAACTTACCAACCACCTCTCAAGTTTCACTTCAATTTTAAGTTGGTTTACTTCCATTACAGCCTTGTCCTTGTCCGTCAGGTCATCTACATTTATGACCGGCATTCTCTGTCAAAAAAAAAAAAAAAAAGACGAAGAGGAAGCATTCAGCATGTTTTGCAAAGTGTTCATCCTGATGGATTCTAACTGTCACTTCACAAAACTCATTTGAAAGAAACAAATTGTACTTACGAGTGCTTAGAGGGAGCAGTCCTTCACCCCCAAAGTCCTGGTGAAGAATCCCTCTCCTCTCCCTCAATCTGCGTTATAAAGTAATCTGCATAAACAATCCTAATCCGCTAATCTTATTAAAACAAGGCCCTGCTGTATGGTCACACCAGTATGTGAAGTATGTTGTCAAATAGGATTGTGAATCACACAGGTGTCTGTGTGGGTTATTTTGAATTAGATGTCAAACAAGGAGCTGTATTTACTGTACATTGCAGATTAAATTTGGATTTACGTGATTTTGGCTCTGTTTTTACTCATATTCAGAAGTGGGTTAAGGGGTGGTGCCTCAGGCATCAGGTCACTTTGATAAGATGGCTAATCTGTATTTAGCCTCCACCTGTCAAGATGGACACGCATCATTGCTCCAAACATGACTGCACGGCAGTTTTCCAATAACGTCCTCAGCAACCGATGGAACAAACCTATGAGCTGGAATTATACAGTCAAAAGTAATATTTTACTGCACATTTCTACAAATGTTTACAGATAATGCTGCTTTGAAGTCTTAGGATTTTGAATGTTTAGTGGGGCAAGACATTATTGGAAGGAAAGAAAGCTGGAGGCTGCTGCAGTCATTAAGCAAAAGGAAATTTAGCAGTGAAAGTCAGTGTGCGTGTGCGCGCGCACGCGTGTGGGAAGGGATCCAGATCCAGATTCAGATCCAGTCAGGCGGGTGAGTGTGATGGGAACTTGGCAGGATGCATCAGTGATAAGATCTACAAATGTTTCACAAGAGCGTCTGTCCCTTAGAGACGACACGATTCATGATCTGTGGAAAAATTACAGGGATGCTGTGGGGTCACCGGCTCACATCATCGCCATCATCATCATCACCCTCATCATCAACATCCTCACTCTCAGCGGCCAGTGACAGCCGTCGATTGGCTGGCCTCAAGCAGAGGGAATTTAACTTTTTCTTTTGTTAGGTTAGCTGGGTTGAATATGCCCTTAGTCACTACATTAACAGTCCTTTACGCAAATATTACAACGTAAAAGCGAGCGTCTGATGTCATGATTGAATTCATCACCACTGTTATCTTGTTGCAATGGAGTATGAAAATGAGTCACTTCATCCCCGCCCCTAAATTTCCCCTGGGAAACACTTCAGTCAACTATAAAACTGGAAGAGGCTGGGATGGTCGGCAAAGCGGAAAAGACTTTGGAGCAAAAAGTTTCACAATGGAGTTTTGCATATTCGCGCTGTTTACACTCTTCACCTCGTTTTACAACGTTTTGGCGTTGTCCCCGAGAGGTAAGATGAGACATGTTTGCATTCGAGATGGTTTGGTGTTGTGGAGCAACGCGCAGCAGTAATTACAGCGTGGTTAGCGCGTTTTTCTGCGGGGTTTTCTGTAACCAGGTCTTTGCTGCTTTCAGGCGCCTGCCTCCTTCAAGTGGACGAGGGACCTTGCAGAGCAGATATTGAGCGCTATTACTACAACACCATCACCCAAAAGTGCGAGATTTTCTACTATGGAGGCTGCCAAGGAAATGCCAATAACTTCAGGAGTTATCAGGAGTGCCAGAAATCCTGTTTCAGAATCCCAAGTAAGTTCTCAGTATGGTGGTATGCACTCAAACTGATGGTGACCCTGACTACCTCAGAAAGCACCACTCTGTGTTTTATAATCGAAAACTATGAGTAGTATGTATATTTGACTCTGGACTCGTTCAATGGATGCCACCTTCTTCTAATCCCAGTCTCTATCTTGTCATTCTTCTCCTCAGAGATTCCCCAGATCTGCAGGTTTCCCAAAGACGAGGGACCCTGCCGCGGCCTCTTTCACCGCTACTTCTTCAACATGACCACCATGCAGTGTGAGCCCTTTTACTACGGCGGCTGTCAGGGCAACTCCAATCGCTTCCAAGACCTCACCTCCTGCATGGAGTACTGCAGTCCAAGAAAAAGTGAGTTTAAACGTATTTATTGTCAACCTGAAGCTGACTGGTGCCTCTGCATGTGTCCTGCAGTGTAGTAACGGCACTGCTAAACATTGTACTGAGAAAGAATGCTCATCGTGCTTTGCGTCTTATTTTACAGCTGTTCCTGTGCTCTGCCTGGACCCACTGGACAAAGGCAAGTGTTCAGCCTCTATTCCTCGGTACTACTACAACTCGGCCACCAAGATGTGTGAGGAGTTCATCTACTCGGGCTGCGGAGGGAGCAGCAACAACTTCGTGTCAAGGCAGAGCTGCATGGACGTGTGTGTTAAAGGTGTGTGACCGGGGAATGCATGTGGTGAAAGTGTCCACAGTGAAGTCTGTAACTGAAGATGAGCATTCAGGGATAATTTGCAGACTCCTTAATTCAACAGTGGCTTGTATTTGGATTGCCAGTTAGAGCCACTTGTTGTTTGAATAGGGAGATAATTCAGGAAGTCAGAGGGGAATTGGGGACCAAGATTATGCATAAAAATAGTGTAGCATCTGCAGGAATAATTAGAATACACTCAGGGGTTGATCTCCTCCAAACCATTTATGTACTGTGGCAGAGCAGAGAGGAAAACAAGGAAAATCTGACTCTAGAAAATCCTATTTGCTTAATGATAGAAAGTCAACAAGCATTAGAATGACAGGATATCATACTAATCAGTTGTTATACACTTTGTTTTGTTCCAGGAGGAAAAAAAAGCACAAGTCAAGTGAAAGGTCGTCGCATGAGACGGAATAGAAACAATCACATCACTTTCTTGAAGGCGTAGATATCTGACACGTGTTCTCAGGAACTGGCACTTGGACAAGCTCCTTCATGGAAACTAACATGTAATAAACTGACTTTGTTTATGCCAAAAGGTTGACCAGGTCTACTTTGTTGTTACTGGAAGAGTTTGAGGCACATACACGTATTTCCATTGTATTTGTATGCTTCATGAGCAATTTCACATGTGATTTTACTGTATGCTGTTGATGAAGTTCCTTACTGATGCACTAATGTTCCTAATTGTGTTTTTTTTGATATTGTATGTATGTAATGAATGTTTTTTATAAGTAATACATTATTATAATGAAGGTTTTGACATGCTTAACTGTTTTATAAGCGCAATTTTTGATAAAATATACAGAATTTTATGAAGTATTGTGTCATTTCTTTGCACTTTTATGCTACTATAATGCGTTATCTGAATAATTAAGTGATGCAAAATGTGCTGATTGCAACTTCTTCAACCGCTGAGGTGCATACATGTATCCTTGAAGAGGTTATTTTTGCTGAAGCACAACAACACTGCAGCCCTCCCCCCAGGCCAACCAGGCTCGGCTGGCTTCTTCACTTTCTTTCCGGCACTTTCACTTTATCTCTAGGCCTCTTCTATTCCTTACTAATGCTGCTGTCTTCCCTCCTTATCTGGTAATACTTCGCAAGGCACTCAAGCCTATCTTGGTCGCTTTAGCACAGCCTTGGATCAGGAAGGAAGCAATCATGGAGCAGCAAACCGTTACTGTGGCAGGTTCATTACCTTCTGCATGTTTAGAGGAGAGGAAGCTGCAGGTTTACAGAATGTGAGTCATGAGCTTCCAACAATGTTTTCAGTAATTGTAATGTGATTATAGTGAAATGCGCACAATTATAAGTACAAAGCAGGATGCATCCATGCACAGAGCATGATAGGATAATGTATGCACACATATTTCTTCCAAGCTCAGGCATTGAATAGGATTTTCTATTCTGTTTCCCTCAATCCTGCTTAGTTTTCTTCAGATGATATACTTTATGTACCATAGGAGAAATAAAATAGCTCTGTAACCCCATGAAGGGAAAGAGGCTATTAATTGAAAGTATACTGCATTTTGCAAAATATTCTTTCTGACTGTCGTAAATCTGTGCTTGGTTCCATCTCTTGGAATAGTTGAAGCGTTGTGTGATTTTTCAGACAATAAATATTTATGGAAGATATCAAAGGAAATTGCTCACCCAATCCGGCTGGGCTATAAATAGCAATAAAAGGTAATACATCTGGCTAGGCCCTTTGCTATTAAGAACCAAAGCTAAATCATCTACCCGATAGCAATATGAGAGAGGATGTCATCCCAACAGTCTGTACTCAGCTTCTAAAAAGCCACATAATCTTGAAATCCTCACTGATAGTGTTTTTGGGCAAATTGAAGTTCAGCTTTTTTGACTTCCTGCTCTTTGACATAAACTTTTCTTCTCTTCTTGCACTTTTCAGTCGATAAAAATACAAGTAATAGTGTATTTAATAAGTATAGAAAGCTGATAGACACGGTGAAAATTACGCATGATGCAGAATAGCATATTTTATGAGTTTTTTCCGTTGCAGATGATACTAAAACTAACGATTATGATAACAAATCTTTTGTTTTCAGTTCAATTACACCTCCTAGCAACATATTCTTACAGCCTATTTTAATCACTGAGAGACGTGATAAATGTTTGAGATGGTCCAAATGGACACAGTGGATAACTTTTAATTATAACAAAGCTCTGTATTGGAACATTAATGGGTGGTGATATAAAACTGACTGCAAACGATTTGGTGTAGTTCAGAGGGCTTGAGATGAATCGATCCTGTTCTGGTTATTTCATTAGCTGCAGTACATTAGGCACAGCAATTTTGGCCCTCATTCTCAATGGTGATTAATGGATGTTTACATTGAAACATGCTTCTCGTTTAAAATGAGATTAATTCCATGCAGGATGCTACCTTTGACCACTCGTCAGACAGTAATACTGTTTTGTATTTGTGGTTTTAAAAGGTGTCATCAAATTAAAATGCTGATTTTAAAGCAGGGTCTGTATAATGTCCGTGTACTCTTTCTGAATTCACTTTTAAACACTAAATACTTGCTAGACATTTGACATGGTACCAAATTCAATTATGCTGCTTTAAAGCTGCCTCATAATACTGCAGCTGTAGGTGGAGGGGAGTGTTTTAGACGCCCCCTGGTGGCAGATTGACATATCTAACAACAACCAAAATCAAAATGACTCTTGACATCTCTATTTTGGGATACAAGTGCATACAAATATGCTTTATTCATTTGTAATAAAAAAAAAAGTTATCTAATGAAAAACCTGGAAGCCACTTTTCTCACTGCTTTAATTCAACTAATTCTGCAGATACAGCAGATGTTGCAGCCACTTGTAGTTGCAAAATGTTGCAGAATATTAGAGTAACCCACACCATGGAGCTCAGGTGCTGACTCAGCAGCATTTATTCTACTACCATATGTTTCTGTAGGTGGACCTTGCTTGCTGAAGTGAGCACTGCCCTCATAGTGCTTTGACAGCATGAGAGTATAAAAACCACCGGGTGGAGATCCAGCTGCATGTGTTTTAAGTTTTCTCTCTCTCTCTCTCTCTCTGGTGCATAAACTCACTAATTTCATTTATTTATTAATTTGTAGAAGTTCAGAGATTAATTGAATATTCAAAAGACACAGCTAGTCAGTAGAAAAATATATTCTAAATCAATATTGTTTTTGCTTCAGACAAATCAATCTTGCCCATGTGCAAGTGTCCCCAAAGCCAGACACAGGAAAGCCATTACAGCTATTTGTGATATTATCAGCACACGAAGCAACCTTGCCTATAAAATTGATGCTTAACTTTGTTACTGCTCATGAAAGCTAATGTAACAGGAAGTGAGCACAGAGGTTTAGAAATGCTGATACTGAGTAGAAACAAACCTGACTGGGTGTTAATTGTCTCTCTGCGGTGTGTGAGGCCTTGAAATCAGGGGTTTACAACCTTTTTTTTTAATGTGTGACAGGTTGTATTTCATAGACAAAAAGGGGAATTTTGAAAGTAAAGCTGCAGTGTGTTGCAGAAATGTGTTCTTCTGATTACCTATCTCATTAATTACATCTTCATCATTAAATTCATTGTGCAAACCCTGCATTAAATCACACGTAAAGAGTGTGTCTGGGTGTTTTTTAGCACTAAGGCAGACCAAGCCTGCTGACAGACTCTCTGGCCACAGGAGAAACACACTGCATGCGAACTGAAGTGAATTTTAAGATACATCACTTCTGGGCTGTCAGAGTTTGGTCTGTTTAAACTGTAGACCAAACATGTCAGGAGGCTTCCCTGCCATGACATGGCATCACACTTTCCCTAACATCCACCACCTTCTGTTGGGTAAAGAGGAATATGTCACACACACACACACACACACACACACACACACACACACACACACACACACACACCCTCCTCCCTTACACCTCACACACCTAATATTGATGTGTCTGGAGATGAATATGTGGGCTGTTCTTCACTGTCTGTCTGGCTGCCAAACACATGTAGCCGCTACATAATTAAACAAATCGGAGAACGTTATACTTCTGCGACTGAGACGTTTTGGAGGCCGTTGCAGATTACCAATTGATTCCCGGAGAAATGCCAACTGGAGGAGATTCATTTGTCAGTGTGTGCGGTACCTGTGCACGTGCATGTAGACATTCACTAAAAGTCAAGTGCTAATGTCGCCCTGCCTTGGCTCTGCTAGTGGAGTAGTAATTGATTTTTGGTGAATACTAATTTCTATGACAGACTTGTTTCGGTAATTAAGAAACATTCAAACCTATTGTGTAAGAGTTAGAAATTAACAAAATATTGACCAAATCCTACCCAGTGGCCACAGCTCTTTACTGTAACAATCATACTGTGCTTTTGTTGTGTAAGAATAGCATCTCTTTCACAGCAGATGACTCATAGCTGCAAATAAATCTACTGCTTTCACCCTCCTGCAAATGTGACAGAATCCCTTTTCATCAAGGTTGGGAAGATTAAAAACGATTTGAGCAGAACGAACCAATACAGATGCCTATTTTTTCCCCTAAGCCAGACGATGATTCTTTTTTTTCCGGCAGGGTTGTAAAATAAAATAGATAAAAATAAAGATTTCAATGTGAGCTGGAGCTTTTTCCTCTTCTTATTCACCTGTGTGCTTCAATTACCAGCATCTCAGAGGTTGAGGACTTTATATCGAGCTCCTGTTCAGCAGCTCTCTGCAGACTCAGCAGCTAAACACGTTTGCACAATTGAATTTGCTGCTTTATAATAATGATTGTAATACTTATTACATTTGGGAAAGCTGGCCCACCACATGCTCCCCATCAGAAGGCTGAACTGAAAGGGCTGAAAATCCCCTGAATGAGCCAGTTGTATGCAAACTGGAGATGAGCAACAATCTGTCTTTTGTCGCAAATGAAACTGGGTATATTATTGGTGACTGATCAAGGATGTAAGCAGACACTTACTGAGCACACATATATGAGAATAGGCTAATTTATCTAGTTAGTTGAGCTCTCCAGGTTTGTCTCTAAATGTAGCATCTGACATTTCAGTATTACGAATTTTTCACCGCAGATATTTTGACTTGTCAGCGTAAAAAAAGTGCAGATGTAACACTGTGCTGTGACAGTAGGAGAAGACTATAAAGTTGAAATCAACCAACTGATCACACAGCTGAGACTTAACCTTAAAGATAGCTATGTATTAAGTTATGGGAAGGTGATAGTAGGTTAAACTAATATTTTTTCCTATCCAACATAATACTCAAATGCTAATATGTATGTTGAAAGAGATGTGATCATTCCTTATGTCCATTCTGTTCAAAAACCTGACTTAGCCAATAACTCAAGTTTTTTCCAAAGTTACAGTGTTGTAATTTTGACTGGCGTCACATTCAGAGCCATACAAAAACCCTGAAACGAAACTTTAATATAAGGATGTGAAACAACATAATCCACATGCAACCTGGCAGCAGACCCAAGAAAAGATAAGATACTTAACTTTATTAATCACAACAACATCACATGCACATGCCATGCATCAGTGAAATAATTTCTTCCGCGTTTGACCCATCCTGGTAAGTCCTTCCTCCGCGGCAGACCACCATTCTTTTCGTCACCATTGGTCAGGTGGTGATCTTCTTTTTTCTCGTTTTTTTATGGAGGATACCCCAGGTGAACATGGGGAGGACATGCAAACTCCACACAGAAAGGCCCCCTTCCTAGATGAAGGGCAGCAGGCACCGAACGCATAGTGGAGGACATGCCCACAGCGCCCACAGTGCCCCAGGTGGGAATCGAACCCAGGAATCTAGCTGTGAGGCAACAGTGTTGTCACCGTTCCAACCAACTATGACTACGACTATGACTATATGTTGACAGCATCACCCTCTTAAACCTGCATTAGCTGATTCTTTGGCCACTTAGTGCCAGTGGAAACTTTTAAGCTGAAATGGCGAAACATGTTAGGAAACAGTTGCGGCAGATATGGAGCAATCATTATTAATCACTCATTTGGAAATGTGTTTCTGGCCACCTGCTGAATGTAATTACAATATTCACACTTTTCTCATTTCTGTTTTTGGTCTCCATCAGCTCTTGAGGGAAATATGTAGCTCTTTACTGGCTACAAGCTCCACTAACTTTGTCTGTTGTTTGATGCTGGTTAGGTCGAGAACAGTGGGTTTATTAGAGGTTTCTTGCTGAACACCAAAACAATGGGCTGAACATGTGGCCACCTTCACATAATGGTGGCCTTTTGACACATTGTTGATAAGAGTATTGACTATAGGAGCTTTACTTTTTAAAGGTTTACCATAAAATAGAATTGCTGAATGTTGTTTCCACAATATTATACAGCTCAGTCCTTCCTGAAGCTGACCGGTGATTATGTCATCGAGAGACCAATCGTGGAGCAGCTCCGAAACCTGACGGAGACAGCAACCATGGGGATGTAAGCACATTTCCTCATTCACAGCTGGAAGCCTCCATTAAAATCAAAGACATTTGTGAGTGAAATATCATAGATAAACACAGAGTCAGTCAAAATCTGAACTTTTAAAAGTGCCACCTGATGACATCATCCATTCAAGTTATTTCCTGCTGAGACATCAAAGGGTTGCATGTGTTTGTGCCAAATCAATGGAAATATGCAGTTCCTGGGTTTCCATCAAAATGTCTTGCAAATTTTAACCAAATTATGAGAAAATCAGCCAAAGAGAAAGAAAATGAATTCATGTTTCCATCAACTACCACTATGCTATTATTGGGGTTTGGTTAATTGAGATAAGCAGTAGGTGGGGCTGATTCTCCATTCAGAAAGGACATTCTAACATTGCAGAAGAAGGCAAAAACCACCTCAAGTGAGCGTAAAAACTTTTTTTGCAAAGGTTTTTTCGAACCTGTTCTAATGCAGTACATTGCTAGAAACATGATTAATGTTTTTAGTTTAGACTACATTTAGTTGCTGTTGAAAAGAAACAAATTTAGTTTGTTAGAAACCTCATCTAATATGCGTCTGAGCTCTCTTCTGTTGGGCGTAATTAGCAGAAGAGTGCCGCACTCTTTAACATTCAGCGCTAACAATCATTCCAGCCTCATCTGTTGTTCTGAGGTTTACTTTATCTCCAAAAAACAAAATCACATTCCTTCGTGCCAGAATGCGATGAAGTGACATCTTATTAAATTCAAACGTTGACTCACACGGCCTTTTCTCCAGCATCATTATCCTCCAGACTCACATCACTGCATGCCCCACAAAACAGGCGTCCCTCCAGCACCATTTTCTTCATTCATCCACCACCTTCCATCATCGCCACAAGTGACCATAATGAGGGGATTCTGCGAAGACGCTTTGCTTTTTCAGTGTCCTCTGACCACAATACCATCTGCAGAACAACTTCAAATGTGACCAGCAGGAGTGGAAGGAGGGATTCATGATGATCACAATGAGTTTTAATGTGGTGTGGATGGAAAGAGGTGGAAGTCCTCTGAAGGATAAGCACAACATGAATTGATTCTCTTTTCACGTTCTTTGGTACATAGTATAATTCAGGGTTAATCTAATTAACCAATGCGTGCAGATGTGTATGTCACCTGCAGCTGACGTGGGGAATGCAGATTTCAGCTTTGGCAGATAGCGAACATCTCTGAACAGGTTGTGTTTGTCGACTCCTCTCCCTCTTTTGGATGCTGTGCCTGTTCTGCAGGTTTGAAGGCAGCTTGTTTGCAGATCTCGCGGCTTTAGAGATGACAGCCTCATCGTGTCTTTCACTGTTATAATGTGTTATAAATATGCAGCTACATGTCCACCACTGACTCTGTGAGTCTGTGTGGGCATGTGGGTGAGATGGAGGAGATGAGTGTTAAATTTATGATTTATAAACAGCTGATTGTGGTGTAATTAAGTGTATAGTGAAAGGTGTGGGACACAATCACAACAACGTGGAATGTTGTTTCTTAAGCAGTTTTCTCCCTGAGGTGTTGGATCCACAGATGTTGTCTGTTTTATACACCATCAGCTATCTTAATGGCAAATCAGGCATCAAATTGCCGCGCCTCTAATAAGGAAATTATCTGCAACAATAAAGCTCTTGTGATAGGCAAGAGCTTTATTCTGTCAGTGATTTTTTATTCACAAAACGCTACTCCTTAAAAAGATAAAAACAGATCAATAATAATATCCTCACTTCAAGACAAAATAGACCGTGGATTGTCCCACATTTGCAGGAAAACCCTGTCAGGATGATGAATTGGATTTTGGAAAGCATCTGCCAACAGCTCATTGGTTGTCCAGTGGAAATCAACTTGTTCTGTCGCTTTCATAGAATAAGTAACGAGCATGGGTGTTTAATTCCCATGCTGATGTGAATGATCGTTAAAATTTGCAAAAATGATACCCACACAGTGAGGATGATTGTCGCCGCAACACTTAAGAAATATTACAATTGTATTTCCATCATGGCTGATTATAACAGTGAGTCAATAACAAAAGCAGAGCTTAGATATTCACCATCATGTTGGTCTGCCTTTAAAGTCCCCCTCCACTCAAAAATGTATTTAGCTTATTGTTCCTTCACTTGTTTGTTTGACTTTCACCGTGAGGAATGTGCAGAGTTTGACACCAGAAGGCTGTTATCACATTCATTCATTCATCTGCTGAAGGAGGAAAGTCCATCCATCCATCTTCTGTACCTGACTATCCCGTTTCAGGGTTGCAGGGGGGCTGGAGCCTATCCCAGCTGTCAACGGGCAAGAGGCGGGGTACACCCTGAACCGGTCGCCAGTTGATCGCAGGGCAATTTCAGAGTCAATGAGCATGTTTTTTGGTCTGTGGGAGGAAGCCGGAGTACCCGGAGAGAACCCACACATGCACGGGATGAACGTGCAAACTTCACACAGAAACCCGGGGATCGAACCAGCGACCTTCTTGCTGTGAGGCATGAGCACTACCTGCTGCGTCACCATGAAGCCCTGAGGGAGGAAAGTTTGTCACCTAAAGATGTCCTGTGGCATTTTTCAAAGTTATGTTTACAGTCAGTGTTTCTCACCAAAATGCATTTGGTATGAAGCGAATTTCCCTCCCTCATAAAGCAGATAGTAGTATTCTAATTTGCATATTTTCACATTTGATTGATTAGCTCGCAGTCTTCTTCACAGTCTTTGCTGGTGCATTGCAGCACATCTTTGTGTGTTACCGCCACCTGTTGATTAGTGATAGTCTGACACCATTCGTAGGACTGTGTACTGTTCACCTGCAACAAAATTGGGGCCCACTCATGGACAAACAGCTCCATAGCACTTCCAGAGGTCTAAAACTCCACAGAGAACCTTAAAATCTAAGTTTAATACATGGAACTTGCAAACATGACTTTGTGATATTACAAATGGGCACCAATCATGGTCCGCTATAGAGATTACACAAGTGGAGACTGCACTTTGAGTGAGGTGGTGGGCATCTTTCAGTGTTTGGAGATTTTGTATTTTGTCAAGGAGGGAAAAGAAATAGGTGACACTTTAACAGATGTCATGAGGTCTTCAAGGTAACCTGTGGACATAACCTTAAAGACCTCCACAAGGAGGGAACTTACAAAATCTGATGTTTAACACCCATGACTGAGGGACTGTTGGACTGTAACGTGTGAAGGAGGGATTTGATAAGCCCACAGCGATTAGATAATCAATTTGATAACTGTTTCTTATGTGATTTGTCACAGATCCTTTCACCATATATTAGTGAAAAGATATCTATATGTATCTATTGATCTGTATACATTTACTACCTTTAAATGAATTATAGATGCAGTGATGTGATGTGACAGGAGATGAGAAAAACGTTCCTACTTTAAAAAAAAAAAAAAAAAAAAAAATCAAGTCTAGACAAACAGCTGCATCACATTACTCTAATTTCTCCATTACGGTGTTTGTTTTAATCCTAAATAGCCTACCATATATGTCCAAACAGGGCGCACACACGCGGTGGAGACGCTGTCCCCCACTCGCTGTGTGTGTGTGTGTGTCTCCATAACACAAAGAAAGAGACAAGGCGAGGAGGAGCTCCACCGCCACACGCTCGTCCGCGTAAACGGGAGGCTGAAGACGCACTTGGATTACCGGGCAGTCAACTGTCACCGCTCATAACGGCTCCAGACCGGCGCCCTGCCCGGCGCTCCTCCACCGCGCACCGCCGGTCATTAATTCAGCTCATAAAACGGCACACACCTGTGCGAAGCCGCGGCAGTAGCAGCATTTGATTGATTTTTTTATTGTGATTTTTATCTTCGTGGATGAAAAAAAAAAGAAAGTTGTTTTTTTTTTTCTTTCTGTTGACGCGGCGTTAAATAGGAGAGCAGAAGCTGGGAGTCAGTCTCCGAGGAAGGACAGCACCGCACTGCTGCTCTGAACCTCCTCAGCATCTGTCTCTTTCTCTGTGGACGCTCTCTAAAAATCTGTTGAAGTAAGTGACCGACTCAGGATCTTCCTCTTAACTTCTGTATGCCACTGCTGGCAAAGGTGTAAATGTGAGTCAGCTCAGGAGATCATGTTTGCAGTGGGTCAGTCACTTTAAATCCCAGTTTGCATTATTTTATGTCACATTTATTTTTTTTTCTGATTGCTGAAGGAGAATCCGCCTGTCTGGATTGGATTTTCATTTAATGCTGTAAAAGGATTATCATTCTATAGCGTGTAGGAGGAGTGTTTAAATCTAAACGCCAGCTTAGCTCAAGATTATTTTCAGCAAAGGCAAAATACTGAAAATGCAGCATGTGACTCATACTCATGTTGTGCTGTACAGTTGTTCTTTGATGCTCTATGTATGTGGTCAAAAACTGCAGGCTGGAAAGAGTCCTCATTTGCTTTAAAATTGTTATGGGTGCGTGCATAATACACATAACGTATTATTCAGTGTTTTTGGACTTTTCCTGGAGGAATTCTGGGAAATGCAATGCTCCACAGGGTGTTGAATATGTAATGCTCAGGGATACCATAAGCAACTTCTGCAGATTGGATACACCTCGATGAATCAATTCAAATTCAAAGAGGGATTTTCAAACTGCGCACACAAATGTGTCCTCTTTGCAGCCAAAGAGATGTGAAGGAGTGTGTCACATGTACACACACTCACGACTTACACATCGCCACACAGTACACGCTCACACACATACGATTGCTTTGCATCCGTACAGGCTGCTGCTTCTCTTCAGACAAATTAACAGAAAAAAAGAATGAAGAGGCATCTGTTATGTTCCCAGTGATGAATATCATTTACGCTAACAAACACACACTGATACACACACAGAAAGAGCAATCAGGCAGCACACAGTGCACAAGCGTGGACGCGTATACACAGATTAAAGGTCAATGCATGCAGCCTTTCTCCACTTGCTGTATTAGTCGTGCTGCCACACTTGCAGAGCACAGTGTCTGTGCAGAGGGTGCGACTAAAGCTGCTTTTTGCTCTGCTCTCAGAAAGAAATGTTGACTTTGTAGGAGTTATAGCCAAATCCACCCAGGACTCTTCTCTTCTGCATGGGAATTTTTGACACTGCTTTAAACCACCCTTATGTACTCACCCTCACATTGATTGCATTAGCAAATTCACAGAAAGGAAAAATAAGCATTCCTTCATGGACCCACCGGCCCACAAGCCGGAAACAAGATAAGCCAAAATCATCGCGAATGCCTCTGTTTAGAGCAGAAGCTGAAGTGCCTGACTTGAAGATGCCTGCGGCTAAATTGGGATTCTTCTTTGGGGGATTCCTTTGTGTTTACGTAACCGTGTTTAGAGTAATGGCTTGTGTCATCTGGGGTTTGATTAGAGGCGATGGCAATTGAAGTGAGCTGATATGACTGCGAGGAACTTCCCTGCACATTCAGAGTACTGATATGCATATATTGTGCAGTACAAACGAAGACAAGAATAGCAACAGACACACAATGTGGCTGTCAAAGACAGAGAGAGACGGAAACAACAGGGAATGAGAATGATAGCAATGAAGAGATACGTGCAGACAGGCAAGCTGAGATATATACAGCACCCTGCAGCGAGTTGGGCTGGGTTGGCAACATGTCTGGCAGCTTTCTGAGTCTCAGAGATAAGTTCATCATTCATCATCCCACACACCGTCTGTCTTTGTCGGTCCGTCGCGCTGGTCAGAGGCGGGCGAGTGAGCAAGCAGCAAATTTGCTCTCCGTTTGGACAGGAGCAAGAAGGCTGAGAGGCAGGGAGGTCTGCATGAGAAGATGGCAAAGCAAAAAATAGGCTGTAAGAGGGGCATTGTGCCTCAAATAAAAAAAAAAAAGAAGTGGATTAGATATTAATGGCCAGCAAGTGTTTGAGCAACAGCTTTTAAAGCTTAATGCCCCAAATAAAAGAAGTGAACGACTCGGGGAGACGCAGCCTCTTTCTGCTTTACTATCTTTTTTGGGGTCTTGGACTACAATACTCTTGTAATTGCCATCGGGAAAACAGCATTTAGACACAGCACAAATGCGTAGCCGCACACACAGCTTCTGTCTCCTTCTCTGTCTCACACACACACACACACACACACACACACACACACACACACACACACACACACACACACACACATACAGTCATGTAATTGAGACCCATCACTCAGGGAAGGTCAGCAGACTATCCACTGCCTGTTGTTATTCCTCAATATTAATC
The DNA here is from genome assembly GCF_039877785.1 of Chaetodon trifascialis. NCBI lineage: Eukaryota > Metazoa > Chordata > Actinopteri > Chaetodontiformes > Chaetodontidae > Chaetodon > Chaetodon trifascialis. Next base: position 14,002,391 of record NC_092072.1, on the reverse strand, counting down.
AAGCTAATGTCCCATGTTTTATTCATAGGTACATGCAATGACCCACAATGTCACTCTGTCTCTCTGTCTGGGCATCGTAATCGACGTGTTCACGAACGAGAAAATGATCAATTTGTTCTTTAAGTCTAACAGCCATATTTCTGTTGCTGCGTATCGCTCCGTTGGCAAAACTAATCAGAGAGAATCATGTGAATTAACGTGATTTGTGGTGCAGAGTAGCTGATGCAGAAGGGCTGTCTCCTTTGAACCTCACGCCACTTTGATGACATGGACAAAGTTGCTGTCACACGTTTAACACTTTAAGCTGGCTGTCTTGCAAACCTTGAAACAGGAACCGGGCAAAATGTCTCGAGACATAATTTGGACTAACGCAGAAATGTCACACATTAAGGTTTGGAGTTCCCATGCTAGCAAGCAATACATCAAGCTCAGACAGATCCAAGGGTGCGGTTTAACCTTTTCCATTACATAATAAATAGGGCTGTGTTGTCAGAACCAGAGGTTAGGCTTTACTTCTTCATTTCATGCTCTTGTAGACGCACAGCAGTGCACAGCCGGGTCTGTGTCAAATGATAAAGACATTGAGAGAGTAGATACTGAGGTTGACTGAGCTGAAACTACTGAGCAAGCTGGACGGGTTATAGGATGTGATTGAAGTTAAGCGTTGCAACATGTGCAGCACAACTGTAGCTGTTATCTCCATCCATCTTTATTAGCTGTCAGTTTTCCGTATGAGTCAGATTGGTACAAACTTTATTCAGGCAAATATTCTTGTTCATGATTTTTTATGAAGACAAGGAGATCTGCTGTTGTAAAATTCAATTTCACAGTCATCTGCTGCAGTTATCTCTGCCCCGTTAAGCTGTTTACCAAGTGCAGGTGGCTCTGTGAGCAGCTTCAGTGTAATAGAGGCTTTTAACCTTTACATATGATTGGTGACTGAACTCGCCAATGACTCCAGGAAAGAGATGCACGTGAAATGAATGAAACAAAAAGGTCTTTATTTCAGCACGGTTATTTAATACAAATAGAGCCGTGTGTTTGATGCAGTGACAAATCTGCATCTACAGTACTTCATATAGTGAGCAGCAGTATCAATAGGTGGTGCTAGAATCGAGTGAATGGCTGATGGCTAAGAAAACTGAGGTCTACAGATAGTATGTGTGTGTGTGTGTGTGTGTGTGTGTGTGTGTGTGTGTGTGTGTGTGTGTGTGTGTGTGTGTGTGTGTGTGTGTGACAAAGATACAGACAGATCATTTACCATGCTTTACCATTTTCATAGAAATGTCACTGTGTCTCCCCTGGCCCGTGATGTCATCTCCTCCTCTAATACCTGAATTCAATTTGCAGCACTGCTACTCAAGATGTGACAGCTGCACAGCTAATAGCAAAACATGCTCCCTTACACCCGTGATCGATCCAGTGTTCCCTGTCTGAAATCGTGAAGATTTGTTAGCGGGGCCCAAGAAATGTGCAGTTCTGCATTGCCTTTTTTATTACTTCTGCGGTCGTCATCTTACAAGTTGATCATATAAAAATCACATTATGCACTTTGAAACAAAGCCTCCTAATACTGGACAGCTGTTTTAAATGTGTAGGTAGCTCATTATTTGTCTGTTAGTCTATGCAAAGGACTGATTAAAGCCTTATTGCAGCTGTTAAATTGGGCTTTGAATGCAAATTCAGATCTCCAGAATGGTTTCTAAATTTCCACCAGGCTGAGAAAAACTGTTTGCCCTCTTAAGCATTCAAAATCCTCTGTACAGGCTGCCTTTAACAAGCGACTCCTCACCAGCAACATTGAATAATTACTCTGCTAAATGTTTCTCGCTGAAAGCAAACTCATTTGCTCGAGACATTATGATTATTAATCCAACCCGAAGCCTTCATTGAGTGTGACAGCAACCACGAGTCATTGCAAGTTCCTCTGGGTAAGATCAGAGCGCCGCATCACTATACTGTGCATGGTAAAGCTAAAATTTTCTGATAGAGCCTTTAAGAGGCAGCTGTAAACCCATCTTTATCCCGCTGAATGACTTTGACAGAAAATGGAACAAACACGTAGTATAAAGGATCCAATTAGCATGCTAATGTCCATGCACTTCTATTTTCTGCTGTCAGCGAAGCAAAACACACACACACACACACACACACACACACACACACACACACACACACACACACACACACACACACACACACACACACACACACACACACACACTTTTTTCTCTTCATCTCACTGGTACTTGCTGTCCATTCACAGCACTTCTGTCTCCTGGCTCGGCTGTATACTGCATGTTCTAGCATTTGTGTGCATCCAAACTGTCTCATTTCATCTTCAGAGTGTCCTCACCTCCTGCTTCTCCTGTCTCAGTTCTTTGTTCTTTTTTATCTTGAGTTCATCCTCAGTCCTCGCATTTGATTGAATTGTCTCTGTCTCTTGTTTGTCTCTTCATGTCCGTCCTCTATTGCTGCTCTGTCCTGTCACTCTTTGTCCTTCACAGTTAATTGCATTCTCAGTCTTTCTTGTGAATTTGGCCCATCTCTCTGTTACTTCCATCTTCCTACCTTGGCTCTGAATCTTTTTCACCCTCTCCTGTCTGTGTTTGGTTGGAAAACACTTCCTGGGGGTTTTCCGTGCCAATGTGTCAACCCCTGATAGTCTTCTGTCGCTTGGGGAGACACGGTGACAGTGTGCGCATAATTCAGGGTCACTGACACAGATGGTGGGACTGATGTCTTGGCTTGAAAAAATCCTTTTTAATAGTCAAAAGACATGTTCTTTTTTCAATGTTTAAAGTTGATGTGGTTGAAAATTCAAGGTCCTTAATTTTCCTCCCTGCCTTTCTGTCTGTGCTCACCTCCCATCTTCCCTGCAGAGTACCAGCCAGGTGTCCTGATTATCACTCCAGATATGCTTGTCCTTTTCCTTTTTTTTTTTTCATAAACACTGACATTTAGATTTGGCTCTGACGCAGCACTGAAGCATCTGTCTGTGTGCGTGCCTTCAGTCTGTCAAGACAAAGGCATCGATTGCGGTCTTTTTATCAAGGAGAAGTTGCACAATATAGACTCAACATGTCAAAGAAAGCGTGGAAAGGGTGAAGAAATAGATTTTTGGGAAAGACATTCATTTGCTATTTATTCTTGCTGAGAGGTAGATGATCACATCACATCCATGCAGCTGGAGCTACATATTTAGCTTAGCTTATCTTAGCATAAAGACAAAAGCAAGCCTGGCGTTGTCCGTTCACTTGCTAGTCACTTTAAAGCTATTTCTCGGTGCCCAGCACAGACTCCAGGCAATCACTGTTCCCAATCAAGAAATAGCCTGGTGCATTTAAAAGTGAGCTTTAGACATGCTAGCAGGCAAATTTAGTTTTCTTTGAACAGAGCCAGTTTTCCCTGGTTTCCAATCTTTCTGCTAAGCAAAGCTAACAAGCCGCCCGCTCCAGCTTCACATTGCCCTCAAAGTGGACAGACATATTGCCCTGATGTCAAAAGATTCCAGGAGGCACACCTTGACAAAAAGTTTTGAGAATGAAATAACATCCAGCCATTTTGAGCACAAGACAGTGGATGAATCAGAAATTGCTTTGAGGCTCAAAGAAACATCTTGCAAGAGCATGAATGGCACATCAGGGCCCTCTAAAAGACCCCCGCTGTTCAACATTGAACTCTCAGGGAGCTTGAAAGCAAAGCCTGATGCGGTTGGCAGTAATTAAAGTAGCTTGCTTTCCCCCTCCAAGGACAGCTCTGTGTGCTGTGAGACATTGTTAATTCTGACTTATTACAATATCCCCAGCCTACCAGACCACTCATCGATTTCCTTTGCCGTTTGGCTCTTTTTCATCCTCATTTTGGCTCGTACTTCAAGTCTCTCTGTGACTCACGGGGTCAGCTGTAATACCGGGTGTAATCGCCCCCAATTAAAGTTTTCCATGATTGATTGGTGGCACCCAGGGAAAAACAATATGCTGACGTTGGAGATTGCGCCCAACAATTTCCTTCTCTCTCTTTAACACATTCAGTTTCTTTTCCTCAGCTGGTCTCTTTGTTTTTCTCTGGAAATTTTGTCTGTGCATTTTCAGGTTGGCTGCTACCTTGATGCTGCTGAAAGATGCTACTATATATTTCTTTGCCATTTGTTGTCAAAGGAGCGGTATTTGCACAAACAAATACCTTATGCATAGTGTCTGTGAGACTTCAAACGCCACTTTATCAACCTCAGGAATGATGTCTATGATCTTGGTTATTTCACACCGATGTCCTCTACTTCTCCTTGATCTGCTACACAGGATTCTTCCAAGAAGTTATGAACAACACACACAAGTTTCAGGTCTGAGAGGCCACGAAGTCTACAGCGAGATATTGAAACAAAACTCTTTCTGTTTATCATAAAGGACCCTCTTTGCATGGCAAATACGGACCGCAGAGCAGTCAGAGCAGTAGAAATGTCTGGGCTGACTCTCTCTGAGGGCTTTGGGGACTTCACAAGGAGGCTTCAGGGCCTTGCTGTGCAAAGACAGAGTGATTTGTAGCATAACCGCTCTGTTCTTGAAAAAGTCTCTGCTCTCACTTACTGCTTCACTCCTTTCTCTTTGGTCACTGGCTTCCTCCCCCATTGTCTCTGTTCTCAATTAGTCTCTTATCGCTCCAAGTGTTAATTGAATGTTTGTTGTAATGTTTGCTCATTTTTTCTCCTTAACGCTCTCATTATTTCCATTATTTCCTCCTCTTCAGTTTCTCTACATTTTGAACGTCTGGTCATGATATTAAAGGGCTGTAAAGCTCTAGTGCTACTATTTTAATTATCCTGTTGGCTACTGTGCAACTTTGTGATAACAGCACCCATTTCTCTCACTCCGCCTGTCTCTCTCTCTCTCTCTCTCTCTCTCTGTTTACAGCTTGTAGCACCCAGACACAGCCCACTCCCTGACCCAACAGAGCGTACTAGGAACACTGTGCCCAAAAGGGAATTGTAGTTAATGCCGTTCGGCTGAAGTCCAGCGACAGAATACTTCTTTAATTGCTTTCCCATAGCCCTCAGCTGCAGTGTGCTTCCTCTCCAATTGCACATTTGATGCAAGTTGGAGTTGGCAATGTAGGACAAAAGGCGTATCCTGATGGGAAGTTTATTGTGATCCACAGTAGATAGCAATGTATTGATCTTGGCCTATTTTATTATTCAAGTCTGGTCAATTAATAGCATTAATTTAAGCAGACTTGGAGAAAAGAAAACACAAAATCTAAAAATCTTCAGCCTCCAGTGATAAAGGATGTCGTGGCTTGTGGATACGCTGATGCCGGCTGCCTTCATTTCTCTAATTTTCTTCCCGCCAGATCAGCTCAGTGATTGATAGAAGATTAAAATTCTTTTGAAAAACATACTTAATGTGGAAAGAAGAGCAAAGGTTGGGATGTGGAGGCCTCCCGAGAATGGGTCCTCTGATAATTGAGAACATACTGTGGAAGAATGTGCTCATTTTTTATTCCTCTGGAATTGAAAAAGCAAGGTTATCTTTAAGATGTGAATTATGATCTGCAGATGGAGATGGGGGGATGGAGGGTGCCGTACAGTAAGTCACCTAGATGACAGTGCAGGGAACGGCTCAGTCCATCTGTCACCGTCTTTCTCTGAACTGGCTCTGAAGATCTCGAGGGGGATGTTTTCCTGTTTATGCTAATTCAAACTTTGAAATGTTACTCCAAAGTGACACATGAAAGTGACTTTATAGAAAAAGGGTTGAGAAGAGTTATCTTTGTTGAACTGGAAGAGCAATAAAATTCACAAAATACCAAATGATTTTGAACAGTCTGAATTTCAGCTATATTACACTATAAATAAATGTTTATCACGCAAGACAACAATAAAAAGCACTTATGATTTATTTTATAGTGCGTATAGCGAAGATGTTTTATAAGCCCTTTAAAAAGTGACTACACTGTGTCTCAGTCCCTTTTAGTACATTTTGATGCCATAGTTGTGATGTATGTATTTATTTAGCTTTATTAGGATCTGTTCATTCTGTTGTTTGCCAGCGTGAATTCTCCTCTGTTAGAGTTTTAGAAAGATTTATGACTGTCTGCTTTTAGTTAAGGGAACCATATTCGATCTCTTATGACAGTATAATAATTCCTTTAATGTCAAAAAAGGCCAATGGAGGCAGTTTAAATACAGCTTTCTGGAGAGGTTCTTGATGCAACCCCAGTTGGTAGAGACAAGTTAATGTAATTAATCATGAAGAGAGCCGTTAAATTTCAGCTGCAATTTAAGAGACAATTGATAGCTTTTAAAATCAACAGTGGGAATTGCTGAACTAATTAGCGCTAATTACAAACCAATAATAAAACAATTCTAATTCATATAAGTCATAGTTAAATGCAGTTCAGTAGTGTATAATTTGGTACGTGAGGTTAAAGGTTTACCATTGGTGCTTAACTCGCTAAGCAAAAGTGCTGACATAATTATTAGAACAACATTAACTTATGATAATTAGGATAATTCTGATTATTATTATTTATGCAATAAAACGTTGTTAGACATTTTTGAATCACAGCAGTTGCTCATAGTTTGTTTCTCAAAATATATATTTTTATTAAAATATACTATTTAATATTTATTAATACATTAATAATGTGGCATATTCATCCATTGAAAAACTGTACTTCAGGCAAAATAATTAACATGTTATTTCCTCAATTGTACAAAAAGTAGGAAAGTTTATGACTAAACATCTTTCTTTGTAATTAATAACAGAGTATACTCTGTTCTAAATCAGTATTTAGTCATAACGCTGAGTGAAAGTGACCCCATCAAGGAGACCAACAATAGTTTGATAGTTATTTGTCAAAAGAAAATAAACTGTAAAGAGTTAAAAGAAGGGCTGCACGGTGGCGCAGCAGGTAGTGCGGGTGCCTCACAGCAAGAAGGTTGCCGGTTCGATCCCCGGGTCAGGCGGGGCCTTTCTGTGTGAAGTTTGCATGTTCTTCCCGTGCATGCGTGGGTTCTCTCCGGGTACTCCGGCTTCCTCCCACAGACCAAAAACATGCTCATTAGGTTAATTGATGACTCTAAATTGTCCGTAGGTGTGAGTGTGAGTGTGAATGTTTGTCTGTCTTTGCATGTGGCCCTGCAATCGGCTGGCGACCCTCTCGCCCATTGTAGCTGGGATAGGCTCCAGCCCCCCGCAACCCCGAAAGGGATAGGCGGTATAGATAATGGATGGATGGATGGAGTTAAAAGAACATCAAGGAAAAGATACAATACAGCTAACATTACGGAAAATCAAATAAGTTGAAAGAATTTACATGTGACATCATCTCCCTCCAGTTAATTACTGGATAAATGGTCATATTTTAATTGTGGTGACATTTCTGCACATAAAGCAGCGTGGAAGCACTTCTACAAGCACATGCTGAAACTTAATTTTGATAGTTCTAATGGATCATTATGAGGCTGACTGTGAGAGAAACAGTGCAAAACATCAGGCGCATCAGTGTACATCTATCCACTGATTAGCTAATACAGGGGCAATTTGCAGTGTACTTTGCTGGCCAGACTCTTCCTGGGCTCTAAATTGTTGCCATGAGCATGGCACAGATAATGGTAATGGTATCAGACAGAGAGGAAATGGGAGACTCTCTTCACCTCTGTGAATATGTGACAGTTTGTGTGCATGTGTGTGCGTGTGTGTGTGTGAATACCTTCAGCCACCGCTGATAAGGCCTTGCATTATGATAAAGCACTTTGAACTTGTCAACCTAATGAAAGCACAGGCAGCTCAGGACATCCAGTGAAAGAGGGAAAGCTATTAAACAGATATCCTACTTTCTATTTGATATTAATGGCCTTGAGCAGAAAATTCAAAGACAGAATATTGAAACTGAGTATGAAATGAAGAGTGATTTTCTCATTTGGAGTTAATTTTACAGCAGTGATGTCAAGTTACTGTAAGCAGACGTTTTAGTTCCTCTTTGCATGATACTGTTCTTCTGCAACCCTTTGTTGCAGTTCTGATGAAGTGCTGCTATATTGTACTTAAAAGCAGCCACTTGTCTGTTAGAATTGCAAACACTGCAGTAGAGGCATAATTCAGAAAATGGTCAAAAATGATGCACCTGTAATCAACATGTTAGGGAGCCAATAAACGTGCAGGTGTATTCTGCATTGTGTCACTCAAAGCCATGTCAGACTGAAGGATATAATCGTATCAAATTAATATTAAAATACGCTAAGCTGCACTCAAGTAGATGGAAGTATGAAGAAAAGCCAGAGCAAGCTACTGTAGCGGATCAGTTTTCAGCAAGGAAATGTGCATCTTTGTGTAGGAGAGCTGCATCCTTTCCGTCCTCAATGATGTAATTAGATCCGTTATTCAGGGACAATAAAAATCGCCCATGTCTGTTAATTATTTGGGAACCTTATCAACGTGGGCTTGCTTTCGTTCCAGGCAATTTTGCTCAGGCGGCGGTGCTCAAGCCTGTCATTATCTGCTGCCTCCAATCAAGGATGATTTTTTTTCCCCAGTTTCTGAAAACTTCCAGCATTGTTTGTGAACTTTTTTTCCCGCTTCACCTGTCAGATGATGACATTCTGACAAATGCATTTGGTTTGAAATATGTCCCTGAAATGGTTTAATTATGGGAGGTGTTTATATTGAGTTGACAGTTGGCTCAAGGCAGTGAAGTCATTGGAGGTGTGCATTTGTGTGTGTGTGTGTGTGTGTGTGTGTGTGTGTGTGTGTGTGTGTGTGTGTGTGTGTGTGGACATGTATTACTCACGTTGTGAAGCCATAAATCTCACACCGGGGAGGACTCACCTTCCTTATGGGGACAAAATGCAAGTCCCCATAACATAAATCATTAAATTTTAGAGTGGAGACTTGTGTTAAAGTAAGGTTAGACAGTCAGACAAGTAGTGGTTATGGTTATGATGAGGACAAGTCTCCTGGAAATTAATGTAAGTCTATGTAATGTCTCTCAAAGTGATGGAAATGCGACTGTGCACGTGTGTGTGTGTGTGTGTGTGTGTGTGTGTGTGTGTGTGTGTGTGTGCATTCGTCTGGTTGGTGCTGCTCTGAACATATGCAGAGAAGAACAGTTAAGAGATCTGCTCTGGTCTTCCGCGGACTATTATGCTTTTGCTAAAAATAACTACTGCAAGAGTGAGATGGAGTGTGTGTTTCTGAGTGTTTGTGTGAGAGTGATAGGGACGAGTGAATAATTGCCCTCTTTACCTCCAGGGTTCCTAATGTTCCCACAAAGACGATCAAGGCCTCACTCTGACTTTATTCTGCTATCAGCAGTTTGCATCTGTGAACGTTCTGTGCATGAACCCAGACATAATGTGCTGTTATAGACTTAATTATTATAACAGACAGCAATATATGCTGAAATATAATGCTATCACAACCACCCCACAAAAGTATGTTATTGTGTTTATTTGGCATGCAGTACCATGAGATGCATCGCATACTTGAAAGGGGTTCATCTTTGTTTTAAAGATAATCTGTAAAATAAGTGAAGTGAAGTCAAAGGAGCACTTAAATGTGAGTTTTAATGGGGTGTTTTACAGAGAAATGTATTCATATTTTATTCTGAGGCCGAACAAAACTGGCTACAGCACGCTGTCTTACTTTCCTTAAGAGAGAGAAAACTTTTGGCCACCCGGTATTTGACAATACAGCTGCGTGTCATCAGCGTAGAAATGATAAGGGATGTTTTTTGAGTCAGAGATCTTCATCAGGACTTGAGCTTTAGATTGTGTAGCAGTTTACTGCAATCCTATACACTGTGCTAAAGCTTCTTACAAATAAGTCAACAATCAGCTGTCCACATTGGCAAATTACTTACTATTTACTTTTTATCACTGTGAAGGACCTTTTATTTGATTTTATATGTAATTTTGGCATGTAATTGCACATAAATGCAGCCTGTAATAAATTTAGCAGAGCATGCTCTCTCTCTCTCTCTCTCTCTCTCTCTCTCTCTCTCTCTCTCTCTCTTCACACTAAAATTTAATGATATGCATTACAGGGACTTGCGTTTTGTCCCCATAAGGAAGGCGAGTCCCAACAATGTGACTGTGTAAACAGATTTATGTCCCCACAATGTGAGAAATATAATTCACACACACACATACACATACAGAAAGAAAGACAGAGACTAATCCTTCTCATTCACACTCACACTGCTCGATAACGCGCCCTCCTCCTCCTCCTCCCCTCTCCTCCTTTGGTCTGAAGTCATTTGCATACAGTTTACTTTGTGCTAAGAGTGAGAAAATAGAAAGTAGGCCACTGTGTGTTAGTCACCTGCAGACATGATGATGGCAGTTAGCTTTTCTTCAAGTATTTTGGTTTGACTGACTTGTATTGCGCATACTTTTCTCTGCAGCTATTCCTCAGTCAGTCACTGTCACAGTCTTTACCTGCTGACACAGAATGTCAATAATGGTGATCTTTACATGGCAGTAAAGGTTTTTTCATGGTGATGCACTGTGGTAGCGATTTTGAGATATGTTTACTGCATTTCTTGGAAATGTATTTCCATATCTGCTGAAGAGTTTCCTATGATGGAAATGTGGTTGTTAAGAAGTTACAGAGAGGACTTTAGTATTTTATATCCAGATTTTTTGTGTGTTTTGCTGTCTTATTGGATCATGCAGGACTGATATGCTTCAACTGAAATGCCTGCGCTGTGTGTCTCTAATGTGCTTTCGCTGTGCCTGCTGTAACAGAGCTATTTCTGTCATCCTCTTTTTTTTATTTCCTCCCACCTAGCCTGATTTATCGTCAAGAATGTTTGTTCCATTCACCCCATGTACATCCCAGAGCTTTTACTTGTTCCAATAGGTGCCGATCATTTTCCATCCGGATAAGCCCTTTCTGCCTGATGCTTTTTGAACTGTCTTCTTTGAGTCAGAGATTGAGTAGTAGGATCAGGTTGGATCTCTGCCCTCAGGGCCTCTGATCTTGTCCTCCGGGATCCATTTTCTGACTGATTGCGATCCTAGAGCCAGAGGGGGTTATCTTTTATTTTTGATTTGTAGCACCTCTTCTCTGCAAATGCTTCTACAAGCTGCTCTGCACAGCCATATCATACCTGTTGTCCACTTCTCTTCCGTACAGCTTTTTGCACTTTGATCCCTTCTATTATCGAGTAATGCCTTCAGTGAGGTGCCTTTGAGTAAAGATATGATCTTTGATCTTGTTCAAGTGAAGGACTTCACAAAGGCTCAACTTGCAAAGCCAATGGGGCCTTGTAATATCTGCAATGGGATGGGGAAAGTGTGGAAAAAATGGAATTCCTGAGTCTCCCGGTTGACACCTTCAAGAGGACTTCAGTGATTCAGTCTCTATTCCCCTCCAGTCAGTATTCAGTATGCAATCTCTTTTACATTTATACTTTTACATTTATTACATTTCAAGAAATGTTTAGAAGTTTTGAGAAATAAATAAAATCACTTTCTTGCCGAGAGCTAGATGAGCTACAGCCAGCAGCCAGTCAGCATAGTTTAGCATAAAGACAGGAAATGGTCAGGGGATGATGATTTCATTTGCTGGACAGGTGGTCTTGCTCTTCCCATCTAACCCTCACCAAGAAAAAGGAAAAGCACATTTTCAAAAATGTTGAACTATTCTCTCAGTGATTTCTAGACTTTGAGATCATTCTGACTGTGAGTTTTCTCCACTCTCTAACACTGAACCCAAACCTGGCAAAGGTCACACGTCATTCACCATCTGTCCTCTGCTCTCCTCTTTTGGGAAATGAGACACACAAACGAGGCACACTAGGCATGCAGCAACATCAGCTCTTACACCATTAAATGCTGTCTACCATTCAGCCCTGAGATTCATGAGTGGAGACACCTACAGCACTCACCACTGCATTCTGTATCAAAAAGTAGGAGAAACCAGCATTTGTTTTTATTTATTTTGAAATGTTTGGAGTTAATTGCAACCTATCTTGAGACTAGATTTAATGGGTCAATTCAGAAATTTAGGATTTTGGATTATTTTTATTGTGTTCCTTTTATGTTGTTATCATTATGCTATTATTGTGTGCTTTTATTTTAACCATTCACACATTAATATTGTACAGTTTATATTGGATGATGCATCTGTGTACTCAGTCTCTCTTGAAAATGAGATATTGATCTCAATGGGATTTACCTGATTAAATAAAGGTTGATTATGATAATTGGTTGGCCAATAGATGAGATGTGCTCTGAGTGGAAAGTCAAGAGTAAATGAAGAGGCCGAGGAGAGGAAGGGTTGCCGGATGAAAGGCCTTTGATCCCGTGAAATTACCCTCCATTCGGTGGCAGATGTATGTAAGCACCTGAAGCTCTCCACCTGCCTCTGAGAGCCGGGAGGTATAAAGTGACACTTAATCGGTTCAGGAAATAAACAAAAACTTAGTGGGAAGATGTCAGAGTCAGGGAGGGAGCTGCTCATTTGACAGAACAAAGCCTGTGCTCATAAACAAACTCTTTTGTTTACTGGTATCAGGAGGAGAAAATGTTTTTCAGTGGATTATATAACGGGTGGATATATTCAATAGACCTGACAGCACAGCTGAGTGGTCTCTGTACTTATTGGAAATCCTGTCATGTTTAGTGACAGTCTGAACTGCAGGTACATTCTATTGTGAATGAGCGTCATAAACTACGGAGCATGAAATGTATATTAATGTGCACTTATACAGTGGAGCCCTTGTTAGTATTGGTTGTACGTTCTGACCATCTCAGGTTCCCAAATGACAAGTGTCGAGGAAAGGAAAGCTCCTAAATGTTGACTTGCGCTGTAATGAAAGGAACAGCTGTACTCAAGACTGCTTGTAATATCTAACAGTGATTCGAATGATTATAGCCTTTCTCAACCTGTGCAGTGTTTGTGCAAGATAAATAGTGCTCCAGTGCACTTCAGCAGACCACCGCTCAGCTCCAGATAATGCCGGCATGAAACTGGTCTTTAACCAAACGCCATCTCGGCAGTAACCCTCCGGGATGCGGTGACATTAGCGTGAATTAATCACCTCTATGCAAATCAGCTGAAGCACTGAAAGTAGCAATCACACCAGTGTTTTTCTTTTGTTCGCCAGGCTGGTTGCATGGCTGATGCTGCTTAACATCTGATCATCATATTCTCCAGTGATCTAGCTCTGTTGATTGACACATTTGCTGCTCCGGGAAAATTAGGAAAATGAAGGGCTGAGCTGAAATGATTAGACATCTATGATGAGTGATGGACACAGCAACACCACTTTATGTGAATTTAAAGTAACAAGCCTGTAATAATTATGTCACAGATACTTTGAAACCTAGAACTTTAAATGTGGATGTGGTAATGATGTCTCCACTAAAGGTACAGATTAAACTCAATCATTTTCTTTTTATTTGGGTGCTCTGTCGTGGGGCACTGCATTCTGAGATCTCACACTCCAGCAGTATATTACTTTTGATGTGCTTGTGGAAGAAACAGAAGCACAGATATTTATACAGATAATCTGACTTTTATTCTTTAGCATGGGTCAAGCTCCAAAAGCACACTTCCCATAATGCAACCTGACAGCGTCTCCCTGCTTGCCTTCTAAATGCCTGAGATGAGATGAGATGAGATGAGCAGAAGACTACAAGCGCCCCTTTAGGTTTCAGCTTCCAAAGCTGGAAACCATATCTGTGACCCTAAATGCCATTTCAGCGTGTTCCATTTATCATATGAAGCACCCATTATCACCGAGGCGGTGGATCACACATGTCTTACTGTTATATGCATATAACCATGCTTTTTCATGAGACAAGGACCATTACTTCATGACATTTAAGTTAAGTTACAGAGAACAGAGAGAGGTTGTCTGAAATAGCTAAAGCTGGTCAGACAGTGGGATGGACTGGGCAGTCGGGTGGTTCAGCTGTAAATTGGTCTGAGACAGATGAGAAATACTCCCAATCTTTTGGCCTTAGAGACCTGGTGGTCCCTCCACAGATTAATTCAAAGACCACCGTGACCGTAGCCTTGAGAGACAGACAGAGGGGGAGAGAGAGAAGTGGGAAATAGGAGTGGAAGGAACTCCAAAAAAGCTGAGTATAATGGGTGCAGGTCCTGCCAGGATGAATATGGAGCATGTAATTGAATGCAGGGAGGAGTTTACTTTTGGCAATGGGGGATATTCTTCCTCCTGACTATAGTTATTGTTATAACTCACTTTTAAGCAGTCATAAACAATATTTTTGTACTAACAATGGACCATTTGACTACTTGTATGTGAGAGGGATGGCTTGTAGTGATGAACTCACAGAGAGCTATCACACAGCTCCGCAGTTCCCCAAAGTTTTCTTTCTTTGTGTGTGTGTGTGTGTGTGTGTGTGTGTGTGTGTGTGCATGTTTCTGAGCTCATTGTTTTGGTTTTATTGGCCATTATTTCACTGTTTTGGTTCACTCTCACTGCTCAAATTTCATTATTTTTATTTGCAACAGACAGCGATTGTCAGCAAAAAGCTCTAAAAACCCACCATACACTAGCTGTTCAGAACCAAATGACAGAGATATATTTAGGGACTAGCTGGTGGAACATTGAAATGCCTAAGAGACAGATATTTCCTTCAGGGTTGATGTAAAGCTAAAAGACGAGTAAATTTTGGACTTACATTCATCAGGTGGCAGCAACATGGCTCCAAACAACAAAAAACACAAATTTCCCAGACTTGTTCCAGACAGATTGCTAAAACAAATGTAATGCCCAACTTCAGCTCTTTTTGGGATGTGACAGAAATGGAAAAAGCATGATGACTTGGGGATGTTACCTCACAGTAGGCAGCAGTTATCCTAAGACGCATGGGCACACCCAAGACTGCTAACCTCAGTTGAGTTATTAGCTGTTGGAGTTGAAAAGTGGCTCCAACCTGTTCCATGTAGTCAGAAGTGGAGAGAAGGAAATGGTAAGATGGCTCCCATCAGTCTGCCTGGCAAACACTGAATAACACCAATTTACATATGATGTATGTTTCTAGTACTTGAAAGGTATCCATGCCAGTTGTAAGAAAAATGAAAGGGAGGCGGCATCCTTTAGAGCGGCAACATGGGTGCTGGATTAAGCTAATGTACTGGACGAGGTCTAGACTATGACGAAATGATATCCACTAGAGTCTTGCTGCACTGCTATCCATGTTTCCTTTTCTAATCCTCCCTCACAATCCCGTCTCTCCCCTGTCTGCCCCTTCAATTTCTCTCTGATCAGGGAGAGGAAGTGTGTGGGATGTCATGGCATTAGAGATCAGTTATAAATCAACTGTTTACACAGAGCCAGGCAGTCCTCTTATTACAGGAGGCTCGTTTTGAACAGCCAGAAAACTAGAGCACACAATGCTCCTTTCTTCAGTGCCCCCAACCATATTCCTGCCACTTGAGAAAGGTGCTTAAGCTAAAAATGCTGGAAGGGAATATAGTCCCTTTAGGGTGAGGTACAGCACTAAATGTCTCTTCAAGGCAAGACAACAGAGCTTTTAATAAAGGATGTTGGAGCTGGTGACCTGCAGCGAACATTTTGTGCACTCGCTGGAGGGTAATCAATACCTTAAATTGTGAGAATGAAACCTCTTAAGGATGCGTAACATGTAACTGGAATTAAATACACTGACTTCCTGAAGATAAACAACATTATGCTGGAGGAGATAACTGTCCAATCAATCCAGACGAGGAAGGCTTTGCGCATTCAGATCGTCTTAAGTTGTTTACTCATCATGGAGATGAGTGTGCCTGTCATAATCTATTTGGTCTTCCACTGGTCAACCATCCACATATTTTTTGGGCTGTTTGAAATGTTAGACAGTAAATCAGGCCTCAACAATGCTTCACTGCAGCAGGGCCATCACTGGAACGTTTGCTTAAGACTCATTATCATAGAAAACAATCAGTCGAAGTGTTTTGACCGATAAGCCACTAAGTCTGAAGTCAGCAGTGATCAGTCAAAGAAAGAGACGAAGAAAATCAACATAGACTGTTTGAATATCCAGTTATTTCCATCATATCAAATGCATTAGCCAAACAACAACATTGCCCAATGGACTGTGAGCGTCTTTGTTTTGTTCCAGTGCTGAGGCATTGCTAACTAATTGCCTGAGCGGCTCTTAGATGAACACTTAGAGGAAAGAGGGCGCAGACTGAAATGCTGCTGCATTTCAGTCTTGCCCAGTGAGGTACAAAAATGTGTAAATCAAATTGTCTGGATTGGAACAAAATGAGACTTGCAGAAGTTTACACAGCAAAACAGATGAATTATTTTCCAAGTCTTTATTAACAGCGTGCACAGACAGTTGCACAGAGCTGTGCTGAATCAGGAGCTGGAAGGCGAGGAAGGACCATGCCATCAGCTTCATCTTTACATCCCAAACTGAAGGCCACGTAAACCTCCAGATGATATGTTGCTGTATTTTACAGTAAGATCTACATCCATTGAAAGACTGTCCCCATTTATTTGAGCCAACATGAAGCTTAACAAATGCACATTTTTTGATTTTCTGTTGTGCTGCTTTTCTTTAAGCCTGTTAGTGGCTCTGCTTCGTGTCTGACTGCTTGCTCATATGTACCACAGAGCAGGGAATAGGGTTGGGTCTGTTCTCTGTGTATTCTATGGAGCACAGACAGATTGGTTGAAAATATGATGTGTCACCAAAACGGGAACCTGTTTAATGTTTAAAGGATGTGCTAGTTTGATGAATCTGCTGGATCTGCCTGAGGAGTCAGAGAGAAAGCCTTGAAAGTATTGCCGGAAAGGGGGAGAAAGAGGCAACTGGAGAAGGAAGGAAGGAAGGAAGGCAGAGCTTTTAAAGGGGGAGGCTGGAGAAGAAGGGAGAGAGAGCAAGGAGAGGGGAGTCAGAGCGGGGGGGGGGGATGAGAGAGAGACAGAGAAATAAGGTGAGAAGGGAAATAGATTAAAGGAGAAGATATATGGCAGTGAAAAGAGGCCAGAGAGGAAATGAGAATGCAGAGAAAAGTGGGATTTGAGTGAGGAGGGGGAGGTAAAAACATGTGAGGAAACGATCCGAGCTTGTTCTTTTTACCTTAATTGGAGAAACTGGCATTCGGTATATTTTTAGATTGATGATAAACCCAAAAAACACACACACAAAAAAAATCAAGCTGCTGCGCTTTCATCGCTTTTTACCTGTTTAACCTCAACATGAGCTTGACTCAGGCGTAGAAACATGCTCATTTCAAGAGGTGCTGAAAACAGCAGGGTAATAAAACTGACTGATCAGGTCACACAACTTGGACTGATGCGAGCCTCTGCAGAGTCTCACTTCTGTGAAGCATATGTGATCATAATGAGTCATTTTTTAAAACACTGCATGTTTTAGCACACTACCTCCAACCTGCATGTACCAGCATACAAAGAGTACCTTAGTCCTGAAATTGATGCCTACTTACAGGAAGCCATGTTTCCATTTATTTCACTTTTATGAGACTTGCAACAATTTTTTGATACGTATGTATGTGATTATCCATCACAGGGTAATGCAGTTTCTTGTAGAAAATGTCCGCAGAACTCTCCTTGTTGGTGCATCCTGATATACAAGCTATGAAAATCGGCAAGCTAAAAGCATTACATTTAATTCACTGCTTTGAAATATATTCACATGCTTTTTAGTCAGAAATTCAAACCTTGGAAAACAACCAATAAGTGGAAATTCATGCCATTAAAAGGATGTGACTGACGTTTTAGATTCCAGCTGCTGCAGTGTGTTTGCTCCACCAAAGGAAGATTTTTAAAAACAGCAACTGCACACTGTGACTAATATATAGTAAGAGAGGTCTCTGCAGAAATGTAGGCATAATGTGATTTTAGGAGTGGGCAATATGACATTATATAACATGAGGTGATACCGGTGTGAACTGTTGTAGATTTTGTTCCAATGTTTATGTCACGATAGCTTTCCTTTTAAAGCAGGGCTGCTTTGTGGAAATATTGGATTTCTATGGGATTTTCACATCAGTGTGAATAGGTCAAGTACTAAATTAGCCTAAAAACAGACATTCCTGTTTGGTTATTTTATCATTTAAGATTTTGTCCACTAATCATTTACTAGAACGTGTCCTATATCTTGATAAATATAAAACTATATATGCAGTAATGGAGGACTTTATTCTTATCGCTTACTTCTCTGCATCAGTGCTATATATTGTTTGTTTATTTCCTGGTCCAAAACATGCAATACACGTACAGTCCATTTAATAATATAGTCTTTTTCTGCACAATATTTCAAAACTGCATTCAGCACAGATAACATTTGTATATATGCAGTATGTGGCACCATGCATTGTCATGCCACTATATAGGTATTTCTTAATTGAGTGTATTCACAGAAGGCCGCACAGGGATCAGTGCACAGTCGAGAGGCCATGCATGTTGTGCATTGAATATTACTTAATGGGAAGCGTGATTATGGATGTGTTGTTGAAGAGCTTTTAAACCTTAGTAGCGGTAAGTAATAAGGAGAGTCCTTTAATATAGCTTGAATACGTCATGTAGCTGGTGTATTACTGAAATATTTTGCTCTTCAGACAAGACTTATATGACAGCCTTGTGGGTAATGTCCAAAATCTATCCATTCGTCAAACTAATCCACCTGAACTTGCATTGTAAGCTTGCTCATTTGTCCCTGCTCACAAATGGGACGCCAAATCACGTCCGTGTGACTGCTACCTTCAGACTGAGTGATGGGCTCTGAAGTGGGGAAAAGTCAGGGGAAGGTAAATCGAACTGCAGCATCCTCCATTACTGATGTGATGTCAGCACAAATCTGTGTTGTCACCGTGCCTGTGGCAGCTCACTGCAAGAGGAGAGAGAGGAGATGTGCGGCTCCGTCTGCTGCTGTCAGAGTGATGTAAGGATGACAAAAAGAGCGGCAGGAGAAAGGGTAAACTGAGGAGGAGAGGAGGAAAAAAGAGGGCGGGACAGCAGACAGAGGACATGAATAATTGTACGAATAAAATCACTTTTATTCCATTTTTCTAGATATGTGGGGAATTACAAAGAAAGTCCAAGGCCACCATGAAAAGTACAATTCTTAAAGAAAAAGTACAGATGTATTTTGTGTCAGACTTGAGTTTTAAAAGGATTTGTTATTGACAATCAAAGAGAACAGAGATAATGAAGACAGACGGTGGGTGGAACACATAAGAGATAAGTTGGTTTCAGTCAGTTACACATTCATCATGTGCCTTTGTAAAGTACAGAACTCACTTTTCAAACCACACCAATGTCTTCTCAAGGGCACAAATTCAAGAGTAACACCTCAGACTAAAACAGCTTTTAAGCCTTTGTTTTATAGCCAGTCTGTGTTTTTAATGGCAGTCACCACGCAAGAATTTATTTTCAAAGTGCTTCAGAATCAAAGCAGTAATTAATGTTGCAACAGCAGATTCAAATCCCAGTTTTAACAGACTATCGTTTCACTTGATCCGCAGTAGATTTAATGCCAAACAGCATCCTGGAGAGCATCAAGTGCTGTATGTGTACGCCATGAACTATGAACTCACTCATCCTGTCTGAGTGCTTTTCTGTGTCTTCTTTGAAGGAGGTCTTGTCTCTTTAATGAGCTACACATGCTCCAAGCCTTACTCTTTATATCACATTGGACCTAATGGACCACAAAATGCTCTGGGGACTATGTTCAGAGATGTATAAAGAGCTAATGTGTAAGGCAGGAAGACACAGCCCACCCACCAAAGTCAAATATAGCTCTGAGGGTTGAATTTTACTAAAGTGTCACCTGTGCAGCCAAGATATTAAGATAAGATATGTGCTGTGAGCAAATTTATTATTGATGGGCCGAGACTCTGTTACAATGTTGAAAAGTTGAGAGTGCTATCATCTCACCTAATGCGCAGCCAGAAAGCTCTTGCCCAGGTAGATGTGAAGAATGACACCACGCTTATGTACGCTAAATATGAAGCTATGACCAGCAGCTGGTTAGCTTAGCTTATCTTAGCAAAGGCCCCACAGTGAGCTCAAAAGTGTGCCCACCCAAGAGACAGTCCAACACATAAATCCCCTGAAAACCCTAACTTGTCGTTTGTACACGGTTTTCAAAGGCTTTAGCTTCATATTTAGTGTGCGGATGTCAGAGTGGTATCTTATCGATCCTCTCAGCTAATGCTGGGCAACAAAGTGAATGGGCTATTCCTTGAAGTGTTCGCTAATGGCCTTTTTGTTCTCTCAGCATGCACCTCTGTTCTTCTTGTCCACAACAATACACGGTCAGTGAGATCTATGAAACCCCAGATCCACCGTTGACAGCAGCTGTAATATAATGTCAAATGTGTCCAAAACTGTCCGGATGCGTCTCTACTCTTTGATTTGTAGAAACGCGTCTCTCTCACAGAATATCCCACTTTCAGGCAAATTCACAGTCTCACCCAGAGGCGATTAGCTGATATTTGACTGGTGTGAATCCTCTGCTCTGTGGCTGGTGATGATGGCTTTTATAGATCTTTTCTTCCCAGAGGCCATTTTGGGATCCATACTTTCTCTGCTCCATCTTCTGTTATCCCTTTGTCTTTGGTGTTTTTTGTGCGCTTCTCTGCATTCCTGCCCTACTTCTTTTCAAAGTGGTTTGTTGCCATGTCCTTGACTGAGGTTTTTGGGATCCACATGGGTATACTGCATAGTCTCTTGTTATCCTGGAAATATTGAGCAGAGTGTAGGATTGAGCTGAGAAGCAATGATTGGCATTGGGGTTGAGTTTCCAATTAAGCCTGGGCATGAGGTTTAGGCGCTGAAATTGAAATTGAAAATCTTTCAGAGCTGAAACAATTAATCTGTAGAGTCATCTATCAAGAGAAAATTAGCAGCAACTATTTAAAGGCCATATTGGATATAATGTATACTTCACTAGATATACAGTATATGTTATGAAATATTTTACTTTGCTCAGATGCAAGACATTAATCTGCTCTACTAATTAACTATAATAGTCGCTGATTAATTTCTTATCAATCTACTTATAGCTTAATAGACAAGAGAGACAGAGGGATGGTCTATATTTGGGCCCGGTACAGAGAATTAGAAGTGTCTTCCTGAGACTAGATTTAGAACAGAGGACATCTGTGATTAATGATAATAATCGCTCTCGTATCTACTATCAATTACAGTGTTAGTTTTGTATTTCAAGAGGTCATCAATGATAAATTTGAGGGAAATTTCGAGGGATTCTCTGGTCAGAGATCAGCACTCCTAACCTTAAATTCTTTGCAGATGGAGTTCCAGGTTTATTTGTCATCCTAATGCTAAGTAGACTACCATCAGTGTCCGTCTGAAAGCCAAAACAAATACTATCAATCCTGCAAACCTTTCACAATGACTTACATGGGGCTTGCTCATGCATGTCTATCTGCTGAAAAGCCTGCTCCCCTGGGCCGTTGTGGGTTGTAGGGAACAACCAGGCGGTCGTCCTAACTGTTCAAACAGCGGAGTGATGAGCTTCCAACAGGGACTACACGAGCCAAAGCAAAGAGACCTGAAGTGAATTTTAATCTCGCATTCACTCGGTTGCTGAACTGACAGATCTGCTGCTGCTGTCCTGCAGGAGGATCAGCACAAGATGATTAATGGCCATCAGATATTTCAGTCTCTGGCTTGTGCTTTTTCTTGCGCTTTGAGCTCACATAGTGTAACGTTACTCTTCCATGCTGTTGTTTCACAAATCGATGGGTACACCTTTTTCTATCTTTCAGACACAAACACACGCAGGAAAGTGTGGCATGTCATAAACTGCAGTACCTCTGCTGCAGTGTTTTGCATTTCAGATTAATGATTGCTGCTGCTGAACCCCTGAGAGGCTGTAATCCTGTTTTGAGAGAGTCATATGTTTGTTCAGTCACTTTCACGGTAGACGACTTGTTTTCTGATCGTTGTAACTTGTTCTCTTTTCGCTCTCTAGAGATTTGCCTGTGAGAGGAAGATATGAAGTTAGTGGGCTCCCTTTGGATCCTTTGGTTTGTCCTGGTGGTAAGTGCTCATTTTTTCATTCCACGAGTGGCTCTCAAACTTTTAAGATGCTTTTTGTCATGCCCCCCCTCCAGAAGTTTAAAAAAATTCATGCCCCACACTTATCTATCATTAAAAGTGATAGAAGACGTAACTAATTAAAGCTCAATTTTAGTGAAATGAAGGAGAGCACAACAGCATCTGTTTGTTTGTTCTCCCTACATAAATCATATGTATTCAACTTTGTGTCACTCCATGTTTTTTCCTGGTCATTCACCCCCCCGCAGTGGCTCTATGCTCCCTGCCCCAAAGTTTGAGAACCACTGCTGTAGGGTAAACTTACCTTTGCCTTTTTCTCCATTATGTATTCTGAATGTGTGTTTTAACATAGGATTCCATTCCCATTAAATAGCCATGCTGTGGTCCAGTGGTTTTCTTTTCTCAGCAAAAAAAAAAAAAATCTCATCATTAATTTTCACTCTGCCTTTATAATTAATAATTATAGTTTATAATTAGCTCAGCTTGTTCATTTTAAACTTGAATGACCTGAAAGGGAGGACATGTGAGCCATGACTTCATGTGCTTGTGCATGTCTAACACCTTTTCTCTGTATCTGATCCTTACTCTTTTATGTAGGTGATGCATAGGATGTCTTACATTTTGCCTGTATTTAATTAATGCAATGCAAAGTTAAACCAACTGGTCTAACTAACATCGTATAGTGGACAAGGACAGGACATTTTTTTCATCTGTTTTGTCTGCAGGATGTGGATGTGAATGCCATATCTTGCACCCATTTTGGCGTGCTCATTGTTCTGCTTGATGTTTCTGTGTTGGTGGCAGAACACTAAAATGGTCACTCAACTTGTTTTTTTTTTTTATTTGTGGACATCTCTCACAGTAGGTTACTACTGGGTCAAATGTGTTGACAAGAAACGCCTCTAGACGAGACGTGTGCTGATGACCAATGACAGGCGTTGCCGTCTTCATCCTCTGTTGAGTGTGACATTACCGCTATCAGCGGGATTTTAACAACTTCAAAGTGCAAACTATTTAACTGATCTCAATCACGACACTGTCTGTTCAATGAACCCAATTCAGTTGGTGCCTCGTGTGCAAAGGAGCCTTTTGAAACGAATGGAAGATACACATTTCTGATATATTTCAGGCATGCTTACCTGTGAACTATTTATGTGCACCATTGCCCATAAAAATAGATTCAAAAGACATATGAAGAAAAAATTGGAAATTTAACACCTTAAGCGTTCATGTTTACCCTTCAAAATAAAAGTCTCTGCTTATTCCACATCAGATTTTATAGTATTTCTTCTGTCCCGTTCATAACACAGAGCAACAACATAAAGTGTTCTACACATACCTGCCATGATATGTCACAATCCCACACATTTATTGAAGCATAAAGCATGTTGGGATTGTTGGAGAGGACAATGGTGGTTTGTGCTCACCTGCCCATCAAACGTGAAACCTTCTTCTGGGCCACCTACAGTACCATCTGATTTTACATCAACCGGGAGGCTTGAGTCATATTCACAGTGTGCTCCCCTGAAAAATTACATCAATTAGCTTAATGGGGGTGTCGCAACCATCAGTCAAAGATGTTAACACAAGACAAATCATGTAGGGGTGACACATTTGGGCACTATATGTTGTGTTACTTAAAAATATACTGATTACAACTAAACAAATCGAACTCTAAAATGTCCTTTTGATGGACTTGCAGCTGGCCTTACAAATTACAGCACACCATTGGCTTAATGAGGCCTCCATAATGAATGCTGTTATCAACACCTTGGCTTAAATTCTGGAAAGTGCAGAGACAATATTCATCTGGTTACCAACAGGCTAGACATGGAGGGACATGCTCAGTTTGGGATTTTGTTAACGCTTGCACTGCACAAAAATAGAGGTCTTTCATCAGTCCCTCTGTCCCTAGTGAAGAAAAAAAAAACATTGGTCCACTATTTGTCAGTGTCAGTGCAAAATGGAAGTTTGCTGTTGCCTTTGCTGTTCAGCATCAAGCTTGACGTTCAGGTCCTGGAGAGTATCCCAGCCAAATGTTTTATGCCTGAACAATCTATGCTGTTCTACTTTATGTTTTTCTTTTTTGAGTAGTGTTGTGTTGATTCAGGAGGAGGAATGCATTGCAGTAGGTGAGCAGAGACCTTGAGATGAGAGAAGACTTTTTCTCTTTTTTTGTTCAGCTCCTGTTGATATTGGTGGTGGCCTGGTGGTCGTATGTATGACGTCATTTACTTCAATGTTTGGAGTGACATCATATGTACGGCTGCTAAACTGCTACATGGGACATCAGCATTCTCACAAAAGTCACTGTGTTTTGGCTTTTACAAGCTTTTATCAGACAGGTAAGAATGGTATTTTGGCCTAATGAGAGTTCCTTTTCCCTTCACAAAGAGGCAGAGGATGGAGGTTTGCATCTCAATTGTGATAAGACGTGTGCAGACAGTCTCGCAGGCAAAGTATTAAAAATCCTCACATAATTCAGACAATGCAAGTGCATGAGCCTGGCACTCGGAGAGGTTTAATCTTCAGCCAAAAAATTCGCAAGATAAGTCACAGCAAAATGGGATCTTTATCCTTCAGTGAGCAGCATTATCTAAATCTGCATTTCGCACAGGCAGGCCTCTTCATTTTTAATGCTACCTCCAAATATAAACAATAGAGCCAAGATAAGGTTCATTTGGAGAAAATCAGCTGCTTAACTTTTGTGAGCTCCAAAACACACTTTAATGAGTTAGGTGAATTGTCAGTGACTAGAATTTCAAAGCAGAGTGAAGTCCTCATCAGATCAGCCTCGAAGATGCTTCAAAAACTTCCCATGCTTATGTTTCATCTAAATTTTTACTTGTGTAAGGGTGCGAGTTTTAATCAAAATGTGTAAAACTATGAAATATTATCATAATCTGAGATAATATTTAAGCTTTTCATATTTTTAACATTCAAGGGAAAGCAGATCAGAAACTCTCGACACTCCATATCGCCCTCCAAGTCAGTATAAAACATGTTTTTGTCCCCCTTCCTCTCACCTTTGGTGTTGTGGTGTCTCCACAGCGCTGGGCAGCAGCAGGTGCTGAGTCATTCTCAGACCCTTCGCTCAGGCCTGGACAGAGCATGACGGAGGGACAGGCAGTGAGTCAGGCTCAATTCAAATGTCTTCAGCTGTCCAACAAAGACCACCAAGGAAACAGAACTGGTGAGAATCTCAAACCATTTTACGTCCTCTTAAGGCCAAATGGATTTTCTCTGGGAGAGCACCACAGGTGTAATAGTGGTATATGGCGGTGGACTGGAATCAGAACACTATTGTTGTTCTTGTTCAGGGTAATGGTAGTGTTGCTAGCGGTGCTAGTGGTATAATTGCAACTGACCTGAAAGGGCTTTTGGAGTAGAAGCTGTGGGCTTGTAATGGCTTTGAAGGTATACAGGCTGTAGAGAAATGATGTTACTCTGACATACACTTACACCACATACA
Source organism: Chaetodon trifascialis (assembly GCF_039877785.1). Lineage (NCBI taxonomy): Eukaryota > Metazoa > Chordata > Actinopteri > Chaetodontiformes > Chaetodontidae > Chaetodon > Chaetodon trifascialis. The sequence goes on along the minus strand of NC_092072.1, from coordinate 13,976,884 downwards.
GCTAAAGACACAGACTGTGTGTGTTGGTAATAACCCAGAATAGTCATTACACTTTTTTCCTTTGTCGAGGTATGTTCTGTGGACGTATTTGGGATGGTTTGCTGTGCTGGGATGAGACACGTGCTGGGACATCTGTAACACAATACTGTCCAGATCACCCTGACCTGGACCCAACTGGTAAGAGAGATGTGCACTTCTCACACCAAACCACAACAACAAGCTCACTGAATCGAGAGTGGTGGGAAACTGAGAAGGTTTTCTGTATAACTTCTCAATTCCAGGTCAGCAGGCAGCACAGACAGTATGAGCTAAGCTTCAGGAAACTTGCAGGATTTCCTTTAATATTTTATGTATTTCTGTTTGATTTTACCAGATATTTCTATGAGAAAGTTGAGGGAAAGTTGGTTCATTATTAGGTTGAGCTTGTATTAACACATTATTCAAGAACTGCAGATACTGTATTCGTAACAGCAGAATGATATAATAAGATTTAACGTGATGAAAATGAGGACACTTGAGTAAGAAGTCTAATATGGAGCATTGACGTCAGCTTTTTCATACATGCTCCTAACCAGCTGACCAGTAACGTCCAGTGAAACCAGTGCAGATATACAGTGTGACCATCTGCTGCCCCACCACCGAACCTCCTCCTCACGTATAACTCTGGTAGTGTTGATTTAAATAAGACTGAATGTCTACGTGTTTATTAAAGAGGGATTAGTAACCTGCCAAATTCTCTGCTGTACTGCTTTTGTCCATCTCATGTCAATCAAACAATGCAGCCAGTACTGTGACGTCTTTTTTTTTTTAGATTTCACCTTATGTTCTGTAGGTGCTCTTGTTGGCCTTAGTGGTTTATTATCAAGTTCTGTCTTTTATTCGCCACACTAGCAGCTCTAATGGGAGTTAATGGTCTGTTGATCGGTTGGTCTATAGGTCAGTCCACCACCCAGCAACGGCAGCTATTAGATGACTTTCATACCATTTGTACAGATATTCATGGTGCCCAGAGACCTAATAACTTAATTTAGCACCACCAGCAGGTCAACTTTTCCACTTATGCAGTCAAATATTGGGTGGATTGGAACCACATTTTATATATATGTAAAAAACAAACAAACAAACAAACAAAACAACAAAAGAAACAAACATTAATAGTTTCCAGAAGATGTAGCCTATAATCTTGATGATCCCTTGACTTTTCCTTTAATGCCACCAGGGTGCATGTTTTTGGTTTTGAGAGGGGAAAAAATTATTGGACTGATTTCCATGAAATCTGGGAGACATATTTTCCCTCCTCAATATAAATTGTAGTCTTAATTATTTTGGCAAGCCCTTGACTTTTCATTTAACACCATTAATATGTCAAACTTTTGGTTTATGACCAAATACCTAAAACTAATGACATTCCCATCAGTCTCAGCTACTTTGTGTTTAGTGCTTAATATGCTTAACTAAGATTATTAACATTGTAAAAACATTTGCAATATTAATATGTCAGCAATGTCTTTGTGAGTATGTTAGCTTGTTAATATTAGCTCAAAGCACAGCTGCGCTAGCATAGGCTCCTCGTCTTCTTAACAATGGCTGTACCTTCTGTTTGCTATGACAGAGGAAGGCTTTTACAAGTGTAAAGGACAGCTAGTATGAAAGATTTATATAGTAGATACAAGGTAAATTGTGCGCCTAATATGTTGAATCATTCAGACTAAATGAAAACAGACATCTATTTATACTGAAATTGACTGTGGAAATTGATTATGTAAGCGCACTTAATGTTTGGATTGACGTATAAGTTGTCACTACAGTATGAGCGGTTTTTGCATTGTGAGGAATGCAAGGCTCAACAATGTCTCGTTGAGGAGATCCAGAGTCAAGTCATGTCTGATTTAGGAGATGCAATATGATGGAGAGCGGGGAGGTGAGGGACAGGGCAGTGAGAAGAATGCAGGGTATATATAAAAAGAAAGAGAAGCAAAGAGAAGAGGGATTACGACAAAAGATGGAGAAGTCAGAGCCAGAGAGATGGATGGGGAGAGAGAATATGAATGAGAAGAGAGAGAAGGTGTTTTTGTAAGAGAAGGCTCATAAAGGATCTTCCCAAAATGCCTGTGACGCTAAGAGTCCCCTTATGGCTCCTTATTTGAAAGCTGATGCTGCTGATATGAGGCTTTGGGGGAGACGTACAGTTGGAAGCGGCTGTTGAACAGTTGATGAGCTGTCAGAGAAGACTCGGCAGTCCGGCTATGGTTGTTGTTGTCAGGAACAATGTGATCTCATTCTCAGGCCAGTCATGGCTCGACAGTACATGTGGTTTTAAGCCTGACATTTGAGAGTTTGCCAGAAATTTACTCCAAAGAGGGAATTTTCTATTTGACATAACGTTTGATGATGCATGCCAAGTTAAATTAATCGCAGTTGTTCGCTAATGCCAAGACTCAGGGTCCGATTTATGTGTTTGGATGATGCCAACATACTACTGCTGAAAAACAAAGATGGGGCCAAAGAATACAGAGATTCTCTGCTGGACACAAACGTCAAACAGAAGCAATAACGTTCCTATTAGTAATGTGATACAATATATTAAGCTCTCAGGATTATCACTGATTGATGTTTTTCCTTTGCAGAAAAAGTGACCAAATATTGTGATGAACGGGGGAACTGGGTCCAGACTGGGTTCAGTTGTCAACCAGAAAACAAATTCGAGGTATTTGGCTGTTTCCCTGTAAGTAATACAAGACTGAGATGAAACTAGCCTCAGGTACTCTGACTCTAAATGGTACGTTGAACATTTTTTTCTTTCTCAGAAGGAAGTCCTCCATTTTTTAAGGGACGCTTCAGGAGAACCCACCACAGAGGCCACAGGGGTTAGCAAAGAAAAAGCCGGTGTTATGGAAATTATCCTAGACAATGAAAAGAAATGCTCAGAGAGAATGAAGCAGGATCCTCCTTATAGCAAACCAGGTGCTGATACTGTCCACTGAAAGCTACCAACAGATGTTCTTGTTTTATATCAATCTGATTTCAATACGATGAGTTTTTATGTTGGACAAACTCAGGAACCAGAGGCCTGCAAGCATTTCTTTGCTGTTGTTTTTGTTGGGTGTTACAGGTCTGTACTGCAGTCGTAACTGGGACGGTTGGTTGTGCTGGGATGATACTCCAGCGGGAACCTACGCCTTCCAGAACTGCCCTGAATATTTTAGCGATTTCAACCCCACAGGTGAGCAGCGAGACTCTGACCATGACCCTCTCATGATGAATTCTCCTCTAATCTTCTGCTTATTGTATTCAAAGAAATTGGACTTAATCACATAATGGTTCTTTTCAGAAAAGGCAGCTAAGTACTGTGGAGAGGATGGTCAGTGGTTTCACCATCCAGAGGACAAGAGGATTTGGACCAACTATACACTCTGTGCAACCACCCATGAGAAGAGGCTGAGGGTACTGGCCTATATGGATTTATTGTACAGTTTTAGCGAGGCCTCCCTGCAAGTGAAGGACATGTGGCCTCTTCCACAACTATAAAACATGTAATGTATTTAGGTTCCTCTGCTCAGACCTCAAACCATCAACAGAACATGTACACTGTAAAATAATGGCATGTGCAGTCGTGGTACAGGTCTGTATGTAACAACAGTACAAGTTGTAAAGTTGTGTATTCAAAAGTACACTTTACATAGATGTACCATGAGAGCAAGTGTGTAGCTTTTGATGCACTACAAAGGTACAAAGTGTTTTTAGACTTCACTGAAGTGCCTGGTGGTGTAGGGAGAAACATTTGCCCATCACTGCATAGACCAGTGGTGCTTCCAGCTCAGCGACCAGATTCAGTAATGTTGGTGGGTCCTCACTGTAGCAGCAGCAGGCGTCTCTGTGTGGTCTGTCCACACTGTCTCCGTCTGTCTTTGCAACAAGTCCTCCAAGCTAAACAACAAATTAAGTTGTTTGTTATTGCCTTCCAATGCCTTCGCGTTTTAATTACTTTCTAAGTGAATTGAATGTCAGCCCAACAACCTGTCAACCCTAAAATTGTTCTCATTTGTGGCTTCTAACAGGTCCAAGAAGCATTAGTAAATGATTTGCACCAATAAAAACCATTTGTTACAACTTTTAAACCCTGTATAATGTCACTCAGAAAGTTTGTCACCACTTAAATAATCTATATAATTATACCTGGTACAAAAGTGTTTATAATCTTCTTTATAATTGTCTTTGTAATTTGTTAGTTTGTCTTTATAATGTTTTCTCTAATGTTTTTTCACAGAAATTGAAAATGCTTGAGAACGAATACAAATGCCTCCTGAAAATAAATCGAGATCCACCTTTTAACAAATCAGGTACTGATAATGTTGACTGAAGCTCACTGTGTCGTGTTGTTTGAGCGTTCATGTTTGACAAGTATATAGACAACAGGCCTGTAGATATTTATAATCATATTTTGTGGCTGTGCTGGTGTCGCAGGTCTGTACTGCAGTCGTAACTGGGATGGCTGGCTGTGCTGGGACGACGCTCAAGCAGGAACCTATGCCTCCCAAAACTGCCCTGATTATTTTTCTAACTTTGACCCATCAGGTGAGCAGTGAGACTCCCAACATCTTGGCAAATTCTTCTGATCTTCTACAGAGTGGTAGGACAATAAAATAGTCATTGCTTCAAGGATGAATTATTTATCAAAATCCAATGGGACTAAGGTTTATAGTCACGGTTTATAGACACAATTGTACAGATTTATAGAGGAGGACTGTTTATTTAGCACATAATTGTCATTTTCAGAAAGGGCAACCAAGTACTGTGGAGAAGATGGACAGTGGTTTCGCCATCCAGAGAGCAGCAAGACTTGGACAAACTACACACTCTGCGCTGTCAACGCCAAGGAGAAGTTCAAGGTAACGTTTATGTAACAGCTATTCATCAGGAAGATTAATATAAATAGATGTTCTTGGTAACTAGACTTACAGTACTGCTGGGTTTTCCTGCAAGTTCAGGACATGTGGCCTATTCTGTGATTATAAAGTAGTATCTATGCAACAGCTTCACATAGAGGCTGGCGACCAAAGAGATACAGCACAACAAACATAATTGTGTGTCCTGCTTGTTTTAAACTCCCTGCTCATTGCTGAATTTGATTGATCATGACTTTGTGTGTGTGTGTGTGTGTGTGTGTGTGTGTGTGTGTGTGTGTGTGTGTGTGTGTGTGTGTGTGTGTGTGTGTGTGTGTGAAATTGAAGGCAGCCGCCCAGCTCTCAGGAGACACTGAGGTAGAGCCCGTTGAGGAGGCCACGGTCAGCCCCATGGTTAACCCAGAGGAGCAGGAAGTTGTGAGGAAGAAAATCCTTGACAGCCAGTACAAATGCTTCGAGAAAATGAATCGAGATTTACCTTACAACAAATCAGGTAGAGACAAGCTCTGCTGAGACTTCTTATGGCGCTTCTTCCTCTGCGGGTGGTTAACTCTCTCTGCTGCCTGGTTGGTGTCACAGGGCTGTTCTGCAGCCGTAACTGGGATGGCTGGCTGTGCTGGGATGATACTCCAGCGGGAACCTACACCTCTCAAAACTGCCCCAATTATTTTGTTGACTTTGACCCCACAGGTGAGCAGTAAGACTCAAGAGTGCTGGTCTTTCAAAGTTGTTTTTCAAGGACTATTAAATATTAATGACTTTGAGAATTAATTATTTGCCAAGGCTAACAGAATCTAAATATGTGGGCATATATGAACTGTATGGATCTGAAGAATATTGCTGAAGCATTTGTATTTATTACTTAATTGTTACTTTCAGAAAAGGCCACTAAGTACTGTGGGGAGGACGGGCAGTGGTTTCGCCACCCGGACACCAACAGGACATGGTCCAACTATACTCTCTGCAATGAAAACACTAAGGCAAAGTTGAAGGTAATTCATTTAAGATAAAGTAGCCTGCCACAGTGGCCACAGCGTGATGGATCAGCATAATTTTTTTGTTTTTCACATGGAGTCGTCTGGTATTTGGAGTGTGGAAACTGGAAATATGAAGTTCTGATGTAGTTGCTCATAAATATTGTACCAGACGCCATTATTAACAGGCATTTTGTTTCCAAGACACATTGCTCTCCTATACTGAGCTCCACAGAAATATATAGACATGGAAGTAATATATAAATGCACAAGGTGACATGAATCAGGTAACAGTCCAAAAGAGAAATGACATTTAATGCTGCACAACAATTTGGTGCATTTATTTGCAAGATAGAGCTGAGTTCTTATCTCACAGGAAGCAAGGCTATGCAAAGCAGGTTTTATTTGACTGTTCAAACAGACTTTGCTTTCGTTGGAACAGAACCACGAAACTATTCTCTCTCAGGTTATACAGTGGTACTAAAACACAGGCCTGGACAGAAGATCCTCCCTACAAATAGCCTCATGTTGACACCACCACATATTTACAGCCCCCTTATCATGCACAGCACCAGGCTGCTGTTCCGAGCCGCTAACAATGTTTCCCACACTGAAACCAGACCAGGACACCACAGAACTCAATGCAGAAGGGAGGTCAAAGACACACTAATGGCAATTTTTGGAGGTTTGCACTCACATGACTTTTAATCAGCACTGCAGTTCATTCACAAAGATTAGTTATACGATTTAATCCCTGCACCAGTGTAACTCATGGTATGTGATTACACACCATACTTATATAATATACTATATACTTATAATGTTTGCTAGACATTGGTTTTGTCACTTTGTCATCATGGCCCTACACTGCCACTCTTACAATCCTATATTGTACAACAGGTACGACAACAATAACAGCTCTGCTCTCCCATCTGGAACAGAGAAAATGACCATTTGCAAATAAAGGCAACTTGTACACAAAACTCCCTGGAAAACCTGGGAGAAATAAGGTCTGTTGATCGATCAGAACCAGAAATCAGTCGTTCCATCTGTTACCGCAGAAATCTGATCTTTGCTGACTCAGCCTCCCAGTTTCAGGAGACTTCTAAGAACACACAGCCTCAGCGGTATAATCCCAAAGAGAAATATGGCTAAATAAACATTGGATGATTTTCTGATATGACTGAGTTGATGCCAACTTTAGTTTTTAATTCTTTCTTTCATGAGCAAGAACCACACCATCAACAGAGAGATGTGAAAACATTGCTGTAGTTTTATCCGTTACAAGATTCTGCCACATTTTTCTGGGTTTATTGACCCTGAGTGTGTCACCAGCAGCAGATTATCACTGTTTATTCAATCATTTATGCATGCTTTGGCCAAGCGTTCCTTAAAATAGTTGTGGTTTGGTTTCATTCCTGTAGGTCACAATTATATCCCTGATTGTAAAGGGAATTCACAAGATTCCCTCACAGACTGAAGACTTAAGTAAAGTAAAGATACACATGTTAATTGACATTACTCAGTCCTGTTTGTCTGTTTGTTTTGCAGTCAGCGTACATCCTCTTTTACATGGCAATTGTGGGTCACGCTTTATCCATAGCCTCCCTGCTTATCTCTCTGGCCATCTTCTTCTACTTCAGGTAATGGATTCAATTTTCTGTTCTTGCCCTCCATATAAGATTTCAGTGAATCAGTGAATGGTTAACAAAGGGCCGACACATTCTGCCCTGATTAATCTGTGGTAGCTTTGCCCTTAAAGGCTCAATCATCTCATCACTATGATCAGTGCATCTGACAGGCACACAGATGGTGTTCACTACAGTCTCCCTGAGCCATTTCATTAGTCATCAGTGCTTTGATCTCAGTCTTAGTTGGAATCAGCAAAATCTTTAGTCTGCCTCTGTCCACACCAGCAGAGCACATCGAACAGTTTTACAGTTTAACTTGTCCCAGAGGCACTCAGAAAAAGTTTCAGTGTTAAAGAGTGTTGATGTTTCAGTCACATTTTATAATGCAATCAAAAGTGTTCATGGTTTCTTCTCTCACTGAGCTGCTCTGGGACAAACTGTAAAAAAAAAAAAAAAAAAAAAAAAAAAGACATTAGCACAGTGTTAAATTAACACTGAAGACAATAATCAGAAAACATTATAACTATCTCCACTGCTGTCACAAACTATCAAACTGAATTACACCCAGTGCTGCTTCACTGGGTGTAATTTATACTTAACTGTCACTAATTTCATGCCAAAGTGGTTCCCTTGTGATGCACATTTATTTCAGGGATATTTAAGACTCAAAACTGGAGAGCTGTGAAGTCCACTGATCGTGTTGGCGCTTTGCTCTTATTAGAAACGTGCACCTGAGTGCATTACTCATTAAGTTTGTTCATCCCAACTTACTGCTTAATCCCAGAGGGAAAAGGTGCACATTTAATTGAGATACCTCTGTTGAAATTCAATTAGATAAAAAGGGGAAGGGAGGTGTAATATAAAGTTAATGTATGTGAAATTTAGAACTAATTAAGCGTGAGATAAAGTCAGCAGACTGTGCAGAAGTCTGTGCATGCTTGAAACTTTATGGTTTATCTCTAGGAAGCAAAGAACTTAATTATTTCTAATGGTACAATAAGGGTTGTTGTTATTTCTGTGATGCAACCTGAATCTGGAGCCAAGGGGAAAAAATAACTTTATGTCCCGGAACGATATTTGGAGGCTCTGTTGTTCTTGAGTGGTGCAGTTGTAAAATTTGATGTGTTGAAGGGTGTTGACCTCTTAAACGCAGCTGTTATCCAGAACAGATCTTGTAAGAGACCCTCAGTTTGCTGCAAAGTTTTATACACACTCGTAAATCTAGCAGGCGTGTTTAGGGCAGGTGCATTATCGTGAAACCTCATGACCCGCTGAGAGTCAAACTCTTAACTCAGACACTCAGAAATTCAGCGTGACATTCACAATTCATCAAGATGAAAGTCCTAACAAATTAAGATCTCAGTAAAGTAAGAAAGTTATTAGCATAGAAAATCTTCGACTTCTTTATTCTTTCTTACCATGACTTGCCATATTTATTGCCAAAACACTTAAAATATTGGAGGCTTAATGCTGTATTATAAGATCCAGATGTGAAGCTTGCAGTGGAATGTGATGGTGTACAGCTGCACCACTCTGTTATTTACTACTCGACGTCAACACTGTCAGGATTCCCAGTTAAAAATACTCCAGCTTGGAAAAAGAGAGGTGGTTGAACGGCCGACCTGAGGATGTTAAGACGTATGACAGCATTGCCATACGGATTCAGTCTGTGTTTTGACGTTGCCTTTTAGATAAAGGTCTCTTGTATATAAGCATTCAGCAGCTCAGCAGCTTCCTTCTATATCTGGAGCCAAAGACTGTTGGAAAAAAAACATTGCTTCTGCATAAGACAGTGAAAATCTGCAGTTGTATATGCTGTTTTGTCCTGGCTTGAGGAAATTTAGCGCTCTTCCTGTTTTCATTGGTCTCTTGGGTTTTTATGACTCATCAAAGATAAAATTGGCCATGAGCGGTGAAAGGATATAACTTCTTACACTGTAGAGGACGTTTTTATTGGAGTCTATATCCTGCAAAATATATGTGGTGCAAGGTTTCGCTCGGCTCCAAACAAACGGTATATTTGATTGCTGCCCTGAAATTAAAACATTATTAAACCATTACCGACAATAAAGCTACTGGATATGAATGACTTGTAACCATTTTTATTCACTTTGCCTGTCAAGCATTTCATTATGCTATTATTTCTGAGTGGCCGGCCAAGGTAATGAGGAAGCACCCTCGGGATCCATTATGCATTATTTAACAGGGTTTCTAACATGTAGAGTACAGAGCATTTAGAGGCAATCCAGCTCATGATCGCAGGGATTTTTTACCACCCTCAAAAAATGATCTGAGATGAAAGATCCCAAAAGGCCAATTTGATTTTTTTACAGCCCGCAACATCTGACAACCTCATTAAACTATTAACCTGCCAGCCATGAGTTGCTTTTTTTGTCCTGTTTGCTCGATCAGTTGTAGGACGTTTTTGTAATTTTTTTGTGTGAGATTTCACTTTCTTTTTTTTTATCACATTATGTCTTGCTAAGTCAGCATGTTACAGACTCAATCATGGCATCTGTCTTCACACAGGAGTCTGAGCTGCCAAAGGATAACGCTGCACAAGAACCTCTTCTGCTCCTATGTGCTCAATTCGGCCCTCACCATCATCTATCTCGTAGCAGTGGTCAATAATCCTGAAGTGGTGAGCAGAAACCCAGTGAGTATGTCTGTTTTATAAGAGAATCAAGAGTTACTGTCATGCTAGTATCTCTGTGAGAGTAGCTAAATGCTAAGGTTAGCATGCTAACATGCTGATGTTAAGCACACATAACTCTATTTACTGTGTTCACCATCTTAGTTTAGCATGCTAACATTTGCTAATTGCCTTGAAGAAATACATTTTTTGACCTGGTGATGACACTAGCAGAGAAGCTATTGGAGCAAAAGTTTTCTAATGCATCCCAAGGGCGATATAACTGTCTTTGATACATTTTATTGTTGGGACCAAAGTGGTGGACGGACAGACCAACCGACACCGCCATTCCCAAGAGCCAGATGCTTGCATTGCTCACAGGGGCCATTTTAGCGGAATGCAGTGTGAGGGGGAGGATTAGTTTCACTGTCTTACAATGAGATACAAATGTATTCATAATTTATGCTAAGCCAACAAATGCAAGGAAAAAGTTCAATGAACTCTTTAAAATTCATTTACTCTGCGAGGCCAGGCAATGGGAGGATGTGAAATATAAATCTAGTTGCTCTGTATTTCAATATTTAAAAGTTTGAACAACAGATCTGAAGTATATCCTAATTAGTATTTCGTCTCACTGTGCCATATCTTGGCAGTGTCACATGTCCATAGTTTGTTTCTGTCTTCCACATTCCCCTGTCAGAGTTCTGGAGCAACACTGAATGCATCATATAAATTCTTTGAAACCCTGAGGTCTGCTTTGGTAGAGATGGTAAATCTGTCTCGTAGGAATGCCTCACTATCAGGTCTAAACATAAATTCATGTGTTACTTTTCAAGAACCACTCCTTTATGGAAAAAAAAAATAATGAACGCCTGTTAACTCAGAACTTGCTGCTTCTTTAGAGTCTTTTTTTTTCTCCAAAAAGGATCATATGGATCATATCTTTTCTCTTATGCTGAATACAATTAATCATATCCAGGCTCTAAAAATAGAACATAATTCAAAACTGTCAGATTAGTGCCTACTCACTAAAACCTCCATGCCCCGATATGTTAATGTGCAAAAACTAAATTAAAAGAAGAACCTCAGATATCAAAGTGCCACTCAAAAACAACAGACCATAGAAGCTGGCTCCCAATGCATGCAATCCCATTATTCCCAGTCTGTATTCAGCTGGAGCATCTCTGGCCAGACAAAGTACCAGAAACATCCAGGAGACAGTGGAGGGTTCAGCTGGGTTTGGGTTTGATTCCACGTCCTGCTGCTGCTCCTTTTCACGCATTCACCGAATCTGTCTGGCTCAGTCTGACTGCCGTCTTTATTCACATCCCATGGCTGAATGTATCCAAGAAACAGACAGGAATGACAGCCATCATCATCAATGTGAGGAAATATATATATATTTCTGTGCGATGGCTGGCTTTCAAGGCTCTCCTCCTCGCCATTTGTCAAAAAGGTCCATGTTGAATCTGTTACTTTCCGACATAGAACTGTCAAGTTGTGCTAACTTGATGCAACATGTCAAAACAAAATTGGTCACCGTGGCCCGGCCTTTCAGGAGGAGAAGCAGAAAAAGAAATCACAAGCACCATTGGTTGGGATTCACGCGTGTCTCATGGGAAACATTTTGAAATTTACTGCTGCCAAAGTGAGACTTATGAGCCTGTTTTCTGCGCTGGTGATTTAGGAATGGTGGATTGTGGTGGAGATTTGCTCTCATAGAGAAAACAAGCTCTTTGTATTCTCTCTGGTGTGGTGATACAGAGTCTGGTTTGGCCTGCCAGCAGTGTGGGGGAGTGAATCCCCAAAGCTTATGTCAAACCAGGGAGGAGGCCGAACAACATGAGAAACATCTACATGATCTATAGCAGCTTGATGTGTAAACCAGAACATTGTCGGTAACTTTACAAAAACCTTGGTGTGCTTCAATGCAAAACAGTTGTGAATTTGTGAAAAATGAGTGACCTCATTCTCTGTATACTGATACGAGTCCATGTCTGTTATAGTGGATATTGCTCAAGTGGAAAGGGAAATGTAGGAAAGTGAAGGAGAGACATATGGATAAAAGTTTAGGAGCAAATGACTGTTTTGAGCTAAGAAGACCGCTGAGAGCAGCAGTTAACAGCAATGCCAACATCTTTGAATTAAGCCGTGACCGTGTGCGTGCTCTTTTCACACAGCGATGTGAATATTTCAAAAGTGTACATATATTCATACAAAGGTTTCTTCCATCTCTTCGCCATGTGTTTCAGGGAAAACAATGAATTCAGTAGTTTGTTTGTTTTTTTACATGATGCAGTTAATTAATAAGTTAAGCTTTATTTATTCATGAAGCGTGACTGAGATCAAAATTTCTTTAGCAAGAGAGACATGAGAACACAAAACTATCACGAAACACAGGACTATCACTAGATACACTAATTAAAAAAATCATAAAATTAATTTTAAAAAATCAGTCTCTAACTTTAATTAGATCCTTTCAGTATTAGGGATCATAGACCTGAAACTAGCTGAAACCACTTAGTTTTTTCTGTTTTGAGAGGAGAAATAAACTCCGTTCATCAATTAGTTAACCATTGAGAGCATGGATCGGAGTCTCAGAGAATTTAAAGCTTGTTCTAAACTACAAAAATTCTCTAAGAGAGGCAATTGAAAGAAGTCTGTCTTTGGGTAGAATCAGGACAAATACAAAGGGGCCTAATATTGATCTTTGTGGCACATCCTATTAACCATTTTTGGAAATGATTTTAAACCACCTGCAATGACAACCTGCTGTAAACTGGATCAGCAAAACATGGAAAAAACTTAGTTATCAAAATGTGATCAATGGTGTTTTTTTACTCTTTTTTTCCAAACTTTTGACGTGTTGTTTAAACACGCATTCATTTCTACATGGATTTTGTTTTAACACTTAGCCTTTATTTCGTTGCATAGTCTAAATTTGGACACAGGGGACACTATCTGAAATGGGTTGAACAAAGAGCGGTCCACACAGCTGACGTGACTGGCTGAGGAGCCTGTCAATTAAGCAGACATGTCCAAACACATTAAATCTCCCAATCAAATTTCCAAAGAAATGAAACAAACAGTCGAAAAAATTCCAGAAGCACACTTAAGACAATGTGAAATTAATTCACTCACTGTGTAGCACTCAATAACAAAATTACAGCTTATGGCGCATCCATAAGTGCCTTGGCAATTATAGCATTAATAGTCTGTGGTTGGACAAGATTTACATAATAATATGTAATCAAAGTCATGTCTTTCAAGAAATTATAATAATAGTTCAGTTAAAGGGACAAATCCATAATGAGACATGCTGTCATGTTGTTACACAGTGCTGGATGCATAAATAGAAAACTGCACTGTGCTGTACAAGGCACTGCTACACACTAGCAGAACATGGCTCGTTCTCACTTCATTGGGCAAAGTGGGACAAACACAATCAAAGAGCACTCAAAGCACAAAGTGAAATCATCAATTTCATGTCGGCTCACCTCTAGAGGGGTTAAATGAATAAACATCCTCTCGGTCTGCAAAGCATAATACTGGCTAATGAATTTGTGCCACGAGTGCTGAAACATCCTTTTAGATCTTTTTCGTGTCCTGCTGAGATGATGTCAGGAGTGTTTAAATTGAATCATCTTAATAGATACGGTCTTATAAAGAGAGTCAAAAACAGAATAAATGAATAAATACTCCTGTTTTTGCTCTCTCTGCAGGTTGGCTGTAAGGTGTTGCACTTCTTCCACATGTACATGCTGGGCTGCAATTACTTCTGGATGCTGTGTGAAGGCATCTACCTGCACACCCTCATCGTGGTGGCTGTGTTTGCAGAGGAGCAACATCTGCACTGGTACTACCTCCTTGGCTGGGGTGAGTCTGTCTGCATTTGATCAAAACACTCTTTGCTCTTTGTGTTTTTGTTCTATTGGGTATCTTTTTCATGCCATCACTGGACTCAATCACAGCTTGAAAATTCACTGAAAAGCAATTCAACACAATATCGCAGCCACAATTCACTCATATCTGCCCGATCCCCGTACAGTACACTTTGTCAACCTCGACATGTTGACAGCTTTATTGGCCCTCCCGTCGCTTAGTGCAGAGTGCGATCATGTTTTTCACTTTCTTCAAAACAGGAATAATGTGTGCAGTCTGTCAAACAAGAGGAACTAAATGGGTGGTCATCATTAAAAATGGGAGGATAACCTTGAGGCCTCTTTCTGTTGTGTGTGTGCACACATGTGGCTGGATGGAAGGCGGGCCAGTCAGTCAGCCGACATGCTGCAGGGCCTCAGCGGTGTCTGAAAAGGGCGGTTAAGTGTGTGTTTATATCCAAAGGAAAAGCGAAAAAGCAAATCTGAGCTCAGCCTCTAGTGTTTTGGGTTGTCTTTTTTTTTTTTCTTTATAGACACGATTGCCACATGAAATTAACCACGTGACGCTGTTTTTAGGGTTGGGGCAATAAAACTATGAAAGGAAAGTTTGTAATGGGGACGTCAAAGCTGATCCACTTTGCTTCAGCCTCTCTGAGAATACAGTCAATATTTGTGAAGTAATAATTTATTTGATGAGGAAGTATAAGACCCACAAAACAACTGACCAAGCTAACCACACTTTGCCTGTTGCATAAATGACAAATGAATCCCACTAAATTCACTCAAGACCTCATATGGCTGCCATCTTTTTTCCTGTCCAAGGCTTTCCACTAGTGCCTGCATCCATCCACGCCGTGGCAAGGAAAAAGTATTTCGATGACAAGTGAGTAATGTTCCAGAAACTTCTGCAAATAAACAGGAGATGTTTACATATGTGCTCGTCTGTGTGCAGCAGAAAGTGTGCATAGATGTGCATGTTTTTGCATGTGTGTGCATGTGTATTCTGGGCAGCAGACAGCACTGACTGATATGTTTTTCCCTCTGTAGCTGTTGGATGAGTGTGGAAACCCATCTGCTCTACGCAGTCCATGGTCCTATAGTGGCAGCGCTTCTTGTAAGTCTGCTTATCCATAGCACTATATATATTTATATATATGTGTGTGTGTATATATATAATATTGTATATTGTGTTGTACTTTGTATATATATATATATATTTTTTTTTTCTAATTTCTGCAGGTGAACCTCTTCTTCTTACTAAATATTATAAGAGTGTTGGTGACCAAGTTGAGAGACACGCACCGGGCAGAGTCCAACATGTACATGAAGGCAGTGAGAGCCACCCTGATCCTGGTGCCCCTGCTCGGAATACAGTTTGTCATTTTTCCCTGGAGGCCGGAGAATCGGCTAGCCGGGGAGGTCTACGAGTACATCATGCATATACTCATGCACTACCAGGTAGGCACTGTGCTGACAGCAAGGCACTGCATGAATCAGGATTTCCATTAAAGTACGAGGTAGGAGCTCAGTTCAAAGGTAATTCAGCAGTGAATTAAAAGGGAAATAAGTGCTGCTTCACTGCCCCTGTGGGTTGAGATATTTTACGTGTGGTCATTAATCAAGGAAAACAAATATCTGCAAGCAATGTAATCAATGCACATTTAATACTGAATACTTCATAGTAATATTTATGTGTTAGTCCTGAACTCACAGTATGCATGCAAAAACGATTCGAAACCAAGCCCACATTTGTCAGTTCCCTTGGGTCCCATCAGGCTTGAGATTTACATGTTTGGTTTGCTCGCAAGTTTCCACCCATTAAAACCTTGTTTTCAGCCTCGTTATTGTTGTGATTGATTGA